>NW_006408620.1:5676184-5717830 GCF_000296735.1 Chrysochloris asiatica | reverse complement strand
TAGTGATGCATACTCAACCTTGGAACAACAGGGCTCTGGGATACAGGGATCTAGGTATAGCTTGAAGAGGGTACATAATACTAAAATCCTTGACTGCCTTATGAAAAAAAAACAAAACACAATAAATATTTTTAAATAAATTGGAATTCACTTAATATAAAGTTAACAATTGTAAATAAACAATTCAGTAGCATTTAGTACATTCACAATGCTGTGCAACTCTGACCTTTATCTAATCCCCACAAAAACGTTTTCATCAACTCAAAATGATCCTACATTCCTCCTTCTTCCCAACCCTGTTGTTGTTGTTAAATGCTGTCTAGTTGGTTCTGACTCATAGTGACTCTGTATAAGATTTCCGAGGAGCAGTTGGTGGGTTTGAACTATCAACCTTGTGGTTTGCAGTCCAGTGCTGATCCTATAGCGCCAGTTATGTTCTGTCTCTACAGTTTTACCTAGTGTGGACATGCCATGTAAGCAGAGCATTTCGGTCTGGCTTCTTTCACTTAACATTCATTATGTTTTTGAGCTTCATCCACATTTTAGGATGTGTGGAGTAATATGTACTTAATTCTTTTTTATGGAAACTGGCATATTTTAGTCACATGCATAGGTCAGTGAGGGGCACCCAACGTCCCAAACCTTGGAAATGGTTGGGATTTTCCATGGCTCAGGGTTTTTCTCAATAGCAGTGATTAGCCCCACAGATGGCATTTGGCAATGTCTGAAAATGTGTCTGAGAGTCACAATTGGGGGTGTGCTGCTGACATCTGGTAGGTGGATGTCAGGGATACTGCTAGACATCCTACAGTGTACAGGGAAGACCCCACAACAAGAACTGTCCAGCTAGAGATGTCAACAGTGTTGAGTTCCAGAACCCCGACATAGCCTGACCTCAGGTTTTCTCTTTCTGATCTGGTCCCGGGAAGTGTAGAGCAATGTTTCTCAAACTTACCCACTCTTAGGAACCACCTGGTCACTTTCACCTTTTAATGTATATTCCAGAGTCCTTTCCCAGACCTGCTGAATTGGAATCTCCAGGTAGAGGCCCGGGAATCTGTAATTTCACAAATCCAAGGTGATTTTCTTAGGATCAGAAGGAGGCATTGCTGGAGAACCCCATATAAACCATCACCCTTATTCTGTGCTGATGTTAGTTCATCTCTCAAGCGATGGTGAAGTTTTTCTTTCCTCTCTGGAAGGCTTGGTGAATGCAACATTTGAGGAAGCATTTATACGTAAGACACTCTTTATGAGAACACAAAAAGCAAACTGAAAATGACCACACTTATTTAGAGTACCCAAGAGCCAAGAGCTCTATCCAACTTGCTGCTGACACCAATAAACATTAGATGGATGAAGAAAGGAAGTATGGATTCTATGACAGAGCCCCACATAACGGAACCACATACAGATGTCATGACTCCCATGGGCCCCTTTCTCCATAAAGACATATTAGATGGTGAATTTTATGACATGAACATAATCCTGGCTTGATTCATTGTTACAAAGATGTCAGCTTGAGGACTAAGGTACACCTGACCCAAGCCATGGTATTTTCAATAACTTCATATCCATGTGAGAGCTGGACAGTGAATAAGGAACACTGTAGAAGAATTGATGCTTTTGAGTGATGGTGTTGGAGGAGAATATTGAAAGTGCCATGGGCTGCCAAAAGAACAAACAGATGTGTTGGAAGAAGTGAAGCCAGAGTGCTCCTTGGAGGCCTGAATGGCCAAACTTCATCTCTCATATTTTGGACATATTGTCAGGAGGGACCAATCACTGAAGTAGGATATCATGTTTGGTAGGGTGGAGGGTCAGAGTGAAAGAGGAAGACCCACAGCGAGACCGTTTGGCAAAGTGGCAGCATCAAAGGTCTCAGGTTTGGCAACAATTGTGATGTTAGCCCAGGATCGGGCCGTGTTTTGTTCTGTTACTCATAGGGTTGCTATGAGTCTGTACTGACTCGATTGCACCTAACAATAACAACAACTATTAGTATGGTCGGAAGATCCCTTGGGTGCTAAAAACAGTTCAGGCTTGATGACTGGCAGAAACTTTAGTGGTTTGAAGACACGCAGAGATGTCCTAGAACAAAGGCCTGGTAATCTACTGTCTTTAGGAGGACAGTTCTACTCTGACACATACAGAGTAACACTGGGTTCACGAGAGGAGCAAAACCAGTGAAGCGTGTGTATGTAAACAAATAGAGTTATTTCCAGAAAATGGCATATACAGTTGCGGGTGGCAAATCCCAAACTCATGGGTCAGGTGCCAAGCTGGAGGATTTCCATGACTCATGTGGTTGCAGGGGCTGACAAACCCCAAATCAGCAGGTCAGACGGCAGGCTGCTGGCTCACATCCTAAGAACCAGAGGTCAGAGATGGAAGAGTCAGACGTAGAACACAGAGAGGGCAAGCTTTGCCAGAACGGCCACTTATAGGGGATGTAGGCCTCACCCCTAATCAAACTCCACTTCCAACAGATAGCAGGATGCAGGATGAGCTAACCAAATTGACACAGAACATTAACCATCACACCAACCTGGAACTTACTGGCAAACGACAATCACATTGGTAATATTCAGGGTTTGTCTTCAGCTTTCAAAAGAAAATCCAAATCAAAAATTTATCTTGGTCCCCAGGCACGTCTGATGCCTAATGGAGAAGTTACAGTGATGTATGGGGACACTCCCAGGGATTCTGATTTAATTGTCTGGGTGTGACCTGAGCATGGAGGGATTTTAGAGCTCCCCAGGGGATCCTAATGTGCAGCCAAACTGAGCTCTGCCCACCTCCCTCATCCTCCTGGGAAGGGCTCTTTAAGAGCAAATAATTTCTCCCACTGCCCTGGTACCTCCACATAGAGGCAGACATTCACAGATACACACACATACAATCACAGACACAGTCGGGCCCCACAGACCCACACCCAGACTCCCAGAGACATGTGTACACACTCACACACTCTCAGAGACACACTTGCATACTCACATATACCCAGACTCCCATAGACACACACACTCACACACACCCAGACTCCCAGAGACATGTGTACACATTCACACACACACTCTGAGACTCTCAGAGACACACTTACACACTCACACACCCAGACTCCTAGAGAGACACACACTCATACACACTTTCACACACACACCCAGAATTCCAGAGACACAGTTACACACTCACAGGCACTTAGACACACAAAATCAGACAGTTATATACACACACACAGATTCCCAGAGACACACATACACACTCATACACAGACAACCAGAGACAGTTACACACTCACACTCAGACACACACACAATCACAGACACACCCCACACATGCAGACTCCCAGAGACACACTTATCCATGCACACACAGACACTCAGGCATACACACCACACACTCAGACAACTAGAGACACATTACACACTCAGAGACACAGATAGACACACACAACACAGTCATACCCACACACTCACACCCACACTCCCAGAGACTCATGTACACACTCACAGACACTCAGACACACACATAATCACAGGCACAGCCATACCCCCCCACACACACACCTAGACCCCCAGAAACACACATACACACACACAGACAACCAGAGACAGTTACACACTCACTGTTTCTGGTTGTCTGTGTAGGAATGTGTCTATGTGAGACACTCAGACACACACACAGTCACAGACACAGCCCCCACTCAGACAACCAGAGACACACTTACACACTCACAGGCACTCAGACACACACACACACACAATCACAGACACAGCCATACACCACCACACACACACAGACTCCCAGAGACACAATTGCACATTCTCACTCAGAAAACCAGAGACAGTTATATACAGACACTCAGACATACATACCACACACCCTGACAACTAGGGACACATTACACACTCAGAGACACACACACAACACAGTCATGCCCACACATTCACACCCAGATTCCCAGAGATGCATGTACACACTCAGACACTCAGACAGATACACACACAGTCACAGACATAATCAAACTCACACATTCACACCTAGACTCCTAGAGACACACTTATACACACACACTCACACACCCAGACAACCAGACACATGTACACACTCAGATATTCAGACACATACTCACATACCCAGAGACACTTACACACTCATACACACACACTTATACACAGACTCCCATACATACACACACGCAGACACACAGACTCCCAGACACACGTACACACTCAGATATTCTGACACACACACTCATATACCCAGACACCCAGAGACACTTACACACTCAGACACACACACTTATACACAGACTCCCATACACAGACACACGCAGACACACAGACTCCCAAACACACTTACACACTTATACGCATTCAGACACACAGGGACTCCCATAGATTCACACTCACTCATTCACAGAGCCACCCACTCTCCCCCAAAGTCACACCCCGCACACACAGAGCCACACCCCCACACTCACAGACTTCCACACACTCCCACACCCACAGACACCCCCCCCACATACTTCCAGATTCCCCTTCAGAAAACCCATACATCCCAAGCCCCCCACACAAATGAAACTTCCAAACACACACACACAGTCACACTGAGACACACTCATACAGACACCCACACTCACACACTCCCAGACACACACACACTCAGATGCCCACAGACACACACCCAGAAACTCAGACCCCCACACAACCAGGCTCCCACAGACATTTCTTACACTCATAGAAACTAGGAAGATGTTCACAGCTGCACTTACACAATCACACACACACAGAGGAAAGATATCTAAACTACACTCTACACACATACAGTCCTGGTGTGGCGCTGTGGGATAAAGCACTGGACCACAAGGTTCATTTGAACCACAAGGTTGGCAGTTCAAACCCACTAGTCACTCCTCGGAAACCCTATACAGGATTACTATGAGTTGGAACCAACTCAACAGCACTTAACAACAATAACACATAGAACCACACACACACTCAGATCCTCACATACTCTCTCTCTCTCCCACACACACACACACCCCACCACCCCCACTCCCCCAGACTCTACACAGAAAAAAAAACCTTGGATCACTGCTAAATGACCTGAACTCATTTGAGACAGAGAGGCAGGGAGAATGTAAAATGAGGAAGTGAATTCCTCAGTAAAGCAATACAGCCACCAGGAAGAGCTCTCACTGAAAAGGAAGGAAACACATCCTGTAATTACTTTGTTAGCCCGTTGCCAGCTGGCCTTTCGCTGTGGCTCTGTACAATCAGCACTGGACTGTGAACCAGGTACTCAGGTTCAAAACCGTCAGCTGCTCCTTGGAAACCCTACACAGGGTTGCTATGAGTCAGAACCAAGTCAACAGCTCTTAACAACAGTTGGTAGTTGACCTTGGAGATCAGGGGCATGGTCCTTGGGAAACAGATCTCTTGACTAGAGGGGCACTGGCCACGCTCTGAGGGGGTCAGGCATGAGCTCAGCCGAAGGACACAGCCCTTACCTGCGGCTCCTTCCACTCCCCCCAGACACATAATGAGCGCTGCTCCTGCCACCTCAACTTCAAACATGGACAAGAATGTACAAAAGGATTCTTAGTAAGTTGTTTGCATCCTTATTACCTGCTCCCTTGGCCAAGGTTGCACCTGTTTACAAAAAAACAGAAACATTCACGTTTGAAGTTGGAAGTGATGGTCAAGTTTGCCATTTTTCCTCTTTTCCCAAATTGTCTTTCCTGGGGATGGCAAAATCTGCTCCCAGAAGTCCAGATGCCCCACTCAAAATGAGTGTCCAGGGGAGAGGGACTTTGCCCAGCTTCTCTGCAGGGTGCCCTTGTCATGAACAGGTGGGCAGGTCCTCGGCCCACACCCTGCAGGAATCTACTTACTCACAGGAAACCGAGCCCTCCCAGCTGTTCCACAGGAAATTGGGAGACAGTGAGCTGGAGTCCTCCTATGGCGCCGTAGGATAAGCACTCGACCTCAAGGTTGGTAAGAACTGCAAGTTCGGTTCTAACTCACCAACCGCTCCTTGGGAACCCTATACGGGGTCACCATGAGTCGTAACTGACTCGACAGCACACAGCAAGCTGGAGGCAAGAGTCCTGGTGTAGTGCTGTGGGATAAAGCACTGGACCACAAGGTGGGTTTGAACCATAAGGTCGGTGGTTCAAACTCACCAGCTGCTCCTTGGAAACCCTATACAGACTCACTATGAGTCGGAATCGACTCGACCGCATTTCACAACAGCAAGCTGGAGGCAAGGATGAACTTTCAAGTACAGCCACTCTTGAAGAGACAACAAAAGAACCCCAGCGATTCCATGGAGAGCGAAAGAGACAACCAACCGTTGTTAAGTGCTGTTGCGTTGGTTCCAACTCACAGTGACCCAAGATAGCGTTTCCAAGGAGTGACTGGTGAGTTTGAATCGCCAATCTTGTGGTTCAAACTGACTTTGCAGTCCAGTGTTTTATCCCTGAGCGCCACACCAGGACTCCAAGACAACCAATGAAACCACACAGCAGCCAGTTTGCCTAATGCAGCATCTGACTCACCCAGCATTGGAACCTAGTAGGTCAACTACCAACCAGTGAAACTTCCAGAAAAACATGGCCAGTTTAGAAGGTGATCTAAATACCTGGAGCCCTGGTAGCTCAGTGGGGTGCTAACCGCAAGGTCAGTGATTCAAACCTACCAGCCGCTCCACAGGAGAAACACAAGGCTGCCTGCTCCCATCAAGATTTAGTACCGGAAACCTTATGGGGGCCGTTCTACTCTGTCTCACAGGGTCCTATGAGTTGGAATTGACTTCCTAAATACTAGGGATTAGTGGTGGCTCAGGGATCGAGATCTTGCCTTCTATTTGGAGAACCAAGTTCAATTCCTGGTCAGTGCACCTCATGGTTGTCACTGCCTGTCAGTGGACGTGTGACGGTGACTGCAATGCTGAGCAGGTTTCAGAGGAGCTTCCAGACTAACATGGATTAGGAAGCAAATCCGGGCAATCTATTTCCAAAAGTGTGATGAGATCCCCAAGAATCATAGCAGTGCACTCTACAACCGATTACAAGGGGTGGGGGAGGTCTGGGCAGCGTTTTCTCCCACTGACCATGCAGTTGTCATGAGTCAGATGCCAACTAGACTGCAGTGTGCAACAAGTCTCCTCTAAATACGAAATCCTCCGGTACACTTGGTTTCATTGTACTTTTCTCTTCTGGTCACATCACACTGTGTGGGGCCAGGTGTTCTTATCTGAGATGTCACACCAGAGGGGTGTTAGCCTCTTCCACCGCTGACTCCCAAGCTGGGCCTACAGTGCTGTTCTTAGGTGCTGTTGAGTTGGTACCAACTCATAATGACCTTATGCACAACCGAATGAAACACTGCCTGGTTCTGCGCCAACCTAACAATCGTTGCTATGCTTGAGTCCATTGCTGCTGCCACTGTGCCAATCCATCTCATTGGGGGTCTTGCTCTTTTTCGCTGACCCCACACTTTACCAAGCATGATGTTCTTCTCCAGGGACTGCGATGATATGCCCAGTGTCAGAGATGAAGTCTGGACTTCCTGGCTTCTAAGGAGCATTCTGGCTATACTTCATCCAACATAAGATTTGTTTGTTTTTCAGGCAATCCACAGTACTTTAAATATTCTTCTCCAACATCATAACTCAAATGCATCAATTCTTCTATGATCTTTCTTATTCACTGTCCAACTTTCACATGCATATGAGGCTATTGAAAATACCTTGGCTTGGGTCAGGTGCACCTTAGTCTTCAAACGGACATCTTTGCTCTTCAACACTTTAAAAAGGTCTCCTGCAGTATACAGGGGAGGTGGTGGTGGTGTACCGTGCAGTTGGTTGTGAGTCATAGCAACCCTGTATAGGATTTCCAAGGCTGTAAATCTTTACGGGAGCAGAAAGCCTCATCTTTTCCCATGGAGCCGCTGAAGGGCTCAAACTACCAACCCTGTGGCTCTCAATCCTATGCTTATCCTACAGAGCCACCACGATCCCCAGGATTCGCCTGGCAGGGGTGGCTACGCACTGTGGAGGGAGTCAGTACAGATTCTCAGTGACCCTGACAAGGGTTTCCAAGGCTGTAAAACTTTATAGGAGCAAAAAGCCTCATCTTTCTCTAGTGGAACAGTGGGTAGTTTAGAATTGCTGACCTTGGGGTTAGCAACCTGTCTTGTAACCACTACGCTACCAGAGCTAGTTCTCTTTCCATGAGGAGTCCCGGGTGGCATGTTACACATTTGAACCCACTGAGGGGTACCTCTGAAGGAAGGCCTGCAGTCTGCTTCCCAGTGTTCATGGACTGCCTTGAACACCCTGTGGAGCGGGTCTGTTCTGCACCCAAGAGGTCATCAGGTAATAACCTGTGACACACTGTGACAAGGGCATAGTCACTAAATGGACGTTTGCCCAGTATGGAAAACTAATGACAAGATCACATAACAGACGTTGAAGTACTAAGAACTCCGGAAATACTTAAATACACTATTATTGCAGACAACAGTCACAACACAGATGGCTAAATGCATTAGATGATACTGAATTGCTTTATTATTTTTTAAAAAATCTTCCTGTACCTCAGAATCTTGTTTTAACTTTCTTAGGTTGAAAAAAAAAAAAATCAGGTTTCTTTCATCGCTCTGGCTGGATCTGCTTTCAATCCACTCATGTTCAGATGAAAAACAGATGACTCATTGTAAACGTTGAGTAAAAAAAGCAGGAGATAACTTAAATATGATCCAAAATGCAAATCAGAATTTTGTTAACTAAAATTCCAACATCTACATTTACTTTCGCCCAGGGTCAGATAAGTATTTTCACATCCCAAACACCCTGGGCTCTTGGAGAAAAAAAACAAACAAAGCTAAACTGGAGTCCTGGAATGGCATTGTAGGATAATGCACTGGACTGCAAGGTCGGTGGTTCAAACCCAACAGCCATTCCTCAAAAACCCTATACAGGGTCACTAAACGTTGGAACCTGCTTGACGTCACTTAACAGCAACAACAAATAATGAGTTTGTGAAACAACATTTAGAAATAATTCAGCACCTAACAGAAGCATTCTCAGTATCAACAGGGTTGACCACTACCCCAGAGACAACCTTCTCATGGGCAGTGTTGCGGTCAGCAAGTGCTTTTATAGCAGCTCAAATAGATTTTATAACAGAATGCCTTTTGTTAACAAGGCACAAACCAGCCTTGTTTAGGTGAAAGGTTACGTTAGTTACATGGCCACAGGCACCGTTATAAAATATCCTGCAACTTTGGGTTTGAAATCAGTGAACATTCTTTTGGATACAAGTAGGTACAACGTGTGAGATTCAGTGTCCCCAACAGACCATCCCAAAGTTCCCCCAAAACGGCGGCAGAAGGAGAGAGTCTTTTCCATTTGTAAACAGATATGAATACGCCTGCAGACTTTGCACAATAAAATGGAAGGGCCAACAAAGGCTTTTATGTGGCACTCAAGCCATCTCATATTGTTTCTGAATATCCAGATAGTATATATTTTGGGGTTGTGAGAATAGAGCTCTTGTTTTCCATTGCATTTGTAATTAATAACAGCTTGAGACCATTTTCATACCACCATCTGAGCAAAGCTGCTAAATATGCATGGCTTTGGATTCTGTCAAGCAAAAGAAAAACACGCAACCATGATTACGTAAGCAGCAATTCCTCCAGACCATAAATTATGGTTCCAGTGGTAATGCAATGCTGCGTTATTCCCCTGCATGCCTTGGAATGAAGCTGTAACATCAGGTAGGAAACCGGAGTGGGGGTCGGGACCAGATATTCCTATGCCTAGTGCCTTACCATGGCTCCTTCTTAACATCTCACAACCACCCCAATCAGCTAACAAAGCCCATTTTGTTTGGAGGATGAATGAGGACCGCTTTCTTCCATGCATTTTATTACAACTTGAAAGCTATGGCTTGTTGCCATGGGGTTCAAATAACCCAATGCCCAAATCTGCCTTGGTAGTAATCTACACTACTCAACATCGGTCATCTTGACATGGCAGGATATTCTGCAAATTTGAAGTCTGTACCACGTTGGATTTTCTCCTGTGATAAGAGTAAATAAAGGTTCTTTGTAGCAATAGCTGGAAACACAACACAAGACCTTTCTTCAACACTGTAAGAACCGATAAATAGTTCACCATATGAACCAAAGACTTTATTTCTTTAGAAGCAGGGGGGGGAAAAAAACAAAACAAAGTACTGCGTGAATATCCATATTCATTGCAACAACAAAAAAAGGAAATATGGAAATATCCAAAACATCAAGTGAATAAACAGAATCAACAGTTACAGGTAAAATTTTCAATCGATATACAGATTTCGTTCACGACCTAGGTTTGATTTCTACATAGTGTTATTCTTATGTTTTCCCTGTGACGATTGACTATCAAAAGGGGAACGCTGCGCAGTTGAGTCTGGCTTTGTCTTGATTTCAAAGATGACTCTAACAGCCCAGCCAGAATTTGGTTTTGCTGCTGGAGCCCTAGAAATCATGTCTTCTGATACCATAAAACATTGTATTTCTGTAAAATGAAATCAAGCTTCAGATTCCTTTGAAGCATGCCAAGCCTTACGGGACACAATACCTGGGCTAAAATCAATGGTGTTTCCCTGGTCTTTCCAAACACATCACCAAGGAAACCAAAAAGAGCCCCATTTTGAGAGTTCATTATAAAGGCTTTTTAACAACCATGCTAAACTCAATTTAAGTGGCTGAAATGACTCATTTCCTTTTTCTGTCTTTTTTTTTTTTTAAAAAAAAAGCAGGTTTAACAAATGAAAAAATGATACCAGCCATATGGCTATGGAAAATGGTTCTATAAATCCCTTCTTTCAAAATTCTCTTCAAGAGGTGTTTAAGACCAAAAGGAGAGTAAGAAAAGCTGTTAATACCAACAATAGCTGTCTGAGAAAACAGGCCTTCATGGAATGTGGTATTGGGGATTGGGGACTAATACTCAATGAAAGGTTCAACCTCCATAAAATCCAGCCCTGGTTTCCAAACACGCATTCATGACCTCATGTCTTGTGTCTGGAGGGTATTAATTGTCCCTCCTTGTACTTAAAAAAAAAAAAAGAATTAAAAAATTAAAGTGAATTTGTGTGCTACTGAAAAGTTGGCAAATGACATCATCAGAGACAAGCCCTTGGAGTCTTTAAGGCAAGATTTGTGGGGTGGGATGGGTAAGATGGTAGACTCTCAGAGCAGGTTTCACTCCACTCGGGCCAGAAGAGTCTCAAGAAATAAGGCAACCGGTGACTTCCCAGCTCGAGACCACCACCTGAAGGGTGTATTGAAGCAGGAAAAGGAGCCAGCCCAAGGCAGATCACCAGAAGGTATTCAGACAGGGCAACCATCCCAGTTAGATGGGGTGAACTGGGGTCACGGGTGGGCAAGAGACCCTGAGCCCACCCTGGCGGTGAATGTCTTTGCATGTCCTGTGTATCTCCAAGCAGCAGAGTCTGGATTTGGAGGCTTGTGACTTTTGATAACAGACCCCAGGAGAGCTAAGACCACCGGGGCAGAACCTCCACCAGAGTGGGACTGGGTGAGAGTCAGAAAGGACATCTTGCAGAGCATGGCTCCTTCCACATCTGGTAGAGTCCTACAAACGTTTGTAGGTTCCCAGGAGAGCTTTGCAGTTTGGACAGTAATGGTCCACGTCCTGCAGGGCGTCCACGCAGAAGGGGATGAAGCAGCAGCCGGCTACGCAACTGGAGAGACAAAAGAATCACGTACGGGTCATGTGACAGACTGCCGTGGGAGTCACGGTCCCTCAAAAAGATGTCTATATCCTTACCCCCAGAACCTGCGGCCTTATTAGGAAAAAGAGTATTTATTGGTTAATAAAATTAAGGACCTTGGGAAGAAGTCATCTTGGATTTAGGGTAGGTTCTCGATCCAAGGACGAAAACCCAAACCAATCCTGTCACACGGATTCTGACTCCTGGCAGCCCATGTGTCAACTGAGAACAGAGCTCCATAGGGTTTTCTTCACTGTGATCTGTACCTATGCCGACCGCCAGGCCTTTCTTCCACAGCACCTCTGGATGGGTTCAAACTGACAACTTTTAGGTTAGTGTTGTGGTTGTTGTTGTTAGGTGCCACTGAGTCAGTACTGACTCACAGGGACCCAATGCACAACAGAACAAAACACTGCCCGATCCTGGGCTAACCTCACTACTGCTGTCACGCTTGAGCCCACTGATGTTGCCACTTTGCCAATCCATAGCGCTGGGGGTCTTGCTCTTTTTCTCTGACCCTCCACCCTACCAAACATGATATCCTTCTCCAGTGAGTGACTATTCCCTCCTGACAATATGTCCAAAGTATGAGAGATGAAGTTTGGCCATCTTGGCCTCCAAGGAGCACTCTGGCTGCACTTCTTCCAACACAGATCTGTTGGTTCTTTTGGCAGCCCATGACACTTGCAATATTCTCCTCCTACACCATAACTCAAAAGCATCAATTCTTCTACGGTCTTCCTTATTCACTGTCCAGCTTTCGCATGCATATGAGGTTATTGAAAATACCATGGCTTGGGTCAGGTGCACCTTAGTCCTCAAGCTGACTTCTTTGCTCTTCAACACTTTAAAAATTCTTGTGCAGCAGATTTGCCTAATGCATTACGTTGTTTGATTTCTTAACTGCTGCTTCTGTGCATGTTGATAGTTGATCCAAGAAGAATGAAGTCCTTGACAACTTCAATCTTTTCTCCATTGATAAGAATGTTGTTTATTGTTTATTTAGGTTAGTAGTTGAGCACAAACCATCTGTACCACCCATGGACCTTTTTTAATCCACTGACATTCGTCCTTGTAAGAGAACAGAGAAAGAGATCTGCAACACACAGAAGACATAGAAGATATGATAAGAAGACTGAAGAGACAGAAGATCCACTCTGTTAAGATGGAGATAGAAATCCGAGCGCTGTAGTCACAAGCCAAAAAAATCCCTGGAGTCACCAGACAGTGGAGGCAAGAAAGGATTATCCCCGAGAGTTTGGCAGGGGGCAAGGCCCTGCTGACACTTTGATTTGAGACTTTGGACCTCTAGGACTTAAGAGAATCCATTTCTGTTGTCTGCAGCCCCTGGAGTTTGTAATCATTGGTTACCGCAGTCACAGGTGACTTACATTCAGACCAATGCCAAGGTCGCTCCCAGAGAGAGGGCCAGTCCTGTGTGTATTTGCAAACCTTGGGTCATTTGAGTATCATTCAACTTCTTAGATCAGGCATCAGCAAACTTCTTTTGCAAAGGGCCAGATGGTGAATATTTTAGGCTTGGTGATCCATGCAAGCTCTGATGTGACTGCTCAAATCTGTCCCTTGCAGCCTGAAAGCTGTCCCAGACCATAGGGGCACAAAGGGGCATGGCTACAAGGGAATCAGACTTAAAACAGGTAGTGTGCCAGCTTGGGCTAACTTCTGTCTTCAACTGCGCTTTTCTTAAGGTTCTTTTCCAGAAAGACTCCTTCTTATAGCAACAGCTCAATTATTGTTAGGTACCATTGAGTGAGCATCAAATCAAAGTGACCCTATGCACAATCGAACAAAAAAACACTGTCCAATCCTGCACCAATTTCACAATCGTCACCACGCTTGAGCCTATCTGCTGCTGCCACTGAGCCAATCCATCTCATCAATCCACCTCAAAAAGGGTCTGCCTCTTTTTCACTGACCTTTCACTTTACCAAGCATGATGTTCTTCTCCAGTGACCGGTCACTGACAATATGTCACAAGTATGAGAAATTAGGTCTGGCCATCCTGGTTTCTAGGGAGCATTCTGGCTGTACTTCATCCAACACAGATTTGTTCTTTGGTAGTCAATCCATGGTACTTTTAATATTCCCTTCCAACACCATAATTCAAATGCATCAATTCTCTTATGGTCCAATGTTCACATGCATATGAAGTTATTGAAAATACCGTGGCTTTGTTCAGGCAAACTTTAGTCCTCAAACTGACATCTCTGCTCTTGAACACTTTATAAAGAAATCTTGTGCAGTAGATTTGCCTAATGCCATACATCGTTTAATTTCCTGATTGCTGTTTCTATGAGTGTTGATGGTTGATCAGAGCAAAATGAAATCTTGGACAACTTCAATCTCTTTTTCATTTATATGGATGTTATTTATTGGTCCAATATGAAATAATTTTGTTTTCTTTACACTGAGGTATGACCCATACCAAAGGCTGTGGTCTTTGATCTTCATCAATAAGTATTTTAAGTCCTCTTCACTTTCAGCAAGCTAGGTTGTATCATCTGCATATCATAGGTTATTAATGAGTCTTCTTCTAATCCTGATGCCACATTTTTCTTCATATAATCCAGCTTCTCAGATGATATGCTCAGCATACAGACTTCATACGTATGGTATAAAGGATACAAACCTGGCACACACCTTTCCTAGTTTTAAACCATTCGGTGATCTGTTGTTCTGTTCGAACAACTGTCTCTTGTTCTATGTACAGGTTCCTCATGAGCACTATTAAATGCTCCGGAATACTCATTCTCCACAATGTTGTCCATAGCTTGTCGTGATCCACATAATCAAAAGCCTTTGCATAGTCAATAAAGCACAGGTAAACATCTTTCTGGTGTTCTCTGCTTTCAGCTAAGATTCATCAGATGTCAACAATGATACGTTGTTCCATATCCTCGTGTGAATCCTGCGTGAATTTCTGACAGTTCTCTGTCTATACGTCATTGGATTTCTTGACTGTTGCTTCTATGAATGTTGGTGATTGAGCAGAGCAAAATGAAGTCTCGGACAACTTCAATTTCTTCTCTATTTATATGGATGTTATTATTTGGTCTGATGGTGAGGATTTTTGTTTTTGTTACATGTTCGACTGCAGCCGTTTTTTAATTATCTGTAACAAAATTTGACTTGCATGTGATATGAATGATATTGCCCAATGGTTTCCGCATTCCGTTGGGTCACCTTTCTTCGGAATGGTCACAAATAAAGATCTCTTCCAATCAGTTGGTCAGGTGACTGTCTCCCAAATTCCTTGGCATAGATGAGTGTCTCCAGTGCCACATCAGTTTGTTGAAAGATTTCAATTTGTATTCCATCAATTTCTTGTGCTTTGTTCTTTACCAATGCCTTCAATACACCTTGGACTTCCTCCTTCAGTAGCACTGCTACTTGATCATGTGCTACCTCTTGAAATGGTTGAAAACCGATCATTTCTTTTTGGTACAATGACTTTGTGTATTCCTTCCATCTTTGCTCATCGGAAACACTATACAGGGTTGCCGTGAAGAGGAACCGACTTAGTGGCACTTAACAATTACATGTACAGACAAAAAGGAAGTAGAGACAAATTTGAAAGCCAAATCAGCTGACACCAATACTTGGTAGAGTTTCCATTCTGTATCTCCCTGAATGCCTTTCCTTTTTCACAGGCATTTTTATCCAGTGGATCTTTGAGAAACCATTAAAGATAGTATGGTCACATAATAATTTCCCTCTAGATTCTTAAAAAGGAATGAACAAGAATGTGAAATGAGTACCAAGATAGTGAACAGTCATTTGTGAAAGAAACCCCAACAAACTAATAAAACAGTTGTGACCATTCCAAGAGGCTTCCAGATGCAGAGAGGCCGTTTTCACTTGCATTCACTGGATCACACACATGTACTCACAGGACCCATGGTCTTTCCTCGATTTCTGAGCTAAAACATAGTTTTAAAACCAAAGTCAATGAACTTTTATTTTGCATTTTCTGCCCGAGGCATGAAACCAAAAACCAGAAGTGGGATTCCGCAGGCAGGACAGGGACTGAGGTGCCAGGAAACCCGCGCCGAGTCTCTCGTCCAGTCCCTCTTCACACGTAAGCTGAGGATGAGTTGACAATTTCTCAGGGGATTTAAGTTCCTCTTTGAAATTAGGAAGAGAAATATTTTTCCTTCTTCACCAACATTACCATGAGTCAGCAGTTCTGGAGAGAAACATACCCATGCCTTGTCTTTCCAGGAAGAAAACGACGCTCCCTCCCCCACTACAAGGACTCCTGGTGGTGCCACGGTTCAGTGCACGGCTGCTCATCGGAAGGCTGGCAGTTCAAACCCATCAGTCTCTCCAGGAAAGATGTGGCAGTCCACTTCTTAAAGACTTACAGCTTTGGAAACCCTACTGGGAGTTCTGTTTTGTCCAGTAGAGTCACTGTGAGTTAGGATTGGCTCAATGGCACCAGATTTGGTCATCTGTTCCCCACCAACACACACAACGATGGCTCTATGATGGCTCATACAACCAAGAATAAAAGGAGTCCTGGTGTGATGCTGTAGGGTAAGCACTGGACTGCTAACCACAAGGTTCAAGGTTCAAACCCACCAGCCACTCCTTGGGAAACCCTAAATAAGGTCACTATGAGTCGGAAGTGACTCAACAACACTTAACAATAACGACATTTATCTGCTACAGAACAGTCATCTGTTCTCAAATTTCTCTCCAAGAATGGAGATAGTAGCTCTTTAAATATAATACCCTGGTTGCAGACACCAATATTTACACAATCCCCCACCCGGGGACGGCATTGGGAAAAATCCTTGACATCATAGAAGAGTCAGAGGTTTTGAAGAGACGACTCTAAAGTGTTCTAATGTACAGACTGTGCCAGATTCCTCTCAGAGTCTAGCAAACATCATTATTTAGGCCATGAAAGTCTACACGCAATGAACAATTTTACTCATAAAATCATCTGGATTGTTGGATTGAGAATGCAGATCCCTGATCCCTGACCCTTAAAAACTCTGGGTAGAGATGAGGGATGCTGCTCAGTATCCTAAAATGCATACGGCAGTCTCCACATCACATTATTATCCGAAGCCTTTTCTGCAAGAAAGGATCTCGGGGTGGCACAGTGGTTAAAATGCTTGGCTATCAACTCACCACTTGTTCCATCAGAGGAAGATGTGGCAGTCTGCTTCTAGAAAGATTATATCCTTGGAAACCCTATGGGGTAGTTCTACTTTGTCCCACCATCAGAATCAGCTGATGGCAGTTATCTGCAAGAAGAGAAGGCAGGAGACCAGGGAACTGGCCTGAGACTCACCCCAGGAGGCAGAGGCTCCCACAGGAGAGCCAGGTGAGGGCGCCGGCATTATAGGACAGCCGTGTCACAATCATCTTGTTGCAGGAGAGACAGCACATCTGGACTGGGCGGTCGAAAAATGAGATGGGCTGTTGCACATACACAGTCTGAACAGCAACTGATGGAGGGAACAGGAGACAGACGGTGGCTCAGCAAACAAGCAAAAAAACACCCAACAAAAGACAACCCGGGGGGCGGGGGGTGCATAGCAACAGATAGAGGGAACAGGAGACAGATGGCGGTTTAGCAAACAAGCAAAAAACACCCAACAAAAGACAACCCGGGGGGCGGTGGGGGGGCAGTGCATAGCAACAGATAGAGGGAACAGGAGACAGACGGAGGTTCAGCAAACAAGCAAAAAAAACACCCAACAAAAGACAACCCGGGGGGCAGGGGGTGCATAGCAACAGATAGAGGGAACAGGAGACAGACAGCGGTTCAGCAAACAAGGGACACAAACACCCAGCAAAGACAACTGGGGAAGAAGTGGCAGGATGTGCAGGCCTTCACTGCTTCCTTGGTTCTGCACACAAGATGGAAATGGTCTACTCTGGTCTACCTGGAAGACAGATTTGACTCAGGTAGCCCAGGCAAGTGAACTGGACTATTCAGAAAATCATTTGGTGTGTTGAATTGAGAATGAAGATCCCTGATCCCTGCCCCTTAAAAACTTTGAATGAGTAGATCTGAGGTAAGATCCCCAAATTGTCTTTCATGCCTCCCATGTGATTCTCCTAAAGCGGTCTGAAGGTGGTTAATTTTAAAAATAGCATTTGAGCCTCAATTTTTTCACCTGGAGATTAATGGTTGCCAGGTACATGGAAATTATTGCTAGTGGGATTCCAAGTGTGACGCTGTGGATAAAGCACTGGACCACAAGGTCGCTGGTTCAAACTCACCAGCCACCCCTTGGAAGCCCTAGACAGGGCCGCTATGAGTCAGAAATCACTTGACGGCACTTAACAACAACAAAAACAATGGGGTTCCAAACTGTTGGTTTGGGTTTGTTTTGGAAAGGGGTGATAATAATATTCCGGAATTAGTTGCTTGCCCTTGTAACGAGACTAAAAACCTCTGAACTGTACATTTTCAAAGGGCAAGCTTGATGCTAAGTGAATTCCATGTCAATAAAGCTGCTATTCAGAAAAGGAAGTAATAGCATCTCCTTCAGTTCTGCTGCCAGAACTCTCTATGAGATACAAAAAAGCTAGCAAGCACTATGGCTGGTACAGGTTTAATCCTTGACTAAGCAGCCCACTCATTTCAAAGAGGTCCTTGATAAACTCCAATTCCAAATGACAAGAGCAGATGTGTTTACTGAGCCAGCGAATGCTGACCGGCTCCCGAAGATTCCAAGCTGGTGAACCGTGCTGATACATGAAATCAGTGTATGAAATAGCGCTAGGCAGAGAAAAGTTATGTGGGAACATGTAAGGGCATTCACAATCATCAGAGGGGACTCAGGCCTGTAAATGGTTAAGCACTTAGGGTTCAGTGGTGGTGGTTCTGTGCTGTGGAGTCAGTTCCAACTCATAGTGACCCTGCATAAGGTTTCCGACGCTGTATACCTTCACGGGAGCAGAGAGCCTCATCTTTCTCGCGCGGAACAGCTTGTGAGATTAGCAGTCTGACTCGTAACCACCACACTTGGAAAAGTTATGTAGGCTCATGTTTTTTTGTCAGTGACTTCCTTCTGTTTGTGTTTATGCCACTACAATGCCAGTCCTATCCTCTTTATGCTGGGGGCGGGCAGAATGAACCAGTGCCCGGAGTTAAGCGAACTTAAAACATTCAAAAGAACCTCCTTGCAGAAAATGCAGCAGTAATAAAAAGCTACTTTAGCAGTTGCTTGTGCATTATGCCAGATTTTGTTTGTTTGTTTATTGATCACAATGAGACCTGAAACTCTAATGTCACTGTCCCATCCACATACATCTTGAGAAGTCAGAATAACTACAGGGCAACATGAATAACAACACTGTATCAGCTGCTTTCAGGTTGACTGACTCCTAGCGATCCCATGTGTGTCAGAACAGAACTGTACTCCAAAGGGTCTTAAATGGATGAATTCTGGGGGAAGGAGGTTGCCAGACCTTTCTTCTGAGGTACCTGTAGGTGGGTATGCACCTCCAGTCGTCCAGAGGACAGCTGAGCATGTGAACCATCTGCACCACCTAGGGTCTCTCGTAATATCAACAGCTCACTGTTCTGAAATGAGGGGCCCTGGCGACCTTAAGGGTTAAATGCTCGGCTGCTGATGGAAAAGGTTGGTGGTTTGAACCCACAGCTGTTGCTCGGGAGACAGATGAAGTGGTAGTTAGAAACTCCATGGGGCAGTTCTATTCTGTCGGGGAGCGTCCTTATGAGTTTGAATCGATTTGAAGGCAGTTTATGGTAACACGGTGTTTTACGGATGAGAAAATGGAGTCACAGGGCAATTACGTGAACCCAGACACAGTCTGATTTGCAGGCCCACACTCTGAGCCAGGACTTTCTGGGTTGCTTATAACATTGAATCAATATACTAGGGCATACCTGCATGGCATAAAGTGCCAAAGGTCAGGGAACATAAGAAAGTTGCTCCAGGCAAAGGACTAGCCTTGCACTCATGGTGAGCTGGGGGAGGGTGTCAGCTTACCTATACCATTCCCGGCTGCTGCTTCTCCCTCTCCCAACTCCAGCCCTGGGTCTGAAACAGTGAATCTCTGTCACACCTCACCAGGAAGAGGTGGAATGGGAGCTGAAACACAGATCCACACTCCCAAATTTCTCTGGGATAAACAGTTGTATCTTTGTGACAAGCTAATTTACGGCAGACATAGGAACTATGTTCAGTTATATCTACTATGGAATGGTGTGAGCCTCGCGGATGTGAGTTCAAGCACTGACTATGGAATTTCAGGATGGAAAGGCACTAAGCTAAGACTTTTTAGGTGGTCTTTTTAGTCCCTCCCCTGAAGCCCAAGGAGTACGTAAGGGCAGGATGGAGGGCTGAGGGGCAGGAGGACACGTACTGGCATTGGCGTTGGGGACCGGCACTGGCTGTGTGTAGTACGAGGGGGGGTTCATGCCCTTCCCATCGGGGCCTGTCACAAGGCCTGTGGTTGGCCCTGGTATGGGTGCTGGAGGTGACGGGTAGAAACTGTTGACGATCTCTTCATAGGATGGGGGAGCGCTTGGCACTGAGGAGGGCCCGGCAGCTGCCTGATAAGATCCTGGAACCGACATTTTCACCTAAGACAAAGACAGAAGACACTGGAATCAGAAACTCAACAGGCGGTATCTTTCCCCTAATCTTTAACTTCCTCCCTGACAAGCAAAAAATCTCAAGAGATTAGTTGCACCCACAGCTTTGCCCAAAGGTCAGAAAGAGGGCCTGTCAGTGCCCCTTCAAGACCCCCAAGTTATCACCTTGGAAAGGGATCCTCTAAATAAACGTAATAGCCAAATAGCTCAAACAACCGAAAATCATCAAAACTGAGCAAATCACAAAGGGAGACATCAACCAAATGGGACGAGAAATTTCTTCACCAAACAATGCCTTGTCTTGAGAATCCAGTGATTTTTCCTCTTCTTTAAGGATGGCAGTTTTTGCTACAAGAAAAAAACAAAAACCCGACTGTAGCAAGAAATGAAGTCAAGTAAAAGTTAAAAGCCAACTGCCGTCAAGCCAATTTTGGTAGAGTCCTGGTGTGGTGCTGTGGGTTAACGTGCTACACTGCAAAGTCGGTCTGAACCACAAGCTTGGTGGGTCAAGCTCACCAACCACTCTTGGCAACTCAATACAGGGTAACTATAGGTCAGAACCGACTCAACAGCACTTATTAACAAACTTATAGACTCCTGGCATGGCGCTGTAGGATCAGCACTGGACTTCTAACTACAAGGAAGGTGGTTTAAACCCACCAGCTGCTCCTCAGAAGCCCTATACAGGATCTCTATGAGCTGGAACCGACTCAACAGGCCCCCTTATAAGACAGAGGAACATGTCCCAAGCCCCATAGGGTTTCTGAGGCTGTACATCTTTACAGAGGCAGACTGCCTGCGAGTGGCTGGTGACTTTAAACTGTCCAGCACTTAACCCACTGTACTATTAACAGGCAGAATACACACTCTGCAGTACACGAATGCTCTGTACACTATTCACAACAGCCTGAAGGGAAAACAGCCTGAAGGAAGGAACAGTCCATCAACAGAAGAATCCATACACAAAATGTGATCTCATCCACTCAATGGAGTACTACTCAGCCATACACACAAAAAAAAGGGGCTTGATTCACGTTACAACATAGGTGAACCCTGAAAATACCATGCAGAGTGAAATAAGTCAACCAGAAATGGACAAGTAGTGCATGATCCCAACTACATGAAATAAGCAAATACACAGAAAGTAAACATTATTAATAATTACAGGACACTGTGGGTTAACGTGCAAAGTCGGTTTGAACAGCAAGGTCGGAGGTTCAACCTCACCAGCTGCCTATACAGGGTCACGATGGGACAGAACTGACTCGATGGCACTTAACAACAACAAGGGGTGAGAGGGAGGGTGGAGCAATTAGCTGCAGGGAGAGGAGGGGAGAGGAGGTGGCATTGGGCTTCAGTTCATCTGAAAACATGTGGGAAAGGATGGTTGTAACAGTTGTAAAATATATTGAAGTTAAGACATCACTGAAGTGTACGTATCAAAGAGCTAATTGGGAAATGTTTTTTTTTTTTTTGTGTGTGTGTGTGTGTGTGTATATATATATATATGTTGTTGTTCTTGTCAGGTGCCATCGAGTCGGAACCGACTCATAACGACCCCATGCACAGCAGAAGGAAACAATGTCCAATCCTGGGCCAACCTCACTACCGCCGCCATACTTGATGCCATCAATGATGCCACCTGGCCGATCCATCTGGTTGGGGGGTCTTCCTCTTTTTCTCTGACCCTCCATCTTACCCAGCATGACATCCTTCTCCAGCGACTGTTCTCTCCGGACAATGTGTCCAAAGTATGAGAGACAAAGCCTAGCCATCCTGGCCTCCAAGGAGCACTCTGGCTGCACTTCTTCCAAAACAGATCTATTGGTTCTTTTGGCAGCCCATAGCACTTTTAGCATTCTCCTCCAACACCACAATTCAAAGGCATCAATTCTTCTATGATCTTCCTTATTCACCGTCCAGCTTTCGCATCCATATGAGGTTATTGAAAATACCATGGCTTGGGTCAGGCGCACCTTAGTCCTCAAGCTGACATCTCTGCTCTTCAACAAGTTTGCTCTTCAACTAAAAAGTTCCTGTGCAGCAGATTTGCCTAACACAATACGTCTCTGATCTCTTGACTGCTGCTTCCGCGAATGTTGATAGTTGATGAGAGAGAGAGAGCTCTAGTAGCATAGTTGGTTACAAGTTGGTCTATTAACCACAAGGTCAACAGTTCGACTCTACCAGCTACTCAGTGGGTAAAAGATGAAGGTGTCTGCTCCTGAAAAGATCTACAGCCTCAGAAACCCTATCCAGCGTTGCTATGAGTCTAAATCAACTCCAAACTCCAAGGCACATAGTGGTGTTATTGTTGTGAAGTGCCATCGAGATGGTCTGACTCATAGCGACCCTGTATAGAGTTTCTAAGGAGTGACTGGTGAGTTTAAACTGTTGACCTTGCAGTCCACTGCTTACCCTATAGAGTCCTGGTATGGTGCTGTAGGATAACGCACTGGAAGGCAAGGTCGGTGACTCAAACCCACCAGCTACTCCTCAGAAACCCTATACAGGCTTGCTATGAGTCATAAGTGACTTGACAGCACTTAACAACAAAACACACACACACACACACACACACACACACACACACGGCTTCCGAGGAGTGTCTGTTGAGTTTGAACAGCTGACCTAGCGGTTCACACCGAACTTGCCGTCCAATTCTTTTCCTACAGAGCCACATACATACACAAGGGGGGTTCACAAAGCTCACTGGAAAAATGAAATGAAGACCATGGAAAATTACCATGAACTTCCTGCAGCCCTCACATATATATACACCCTGTATGGTGCCGTGTTCATAAAGTTCAGAAACAAGCAAAAGGAATCCATAAGCTAAAATTAAGGAAAGTGGTTATCCCTGAAAGTCTGGGATAGTCTGGGATAATAGTGAAGTCTGGGAGGGACACGAGGGGGCTTCTTGGGGGCTGATCATGTTTCTGCATCTAGACGAGTTCCGAGGGGTTTGCTCACCTTGTGAAAAGGTAACTTGTGCTATCAAGATGTGTGTCCTGTTTCAGATACATATTCAGTTGGTTTTTTTAAAAAAGTAAACACACACTCATATTGCCAGCAGTTACCCTTTTGAAAAAAAAAAAAACAGAGCAGCCAGGTATATATACTTTCTTTGTGAGGGCAGAGAAAGGAGTTTTGTTTTTTCGGTTCCCCCCCTACACAAAGCAAGTGCCTGCCTCAGATTACACCACCTGTAACCCAGGGTGTGTTCCCTGTCCGAAGCTGTGTGCTCACCACAAAGCACCCTTTGTATGGCTCTGTTTTGTCAGTAGGGCAGGGCTAGGCTGAGATCAGGAACCCATTCAGAGCTGTCTCAGGAGAATGGGGAAATGAGACCCAGGACCTAGGGCTAGGGGCGCCCAGGGCTTGGCCAGGCCTGCAGCCTTGTCCCCATATTCCCTCTCCTTTTCGAGAACCTGAGGAAGCAGAAGCAGCTGTTAATCCTGTAGCACAATGGGGGGGGGAAGGGGTTGAGGCTACTGTGAGGAAGCCTTATCTTTAATGCAAGCCTGAAAGGAGAAGTTTCTTGAGAGAAAGGAAAAAAAAAAAAAAAAGGGCGTTTCAAAGTGGATTATCGAGGTATGAGAATGCAAACTCAAGACAAATTCAAGAAATAAAGGTTGCTGGGCCAGCTTTGAGAAACTTTGAAGCCCACTGGAGATGTCTGGACTTGATTCTAAATGTCTGTTGTGTCCAATGGACTTTATGTGGGGATGGGAATGTCTTATCGCTGTGTGGTCCAACATGGTGGTGGTGGTCACTGGCTCCTTGTGGTTACTTTGACTGAGGAACTGAACTTCAATTTTATGTAAGTTTAAGCAATAATCCTAAAGTAGAGACAGTCTAAATGTCCTTTCAGAGATGAATGAATAAACAAAATGAGGTCAATATTTATACAATGAAATATTATCAGCCAAAAGGAGACATCAAGTACTCATACATTCTATGACATAACTCATGCTGAGTGAAAGAAATCAGTTACAAAAGGACAAATAGTCTATGATCTCACTCATATGAAACATCTAGAATAGGCAAGTATAGAGATACTAGTGGTTGGTTATCCAGGGCAGGTGTGAGAAAGGGTAAAGGAAGCCACAAAGTTTGGGAGACAGTGAGCTGTGAAGGATCATGGGAAATTCTAGGAATGGTTAAGGGTGATAGTCGAGCAACAAAATTGTTGTTAGGTGTTGCTGAAGTAGTTCTGACTTACAGCAACCCTATGTACAACAATGAAACACAATCTGGCCCTTGTGTTTCAAGCCCTCCTCAAAACTGCTGCTACATTTGACCTGTTATTGTTGGCATTGTATCCATCCATCTTGTTGTGAGTCCTCCTCTTTCTCCACGACCTTCCACACTTGATGTCCATCTACAGCAACTCATGTCTCCTGACAACATGTCGGGAGAACGAGAGCCAAAGTCTGGTCATTGTAGTTTCCAAACAATCTGGCCCCACTTTCTTCAAGGTAGATTTGTTTATTCTGGCAGTTCATGGTACTTCCATTATTCTTCTCCAACATCGTAATTCAAATGCATCAGTCATTCCCTTAGTCACTGTCCAACGTTCACACGTATATGATTAAAATTACCATGGTTTGGGTCAGGTGCACCTTAGGCCTCCAAGTAGCACCTTTGCACTTCAACACTGTAAAGAGGGGTCTTGGACAACACAGTTGCCTAATGCAGTATGTTTTTTGATTTCTTGACTATTATTTCCTTGAGCATTGATCTACCTTGAGTAGATCCAAGTAAAACGAAGTTTTGGACAACTCAATCTATTCTCCAGTTATCATAATATTACATATTGGTTCATTTGTGGAGATTTGCATTTTCTTTACCGGGAGGTGTAGCACATACTGGAAGCTGCAGTCTTTGATCTTCATCAGTATTTTAAGTCCTCTTTGCTTCCAGCGATCAAGGTTGTATCATCTGCACATCGCAGGTTGTTAAGGAGTCTTCCTCCAATCCTGATGCCACATTTATCTTTATAGAACCCAGCTTCTCAGATTATTTGCTCAGCATGTTGTTGTTGTTAAATGCAGTAGGGTGGGTTCCAAATCACAGCACCCCTGTATAGGGTTTCTGAGGCTGTACATGTTGGCGGGAGCAGAAAGCTTCATCTATCTCCCATGGCTGGTGGATTTGAACTGCCAATCTTGAGGTTTTCAGTCTAATGCTTTTCCTCTAGAGCATACTGAGTAAGTATGATGAAAGGACAGAACCCCTGTACACAACTGTCCTCATTTTAAACCATTCAGTATCACTTCGGTTTGTTTTGTTTTTGAAGGAATGTCTCTTGGCCTACATACAGGTTCCACCTGAGTACATTTAAGTGTTCTGGAATTCCCATTCTTTGCAACGTTATCAATAATTTGTTGTGATTCACAAACTTGAATGCCTTTACATAGTCAGTAAAACACAAGTAAACATCTTTCTGGTATTCTCCGATTTCCAGTCAAGATTCATCCATCTGACATCAGCAATGACACCCCTCATTCCACATCCTCTTCTGAATCCGGCTTGAATTTCTGGCAGCTCCCTGCTGATGTACTGTTACATCAATTTTTGAATTGTCTTCAGCAAAATTTTACTTGCATGTGCTATTTATGATATTGTTAGATGGTTTCACCATTGGCTTTAGTGGTAGGTGTGCAAATGTGAATAATATTTGTATTAACTGGTCTTTTTCATAAACATGGATATTATCCTATCATAGACAGCATTGAACTGCAAGATAGAGCTTTTTTTTTTTTTTTCCCTTTCCTTTGTGTTTGGCCAATTTTTTAAATTAGTATTCTGTAGTTGTTTAACGCACTCTTAAATGGTTTAATAGGGGGAGGGGGGAGGAAGAAAGGCTCTTGCAGATCCCTAAGGAAATGTCAGAAAGGCAATATATGACCAGCATCCTTTTATTTTGGGTTCACTGGGTGAATTGCACATTCCCTATTTAAGCATCTGGTCTCAGGGCACACTGAGAATACTGAGATTTCAGTTTGAAGACACCCTGAAATCTTAAGAGTAGCAAACCCAACCACCCTTCTGATAGCTAGCTTGTTTACATAGACACACTGATGCATCTCTCCATTTTATATGTTTGTGGAAGGAGCTCTGGTAGCGTAGTGGTTACGAGTCAGTCTGCTAACCTCAAGGTCAGCAGTTCAAAACTACCAGTGGTTCTGCAGGAGAAAGATGAGGCTTTCTGCTCCCGTAAAGATTTATAGCCTCAGAAACCCTGTACAGGTTCACTACGAGTCAGAACCGACTCCATGGCACGTCACCACCACCACCACCAGATGTTTGTGGGAGTTCTTAGTATTGCTTGTCTCATTTACTGGAAAGAATCAAATAAGAAGTGACCTTCAGAGACATTTAAGAGAAACACAACACTAGTACACAAGTCAAGTTTTACACATTTAATGTTTTGCTTATTGAAAGAATGTCATAAAATCAAATAAAATTAAACAGATTTTACTTTTTTCCTCACAAGAACTTAGAAATTAAGAAGGAGTACTTAACAGGAAAGAATCCTGGTGTGACGTTAAAGGATAATGCACTGGACTGCAAGGTAAGTTTGAACCACAAGGTTGGCAGTTCGAACCCACCTGTTGCTCCTCGGGTGTCGCTATGAGTTGGAACTGACTTGCCAGCACTTAACAACAACAACCTAACAGAAAAAAAAATTTAAAGTAACACAATTTTCCCTTTAATAGTCCTTTGGTAGTTATGACAGAAGAGGTCCCACTTTTAGCTTCTTAGAACAGGGATTTGGGGCCCAAGTTTTCATTTTTGCTTCTGCCTACCCTTCTATCAGATCGGCTTCCTCCATGGTCACCACCTCTTTTTGGTGCTCCGTGGTTTGAACTGCTTGCTGTAGGAACCCCCTGGAGGGGGATATCCCCTTGCCATAGAAGGGGGAAGCCCTCTTTCTTATCTGCCAGTCTGATCACAGCCCCTTGAGCAGAGATCACTTCGGCTGCAGAGTAACGGTCTCAACTGCCACCATATCTGTCACGTGACCTGCTGTAATCATTATAGTAACTGCTTCCACCAGAAGATGGCGGGCCCCTCATGTAGGTGGATGGAGCAATACGTGAGTTTCCATCACTCCCATAGGAAACTATGCAGGAGCCTGCACTTGGATGGTCTACACAGTTGTGATCATGACCCTCACGATCTCCACCAGCACAGCCTCTGGATGGATAGTCATCATGTGAACTGGAATGAACACAGTCAAGAAACATACAATCTCTTGACTCTTGCTGTTGTTGTTAAGTACCATCAAGTCGGTTCCAGCTCATAGCAACCCTGTATACGGTTTCTGAGGGGTAGCTGGTGGGTTTGAACTATGGACCTTGTTGCTAGCAGTCCAGTGCTTATCCAACAGTTCTATACCAGGACTCCACAATCTCTTGGTGGTGGTGTCATGAGAACTTGGGTAACCTCTGCTTGAATAGGTGTCTTTAGTAGAATATCCATCATCCCTTGGTGACAGATACATATCTCTGCAAGAGGGCAGGGGCTCCCCCCTCGTGGTGAGCCTCCAACTCTTGTGATACAGGGGTTCTACCTCCCATACCACTGCTACATGGTGGTGGTGGTCCTCTTTTTACTTGAAGTGGTCCCCTGGAAGAACTCATGTTAAAGTTCATGGAATAGGCACCATCATCCATCCTTCATGTGGGGGGAAGGGAGTCCCCTGGTTCCTCCACTGCCTCCTCTTCCACCTCTAAGACCTCTGGTGGGCCTCTGCTTCTTGGAAGTGGAGGGGGCCCCTGTCTGCCACTTTCAAATGTTGATTAAGTGGCTTGTTCCATCTTGATAGCTTTCCCATCCAAAGACTTCCCATTCATATCTCTGGCTGCATCTTTCACATCTACTGAGCTTTCAAAGGAGACAAAAGCAAATCCTCTGGATTTGTCAGTTTCATAGTATTTTCATCAAGAGCACTTTGACAATTCATTCATATTTGCTAAACACTGCTTCCAGGGTTTTCTTGTTTGTCTCTGTGTTGAGTCCTCCAATGAAGAGCTTCCTAGGACAATCGGATTCAACCATTATTCCCCAGTGATGAACGTTCTCAAAATGATGACCATTTCCAACACCTTCTTGGCTCTTTCACTATGACTCAGCACAAGGGCTGACTGCTCGGGCCGAGAAAGGAAGGAGGAAGCCACAAGACACTTCTCTCTGTGCAGCGAGCTCAAGACAGATCTTCAAATGCTCCTTTTGATGATGACTGCTCTGCCATTCCTTCCTAATTTGTCATGCTTGTCATAGTAAACCATGGTGTGGTAGTGGTTATGTGCTGTGGACTCGATTCCGACTCATAGCGACCCTGTACGGGGTTTCCGAGGCTGTAAATCTTTACGGGAGCAGAAAACCTCATCTTTCTCCTATGGAACAGCTGGTAGTTTCAAACTGCTGACTGTGAGATTAGCAGCCCAATTCGTAACCACTATGCTACCAGAGCTCCTTATAGTAAACCACATGATTGTTTAATTCAAAATGGCCAATTCCAGTCCATTTCAGCTCATTAATACCTACACTATGATTCTTATACATTTCATTTTGTTTTTGAGACTTCTCTTCCTAGACTCCTCCTTCATACATTCCATATTCCAACTGTGAATGTATGTTTACAGCAGTTTTCTCTCATCTGAGTTGTGCCCACAGTAAATGAAGGTCCTAAATGCTTTACAGCAGCTCCATCATTAAGGTCAACTCGACTTTAAGGAGGCAGCTCCTCCCTAGTCATATTTCAAGTGTCTTCTAATCGGATGGGCTCATCTTCGGGCATTTTATAAGAAAATGTTCCACTGCTGTTTCTAAGATTTTCAGTGGTTAACTTTTCAAAAGTGGCCTGCCTCTTTCTTCCTACTCTGTCTTAGTCTGAAAGCGCCACTGAAACTTGTCCACCATGAATGATCCTATTAGTATTTAAAATTCTATCATAGTTTCCAGCATCACAGCAACACACTAACCACCACAGTACAAAAAATACCAGACAATTGGTGTAACCAAAATGTCACTGAACCGTGTATGTTAAAATGGCAAATGTCTTGTTATCTATTAATAAACACACCAAATCCACTGCCACTGGGTCAATTCTGACTCATCCGGATTCTACAAGAAGAACAGAGCCGCCCCTTTGTTTACTGAGATTAAATGGGAGGAGACAGCCTCTTCTTTCCTCCACTTAACAGCTGCTGGGTTCAAACTGCTGACCTTCCAGCTAGCAGTCCAACATGTAACCCACTATATGCCACCAGGGTTCCTCTTCTTGTCCGTATTTACCACAATAGAAAATAAAATATAAATTTCCAAACTGATATTCAATCACTGGAAAACTTTTATGTCAGTCTGGAGCAACTTTAATGTGAACCTACTCTTGCAACAGTAAATTTAATGAAATCTAAACATAAAGCTCTGGTTGCGTAGTGGTTACAAATCGGGCTGCTAACCACAAGGTCAGCAGTTCAAAACTACCAGCTGTTCTGCAGGAGCAAGATGAAGCTTTCTGTTCCCGTAAAGATTTATAGCCTCGGAAACCCTGTGCAGGGTTGCTATGAGCTGGAACCGACTCCATGGTACTTAACAACAACAACAACAATTGTAAAAAAAATTTTCTGATAAAAATTTAGCATCCAATTTGGGATATGAAGTCAATGTAAAATACACAACAGATTTCAAAGCCTTTGTAAGAAAAATTAACATATGACATCTCAATAATAATTTTTATACTGATTACACATTGAAATGATGGTATTTGATATATATTAAGTAAACAGCCTGGGTAGCGTAGTGGATGACGAGCTGGGCTGCTAACAGAAAGGTCAGCAGTTTGAATATACCAGTCACTCCACAGGAGAAAGATGAGGCTTTCTGTTCCCATAAAGATTTACAAACTAGGAAATCCTACACAGGGTTGCTATATGTCGGAACTGACTCAACAGCATTCAACCACCACCAAGTAAACAATATGCTATTAAAAGTTACCTTTTTTTTTTTTTTTAATGTGGTCAACAACAAATTTTAAACCACATATGTAACGAGTTATGTTTCCACTGGCTATGAGCAAAGGGGAGCAACTGAAGGTTATAGAGGAAGGGCAGATAAAAGATGAGGTTTGCAAGAGAAGTAAGGATCACTCAGGGCCCCTGCATGAAACTGGAGGAAGTCAAGGCTACAGAGAAAAATCTAAGCAAAAAGGAAGGGAAGAAATTCTAAAAAGATCACAGAAGACCTTTGTCAACCAGGGTTTAATCATGAGACAGGCTGTGGAAAGTGGTTTCTTTTAAGGCCCATGGTAAGTTTCGGTTAATACTCAGGAACATAAATGCACACAAAAACCATCACCAGTAGTCCCAGGCTAACCCTCGCCACCTGCATCAGTTGATGTTCCCTCCGAGAGGTCCTAGTCACCCCAGACCTCTGCCTTGGGTTTGTAGGGAGACGGAGCAAGGAGACCACACCGGCGCCCCCACTACCTTGTAGTAATTTATGTTTATGCCCAATCAAAAGAACTCGATGTCCCTTCCTGTTTCAGCAAGAGAACGAAAGCAAAGCCAGAGAAGACTTACTTTGAAAACTGAGTCATATGAAAAAAATTACAAGACCAGGACATGCCATACACACTACACAAACCCCAAAATAGTCCTGGACTGGCGCAGCTGCAAAGATGATGCTTTGTAGGAGAAGGTCTCAGGGTGCCCAGAGTTGTGTGAACAGTTGCGGACACACTGCTAAGACTCACTGACTCCATGAAGTAATGGAGTTCTTCCATATCCTCTAGAGTCCTTGTGTGGCGCTGTGGGTTAGTGCCTTGGACTGCAAAGTCAGTTTGAACCATGAGGTTGGTGGTTCAAGCTCAACAGTCTCTCCTCAGAAACCCTGTACAGAGTCGTTCCGAGTTGGAACTGACTTGACAGTCACTTAACAACAACAATATCCTTTTAATCCCTTGGTCACATGACCATCTAGTGGAGAAAGGGTCTTTCTCATTCAAAATTAAAGCAAGATGCCCCCAGGCTAATGAGCGGGAATCCTTTGTTATATAGTCACAGCTATTTTCTGGAATACTGCCTTCCACAAGCACTGCTTTGGGATCAAACCCACTTAAAATTCTGAAAAGAAAAAAAGAAATAGGCTGTACTAGTAAAAACCCCACAATCAGCTGGTTTACCCAATTGTCTAAATAAATTCCACAGCCATCCTTCCCTGGGGCCCCTTCAGCAAATGCCACCTCAGTCAGTCCCATTTCTTTTGAGTTTGCTGTTCCCTAGGGGCAGGGGCCCACCTGTCCACCCTCCTGCTCAACTTTCCTCCATTCTCCACCTTCCTCTGATGTGAGACTCCCTAAAACCAGCCATTAGTAAAACCTCTCCCTAATATGCAAATAGACTGAATGACTGGAAGTTCAAGGTACCTCAGAAGACAGGGCTGGCAAACTGCTTCTGAAAATCTACCACTGAAAATGCTATGGAACACAGTTCTACCCTGACACACAACTCATCAAGAGTTGCTGTCTACTGGATCACAAACAGAGGTGTGGTAGGTACACGCACGCATGCACCACCACCCCCACCCCCACTTTATAGTTGGCTAAAAAGAGCACCCAAGATCATCCTAAATCGCCCAAGATCAGGACACCTGGTGCTGAGGTGCTTGCACCATCAGATCTAATTAATATTTAACTTTTTTGCCAGAACAAACTGGACCCAGTACGAAAGCATTTCTGATACAACAGAAGGCAAGGCTACAGTTTTGGTACATACAAGTGTAGCCTTAGGGGAGCCCTTTGGCGGCTGGGAAGTTGGGGCCATTAGGAGGTCTCTGCAGCGTCTGGGTTGCCATAGTTACAAGTTTTGTGGAGAGAAATAAAAGAATCAATAAGATATCCTCCTTCCCCAGCCGTATGACTTTGTCTTTAGGTCCCTAAGAGAGGCCTTCGGATGCCCGTTTAAAAGTAGGTACTCTTAGACGATATACGGTAGAATGAATGTAAAACTAATGTTCTCCCATGTAAACTGTCACATAATTCACAATAAATCATTTAAGGAAAAAAAAAAAAAAAAAAAGTAGGTACTCTTTACCCCTCAAGACAAAGAAAAAGCTACAAGTTGGAATGCTTTTGCATTCTCAGGATGATTCTTTTATTAGCCATTTCCGACTCCAGAGAGAAATTCCAAATACATGTTTTAAACACAGAAAACATGGCCAGGTTCAGCTGAGGGGTGGAAGGCCTGTCCAGTTGCAAAAGATCGCACACTGGCCTGAAGGCTCTGCTGTCACCATCTTGAATTCTTACTATTTCTTTTAACCAGGGGCCTATATTTCTTGTTACATTAGGTCTCAAAAGTGTCGTTGCCACAGTGTGAATGCTGGTTGTGGAGAGCTGCCATCAAGCCAACTCCAACTCATGCAGCCTACTACACAACAGAACCTGGGTACTATGATCGCTGGGCGGTTCCAGTTCACTGATGTTGTTGTTGTTAGGTGCTGCCATCAAGTTGGTACGGATCCATAGCGACCTTATGTACAGCGGAACGAAACACTGCCCAATCCTGGGCCAACCTCACTACTGCTGCCACGCTTGAGTCCATCAATGCCCCCACCTGGCCAATCCATCTCGTTGGGGGTCTTCCTCTTTTCCTCTGACCCTCTACCTTACCAAACATGATATCCTTCTCCAAGACTGGTCCCTCCTGACAATATGTCTAAATTTGTTGTTGTTAAGCGCCGTTGAGTTGATTCCAACCCATAGCGACCCTGTACAGGATTTCCAAGGCTGTAAATCTTTACGGGAGCAGAAAGCCTCATCTTTCTCCCACAGAACACCTGGTAGTTTCAAACCACTGACCTTGCCCGATTCGTAACCTGTACGCTACCAGAGCTCCTTAGTATGAGAGACAAACTTTGGCCATCTTGGCCTCTAAGGAGCATTCTGGCTACACTTCTTCCAACATGGATCTATTGGTTCTTTTGGCAGCCCATGACACTTTCAACATTCTCCTCCAACACCATAACTCAAAGGCATCAATTCTTCGCCAGTCTTCCTTATTCACTGTCCAGCTTTCACTGTCACGGTATATTTTGAGTACCTTTCAACCTAACGGGGCATCTGCCAGCACTACCTCAGGCAATTTTATGGTGCTATCCTGGAGGTTTCCACCGGCTAATTTTGTAAAGCACATAGCCAGACCCTTCTTCTTAGTCCGACTTAGTCTTCATCTGGAAGTTCTGCTAAAACCCATCCACCATGAGTGATTCTGCTGGTATATGCAATACTGGTGGTATAGCTTCCAGCATCACAACGACATGCAAGTGACCACAGGACGATACTACTGACAGGCAGGTGAGTAGCCAATTACAGAAAAGGGAGATGTATTTTTGACAAAAGAAGGTACTTCAACCAGGCATTAACCCCTGACAGTTCCCGCTTGCACCTTCTAAATATGTCATTTGAAATGTCCGGGTATCTTCTAGCTAAAGATTTCTCTCATACCAAGTTTCAACAGTTCAACTCCGTAAACACGAATCTCTGAAACGAGAGGCAGGGGGTATATGATATTTATCCCTGGACCTCCCCAGGAGTGTGTCATTGAACCCCAGTGGAAAATGACAGCTCAACCTTTTTTCCCATTATCCTCCCCCTTCAAGGAGAAAAATTCAATTATATTTAAATGTAACTAATAAATTAAAATATAATTAAATTTCTTGCTAACAAGAAAAATTATATGTGAAAAACTAAGATTTTCTTGGGTTGAGCTTCAAAGAGCCACAGAAATCAGAACCAGGTTCCGTCGAGTTGTCAGCGGGACCATGTATGTTGGAATAGGACTGTGCTCCATGGGATTTTCAATGGATGCTTTTTTTACTTCACATAAATTGTCAGGGTTTTCTTCCAAGGAGCCTCTGGGTGGAGGCTAGTACTCCAACCTTTCAGTTAGCTATCAAGCGCCAAATGATAGAATCCCTCAGCCACATGTTTGCCGCGCTTTCGCTCTCCCTCCCAGAACCTCTCATCCAACCTACCGGAACTTCCTCTCTCCCTACCGGCACGTCATCCCTAGTCAACCTATCACCTACCTCCACTAATCTCAACCCCGCCCTCCTCTTCGACCAGTATAAAAGTCCTTCCCTCAGCACTACCTCGCTCTCTTTCCTTCGGACCTCCAATAAAGACTTACACGTGGGTGTTTGTGTTCCGGCGCCGAAACCCAGGAAGGACTTTGCCAGGACCCGCCAGGATCCCCAGCTCTCAGATCCGCTTCCTGGCTGTCCCTCCTGAACCTGCCGACGAAACACCCACCCAGGGGCCTTCATCCACTGCTGTTGCTGACTTTTACAGCCACATACCCATCCACAATCTCAGGATGAGTATTTGGGTAAGCCTCCCTCTCTCGGGTCCTCTGCGCTGTCAAGTCTAAATCCTAACGTTAGGCCAGATGGACTCTTCTCAGCCCGTGGCCCAGGATTGCTGCTCTGGGGAATGCCCCGTTAGCTCAATTCCTCTCTCTTCTCTCAGGGGTCTGGCAAAAGAGACGATGACGCTCCTCTCTTTGCCTTTCTGCTCGGAGGCTTCCTGATCCTCACCTTAACTCTCCCGCAGCAATTATAATGGGAACCTCACCGTCTAAACCTCCTCACTCCACACCCTTAGGCTGCCTCCTGCGCAACCTTAAGGCACTAGGTCTACAACCTGAAATCAAGCCTCGATGCTTACTCTTTTTTTGTAATCAAGAGTGGCCTCAATACGAACTTGATAATGGTTCCAAATGGCCGGAGAGTGGCACCTTCAATTTCAACATCCTTCATGACCTTCATAACTTCTGTCAGCGCACCGGCAAATGGCCTGAGGTCCCCTACGAACAGGCTTTCTTTTCTCTCTGTTCTCATCTTTCTCTATATATGACTTGCGCCCCTTCTCGAATCTTGCTAGGCCAAGAGAAACCACTCCCCACCTAAGACACAAGCTTGCTTCCTGATGCTTCCTCTTTTGACCCATCAGACCATGCCCATCCCCCATTTGCACCCCTTCCCATACAACACTTCCTCTTTCTCCACCCTGCCCACCTCCTCTAACTGCTTTCCTTTTCCCCATGGCTCTGTTCCACCACCATCTGGCGGTCGAGCCTCACCTACACGGCTGAACTCTCCCGCTCTACCACATACTTGGTCCTGAGACCACTCTCATCGGTCCCAATATCCACCACTGCCTGCACCCCTAATGCCATTACGTGAGGTAGCTGGGGCAGAGGGCATTATCCGTGTCCATGTTCCCTTTTCCCTACCTGACCTCTCGCAAATTGAAAAGAGGCTAGGAAATTTCTCCTCCAATCCAGACACCTATATCAAAGAATTCAAATTCGTCACTCAATCCTATGATCTCACCTGGCATGAGCTTTATGTCACTCTCATTTCCACACTTTCTCCTGATGAAAGGGAAAGGGTCTGGACGGCAGCTCAGGCTTTTGCTGATGAGGTGCATGCTACGAGCAACATAAAAAGGAAACTAAAAAAATTTGAGGAGGGTCCCCAGGCAAATCAACGGGACCTCTTAAATGCAGCCTTCAAGGTCTATAATGGTAGAGAAGAACAGAAAAAACAGGATAAGGCCCAAAGAGACAAGGCGAAATACCTGTTACTGGCCAATGCTCTACAGGGTTCCACACCAACAAAAGGATATAACAGAATACCCTCTGGGGCACTGCCCAGACCCTGCTTCAAGTGTAAGCAAGAGGGTCATTGGGCAAAATACTGCCCCCCCCCCAAAAAAATATATATACTGCCCCAACCCTCATCCTCCTCATGGCCCATGCCCTGCCTGCAAAAAGAAGGGACATTGGAAGGTTGATTGCCCCTTTCTCCAGAGAAGGACAGGATTAATAGCCCCCACAGTCCCACCAAGCAAAGGAGTTTGCTCCACCAGAGCTTCTAGGACTGGCCACAGAGGATTGAAGGTGTCCGGAACTGCCAGCCACCCCACCCCCGGAAATAACTCACAGCGAACCCAGGGTAACGGTCCATGTTTCAGGTGAGCCAGTCTCTTTTCTTTTACACACCTGGGCCACTTACTCAGCTCTACCAGAATACTCAGGGCGGACACACCCTACCCCTACATTAATAGTTGGGGTTGATGGAGTCCCTACTCGGCCTGTCATCACAGAACTTCGTGACAACTCATTCACACACACCTTTCTAGTTCCATCCAAGTGCCCTACACCTATCCTAGGACGAGACATTCTAGCCAAGTTCAATGTCGCCCTCATATTATATATACCCTATTGAAACTGCCACGTCTACCTTACCGGCTAGCTTGTTCTTGCTGTATGCTGCACCAGATTCCTCTCCTTCAACTCCCTCAGAGGAAAACCTCCCGCTGCCACCTAACCTAGTCAATCTTCAAGTCAGGGATGTACAGCAACCTTCTACTGTTGCCCACCACTCCCCTATACAAATCTCCCTAAAAGATCCCTCTACCTTTCCCAATATTCCCCAATACCCAATAATTCTAAAACACCAATGGGGTCTCAAGCCAGTCATTCAAACCCTCCTAAAAAAGGGCCTTCTGCGCTCAACTCACTCCCCATACAATACACCTATTCTCCCAGTCATCAAGCCCAATGGGAGTTATCGTCTAGTCCAAGACCTATGCGCTATCAATGCAGCTGTATTCCCCACACACCCCATCGTCCCTAACCCATACACCCTCCTCTCCTGTATCCCTGCTAAGACATCCCATTTTACGGTCACTGATCTTAAAGATGTGTTTTTTACCATTCTTTTACTCCCCTCCTCCCAAAACCTCTTTGCCTTTACGTGGACTGACCCTGATACCCACCATTCTCAACATATATGTGGACAGTGCTCCCTCAAGAATTCTGTGACAGCCCCCACTTCTTTGGCCAAGCACTGGCAAAAGAACTCTCTCTCTAACCGCAATCTCTCACCCAATACCCTTCTTCAATATGTGGATGACCCACTTCTAAGTATTCCTTCACTTCAGGACTCACAAAACACACTATCTCTCTCTTTAACTTTCTTGCTGCCCGAGGATACCGAGTCTCTCCCCAAAAGATACAGCTCTCTCTAACTTCTGTAGTCTATCTGGGTGTATCTTACCTCCCCTCACAAGTGTGAAATCACTCTCAAAAGGAAACATTTAATAGCGGACTTGCCTATCCCTACCTCCAAAACGGAAATCTTGTCCTTTCTAGGGCTAGCAGGCTACCTACGACTATGGATTCCCAATTTTAGTCTCTTAGCTAAGCCATTCTATGAGGCAACTAAAGGAAATCCTTCAGAGCCCCTAGACCCATCCTGTCCCATTCATAAGGCTTTTAAATCCCTTTAATCAGCCCTCTCTTTCCTCCTATATGTAACTGAGAGACAGGGAATTGCCATGGGAGTCTTGGGGCAGATGGTTGTTGTTGTTTTTAAGTGCCGTCGAGTCGGTTCTGGGGCAGATGAAGGGACCTATTTACTCTCCAGTTGCCTGTCTCTCCAAACAGACGGACTCCACTGTCAGGGGATGGCCATCATGTCTGCGAGCTCTGGCAGCGGCGGCACTCTTGGCCCAAGAAAGTACCAAACTCACTTTTGGTAAACCCACCACTTTTAGGTCTCCACACCACCTCCAACATCTACTCACCCACAAAGCAGTCTCAAACCTCTCCCCCTCGCGCCTTCAATTATTCTGTATGACTTTCATTGAAAATCCCAACTTTAAATTAGACTCTTGCCCCCCTCTCAACCCTGCCTCCCTCCTCCCTATAACCATGAGGGCACTCTCTCACTCACGTACAGAAGCTCTAGATCATCTCCTTCCTCCTCTACCCCACATCTCCTCCACCCCACTGCCCCACCTGGATCATACAGGGTTCATCGATGGCAGTTCCATCACCTCACCTACAGGCCAATGCCAGGCCGGCTATGCCACTGTATCCTCAGATAAGGTAATTGAAGCCATGTGTCTTCCCTTTAACACAACCTCCCAAAAGGCGGAACTCATTGCCCTCACTCGAGCATTCACCCTAGCAGCCTCCAGAACTGCTAATATATACATGGACTCCAAATATGCCTTTCACATTTTACACTCACAAGAAAGAGGATTCATGTCCACAAAAGGCTCCCCTATAAACAATGGTCCCCTAATTTTACAACTACTTCAAGCAGCAAAACTCCCAACACAAGCAGGAGTCATACACTGTAGGAGTCATCAATCCACCAATGAACCCATCTCACAGGGAAACAACAAGGCCGACCGCGAAGCAAAACGAACAGCCATGCTCCCACCTCCATCCACATAAACACTTGCTGTTTCCCCTGTAACACCCCTCTATAACCTCCTTGAAACACAAGAATGGCTTAAACAGGGAGCCACACTCTGTGGGGACTGGCTTCTTCTCAAGGGACTATATATTCTTCCCAGGTCACAGACCACACACATCCTCATGGATATACACAATACCCTTCACATAGGGCATAAACCCCTACTCCACCTCCTACAACCCATATTTTACTGTCCCCAAATGTCCTCACTACTCCAACAAATAACTCAAGCATGCCCCACTTGCTGAGTTACATCCCCACAGGGAGCACTGCACCCCAAATCATTTCCCACCCACCAGGCCCGTGGCTGTCTACCAGGAGAAAACTGGCAAATTGACTTCACACACATGCCCCCTCACAATAAACAGAAGTACCTTCTCACCATGGTAGATTCCTTCTCAGGATGGATCGAGGCCTTTCCTACCACCTCGGAGGGTGCCGCAACAGTCACACATGTTCTGTTAACTGAAATTATTCCGTGCTTCGGCCTCCCACACTCTATACAATCAGACAATGGTTCTGCCTTCATCTTCCGTATCACCCAACTCACTGCCAAAGTCCTCAACATTACCTGGCAACTCCACATCCCATATAGACTTCAATCATCTGGCAAGGTGGAAAGGGCAAATGGCCTTATAAAAACACAATTAACCAAGCTTTCATTAGAGTTACACATGTCATGGACAGAATTACTTCCCATAGCACTAGCAAGACGAAGGGCAGCCCCCCAAGAACCCACCTTTTAAAGCCATTTGAACTAATGTATGGAAGACCATTTCTCCTGGGAAATCTCCTAACCACCTCACCCCCACTTTCTGACTATATCCCAAACCTATGTATGGTCCGTCATTTGTTGTGAACCCACGCAGACCAATTTTTACCCAAACCCCACCCAACAGAACAACAACACTTCCGCGTCCAACCTGGCGACCAGGTGTACCTGAAAACCCTCAACCCAAGCCCTCTGCAACCAAAATGGGAAGGACCTCTTGAGGTCCTGGCAGAGCTTCCTGGTACCATAGGTCACGCATAAAACTGACACACACAGCTTCAGCCACTCCCAAATCTGATGTTAACCCAGGCGTACCCTGCTATACTTCCTCTTTCGCAGGACCGACCAAACTCAAACTCATGAACATCCCAAAGGAATAAATGAATGACTCCTGCCTACTCAACCGATTTTCCTGCTTCCTCGACCAGGTGGGCCAGGATCTCCAGTGGTTGTTTCCAAAGGCTAATGCTCCTGACACTATTCTACTCTGGATCAAAGACCTTGTTCTCCAGGGTACACCTCTCTCACTTCTCACCAGACGAAAGCTTTCTGCTGACAAGTCTTTCTCCTTTCCTGGCTAGCCCTACCTCCACATACCCCCTTAGACATTCCTCCATGTCCACTTGCCACCCGGCCTTCCTCACCCTCTTCAGGGCACTATCTATCATCCTTGCAGTAGGCCTCTTTGCTGTCTCACCCCGAGTGGCCTTGCCATTCTCGAATATTCTTTGCCTTACTCTTTCTCCTCATAGTGGACCTTATCATCATCCCAGTATGCTCTCCATACTCTTTATATCAACCTTGATGATCAGTTCGTGCCTTACCCTAAAATAGCAAAACATGCTCAACCCCTCATACAGCCAAGGATTGCTCCAGCGTCCTAACCTTTATGCATTCTGCCTGCTCTCTGGGACAAACACCTGTAACCAAGCAGTTTTGCAGAATCAGAGTATGGTACCTATCCCAACTCTCTAACTGCACGGCTTCCCAATCCACAGCTTGCAAAAGGTGGTGCAACAAGCCTGTCTGCTGGACATAGCAAACCCAAATAGGGATGTGAGATGGAGGAGGGGTGGCAGAAGTGGCGAGAAAAAGGATCAGTGTAGAAGCTGCAAAGAACCTCACACAATGGCTAGACCCAGGATATAAAGGATTACTTACATGGCTAGATCACGACAGCATCCGCCAACCGCATCGCACCCTAATCACTGAAATAGGAACCATATTCAATAAAACTTTATGCTGGGTTTGTTTGCCCTATAGGGACCTGGGGTACTCAGCCATTCCCACCAACCCAGTCCCTAAATCATATCCTAATACAGCCACCATACAGTATACAGGACCTCTCCTCACAGAGATTGGCCTCAGTAACTCCACCAACCTCACCTGTATAACTACAACAACATCACTAATCTTTCCTCCCTCTCCCTTCCAAACTCCTGGTGCACTGACATAACAAAGGTAAGCAACCCAACATGTGGGCCAAAAGGAATATTTTTCTTATGTGGGAGACAAATTTTCAAATGCCTACCCACACAACGCCTGTGTGGGGTCACATATTTAATCCCTATGGCCCGAGTCTTAACCCCATCTGATATGGATACCATATTCTTCCCTTCTCATCGCACTCACCCAGCAGTGGGGTTAGCCATAAGCAGCCTGTTGGGAGTGGGAACCAGAGTGGGAGGAACAGGAACATCCATACATCTATTCCAAAGATTATCAGAAGCTCTGAACAGGGGACAAGGAGAGGGTAGCAGACACCTTCCTTGCCTTACAAAATCAAGTGAACTCACTAGCTGAAGTAGTACCCCAAAACCCACGTGGTTTAGGCCTCCTCACAGCCGAGAAAGGAGGAAAATATACCAGACCTTAGGTGAGGAATGCTGTTTTTGTCAATGGATCTGACATAGCCCTCAGCAAGGTAAAAGAATTAAAAGACAGAATTCGCACTAGGCAATCAGAAACGTCCAACTATGGTTGGACCCTAATGTCCTCCTGGTGCCCTTGGCTCCTCCCCTTCCTAGGGCCATTAACTAGAATCCTCCTGATACTGTTATTTGGCCCCTGCCTGTTTCGCTGTCTTCAGATTTTTCTTCAGGAACACCTGAGGGCCTTCAC
>NW_006408620.1:5645230-5675809 GCF_000296735.1 Chrysochloris asiatica | reverse complement strand
ACCCCGGCAATACCTCGCTCTTTCCTTCCCTCCAATAAAGCATGTTCTGGCTCATTCCATCTCACACCAACCCAGTGGTAGATTCCTCCCCTTCCATGACTAGGTTCGATTCCTGGCCAGTGCACTCATGTCTGGTCACCTCTCATCTGTCAGTGGAAGCATGCGTGTTGCTGTGATACAGGGGTAGAACTCATAAAACTTCCCCCTCAATCTGGGGAGAGATACAATGAAGGGGGCGGGGCGCGGAGAAAGCTATAGGAGCCTGCCAAGCATTTCACAGTGTCCTTGTAATATCTCAGCCACCTGCCCCAACACCCAGGGAGGAGAAGATGGAAACTTTGGGGCCCTTCCAACTGACATGAGCAACTCGGTCTCAGCTTCTTAATAAAAAGCCCTCCAAACCCTGGTGACCAGTCACACGGATGGTAGGATGCAGGGATGGCATAGCCAGGACTGATGCTGAGAAACTTATCCTGAACCCTCAAACAGCGGAAATACACTCCAGACGGAGGGGCTTTGCTTTCACAACAGATTTGCTCCTAGGGATTCAACCCGACGGCCTTAGAATTCCATAGCTGCAGATGTTCAGTCCATGCTTGTGGGGCCAAATTAACAGCTGGGATAAAGTGTTTTGCCTCGACTGCTAAATTCCAAAGGAGTCTGATTTCAGGAATACCTAGAGGTGGCCAGTTTACCAGCCTCCTAAGTAACAAGTTGATCTCCCAAGACATGGCTAAAATTCTCCCATGTCTCCTTATTGGAAGCTAAGGGCTGGAATTTTGCTGCTAGGCTTTGTTGTTGCTGTTGTTAAGTGCCATCGAGTCGTAAGTGCTGGTAAAACATTTTCAACTCATAGCAATCCTATATAGGGTTTCCAAGGAGCAGCTGGTGAGTTCGAACCGCAGAACTTGCAGTTTTCAGTTCACTGCTTATCCTACCGCACCATACCAGGCCTATAGTCTTAGGGGGCTTCCAAATGTTAACACACTAAGGGGCTAAGTGAAAGGTTCAAGGTTTGATTCTACTGAGGGGTACTTCAGAAAAAAAGGCCCGCTCATCTATCACTGAAACAGCAGTCACTGAAAACCCAATGGAGCGCAGTCCACCTCTAACATGAGTCAGACTCAACTGCAGCTGATTTGGGGTTTAAGAATCAGAGAAAAGAGTTTTTAAAAAGGAAAATATTTATGTTAACGATGAGCCACAATACAGATGATGCAGCTCAAGGTAACATGAGGATTTACAGTTAAAAAGTCAAAGTCTCACTAAATCTGCCCCAGAATTGGAAATTCTGTATTGGGTCTGGAATCCTTTGTTTCCTCCAGGATTCCTGAGTGTGTGGGTGGGTGTGGGTGTTGGGTGGGGGTTGCTTCTCAGCAGGGCATTCTGTGGTGTCTCAGCAGATCAAGTTAAGATGTGGGTGGAAGAGAAAAAACTTGAAAAGGGAAGCATGGTGGTGAATTGTGGTTCTGTAACATGGAGTCGGGTTTGACTCATAGTGACTCTGTATAGGGTTTCCAAGGCTGTAAATTTTTACGGGAACAGAAAACCTCACGTTTCTCCCTCACAGTGACTGGTAGATTTGAACAGATGACCTTGTGGTTAACAGAAACTTACGAAGTTACCAGACCTCCTTGGGGAAGGTGTAGAGGGCATTCAATAAATAATGAACATGATAGAATCTCAAAGAAAAACTCACAATCTGCGAACCTCAAGACCAGTTCATTTCCCTCTTGAGTACAAGTTTATGGTGTTCCTAATATCACCACTGTGCGGAAGGTGCCCTAGGACCCCTAAAATTCTTCTGTTTTATTTAGTTCACATTATGGAAGAGACTCTGGAGACAGCATGTGCCATCTGTTTCATTTATTTACAATCTACAAGTGTGATTATTAGGTTCCGAGCTGCTACCATCCCACAAGGCTCAGAAAAATACCTATCATCCCACATTGGATCCCAGCCAAAAAAAAACCACCTTAGGTGCTAAGTTCATTCTGACTCATGGTGATCATATGTAATTCAGAGGTTTTCAATGGCTGTGACTTTTCAGAAGAAGATCACCAGACCTTTCTTCCGAGGTACCTGAGTGGATTCAAACCACTCATCTTTCAGTTAGTAGGTGAGCACTTGCTATTTGCACCATCAGAGACTCCTGCTTGGTCCTTAAAAAACAAAACAAAACACTTCTGAAGCAAAAGAGAATGAAGAAAGCCCAAGGATCAGAGGAGCCAGATGATAGGACTAACTGTCTTCATGAACCACTACCTCCTGGACCTGGAGACCAGAAGAACTAGACGGGGCCTGGCCATCACTACTGAGCAGGGACACAGTAGATGGAGCCTAAGGAGCTCTGGTAGCGTAGTGGTTACGAATCGGGCTGCGAACCGCAAGGTCAGCAGTTCGAAACTACCAGCCGCTCCGCGGGAGAAAGATGAGGCTTTCTGCTCCCGTAAAGATTTACAGCCTCAGAAACCCTGTACAGGTCACTATGAATTGGAACCAACTCCATAGTACATAACCAACCAACCAACAAATAAAAAGGGAGAAAAATGTAGAACAGAACTACTAATTCTCAAAAAATTCAGACTTATTAGACCCATTATGACTAGGATCCCCAGGGCTATTGTCCTGAGATACTCTTTAAACCTTGAAACAAAACTATGCCCTGAAGTCACCTTTTAACTAAATAGCAGGTTAGCTTAAGAAGTAAAGAAGTACCATGCTTTTTCAAAAAATCCTTTCTCCAAGAGCAAGTGAACCACAGTGACTCTCGAGCATCAATGAGCATTTCAGGGGTGGTGATACTAAGTCAAAGGGAGTGAAACAACGAGTGGAGATAGCCTGTTGACAACGTAAATCACGCAACCAGTGTCACAGAACAGGGGTCCTGTTGTACAGATGTTCACCAAAAACACAATTTAAAAATTGAGTCAATTCTGACACACAGCCACCCAGTGTGTGTCAGAGTAGATAGAACTGAGCTCCACAGGGTTCTCAGTGGATGTTTCATAAGTAGATTCTACTCATGGTGCCCCATGTGTATCAGAGGAGAACTGTGCTCCACAGGGTTCTCAGTGGATGATGTTTCATATGTAGATTTCACTCTGGTGCCCCGCCCCCATGTGTGTCAGAGTAGAACTGTGCCCCACAGGGGTGTTAGTGGCTGATTTTTCACAAGCAGATTTCACTCATGGTGTTCCTGTGTCAGAGCAGAACTGTGCTCCTCAGATTTTACAGGGATTGAGTTTTCATAAGAAGCTTCCACTCACGGCACCCCCATGTGTATCAGATCAGAGCAGGTGAGGCAGGGAGACGAAAAGTGAAAAGAACCAAGAGATGAAGATGACAGGCTATTGTTAATACAAGTTGAGCCGTATTTGACTCACAGTGACCCCATAGGTTCTATAGTCTATGATCTTTATGGGATCAGATAGCTAGATCTTTCTCCTGGAGATACCACTGGGTGGGTCTTAACTGTCAACCTTTTGGTTAACAGCTGAGGGCTTACTGTTTGTGCTAGCATGGTTTCTGATGGGATCCTGCTGTTGTTGTTGTTGTTAAGTGGCATTGAGTCTGTTCCGACTCATAGTGACCCGATGTACAATAAAACGAAACACTGCCTAGTCCTGCACCATCCTCAAATTTGATCAACCTCCTATCCTAACTCCCAGGCTCACAAGGACCACATGTCTGGCTCAAACTTAATTTCAACCCTGAAGGCATAGTCATCTAGAGGGCTTTGCTCTAACAATGTCTTCCTCTTGCCAATCTCTCTCTCAGCTGCTCTTCTCCTGAGGCCTATAAAACAGTTCAAATCTTCCCCTATTAAAATGTATAAACAAAATGCCCTTCCTCCCTCACCTTGAGTCCTCAGCCTCTCTTCAAAGTCTACCTTATTCACTTCCCAAATGCTTTTCTATACCCACCATGTCCTCCTTCTTTCCTTCAGCAAACCCCTCCAAGATGACCATCTCTCCTCTGGAACATCTTTCTCATTTGGCTGGGCCCACACCTCTGAAAGACCTCCTCTTATATCCTTCAGAGGCCCCTTATCAACCTTTCATGGCAGGATCCCCAGGGACTTGGGGGGGGGGGTGTGTGTCTGTAAGCAGTTTCTATGGTTCGCCCACTAGTCAACCTCAAGCCCATCCAGCCAACCACTGCCCTCCCCTGGGTCTTTGATGTAAGAAATGACGTTCATTCTCAGAATCAGAGAGACACGGCGAAGACTAAACAAAAACACGTGAGCAAGCTTCATGTCTCAGTGGTAAGTCACATGGAGCTACAACAAGACACGAAGGGTACTCAGCCTAGGCTGATGCCAAGAAAACATCAGAGAAACCCAGACTGGGGGACTTTCTACAGGGGTGGCCGGTGCTCTTCAAGACTGTCAAAGATCTTGGAAACCAAAGAAAGTGAGAAAGTCACAGCCAAAAAAAGACTAAGGAGACATGGTGACTAAACGTAAGGTGGTTGCTGGGATGGATGCTGGATCAGAGAAGGGCACCAAAGGAGACACTGGAGATCCACAGAAAGTGTGGAGTTCAAATAATAGTGATGTACTCAAATCAGTTTGAGTAGTAAGATGATGGAAAATGATCGTTCTGATGTTTTTCTCCGGATTAGTGTGGACTAACCACCCTTCTTGTCCTATCACAGCTCCACATGACTTAGAGATAATGAAGCTTGATCACCTGACCCTATGTCATTTTCACATGTCTTCCTGATTCTGAGAGAGATCATCTTATCTTACTTCTGCCAAAGACCCAGAGGAGCTGTTTGAGGGGGAACTGCGGTCAGTTAGATGACCTTAAGGTTGACAAGTCGGAGGAAACCAGTGAGGGGTATATGGAAACTCTTTGTACTAGCTTCACAACTTTTTCATAAATCTAAAACTGCACAAAAATAAAAGGTGTTTCTGTTTTTTTTTTTTAAATAATGCCTAAGATACCATTTTTTTACCTTTAATTCTAGCAAAGAACAAAAGAGTTAGTAACATACAGGGCTGACCTACATATGAATGAACACGTCTCTGGTCCAGGTTGGTGGGGAATAAATTGACGCTTGTGCAATTGGTACATTTTGGAAGTATCTGCCTAAGTTGAACACACCTGAGTCCTTTGACCCAGCAATATGCCACCTCTAGGAATTGATATAAAAGATCAGCTCATGAGGATAAAGTAGAAAAATATGAAGACACAAAGCATTCACTATAACTTTGCTAGTTCTAGTAAAGCATTAGAAACAACCTAACCATCCATTAGTAGCACACTGGGAAAATCAGTAATGGTCTATCCATGCAATGGAATACAATGCAGCCATCAAAACAGAACAAGGAAACATTTTACATGTTCCAAGATGTATCATTGCATGAAAAAAGCCAGACTGTATTTATAGAAGCATATTGCTCTTTGTATATACGGGAGGGACGGAAATCACATGCGTCCTTAAATAAGCATAAAATATCTCTGAAAGGATACATAGCCACTTTGTCCTCCATAAATTGTCCCTACAGTGTCCTTCTCCACTCTGGGTCAAAGTAGCACCAACGTAATCCTTTGTCTCATGAACTATGTCTCATGTCTCTGCCCAATGCCTGGCCTTCTAGCTCTCCATGAGTGTTGTAAATGGATTACAATTTCTCATTTTTACTCCTGTTTGGAGCCTTTGGGTGGTACACAAATGGTTAACCACAAGGTTGGATGTTAAGAGCTTCACCCAGAGGTATCTCAAAAAGACAGGTCTGGTGACTAACTTTCAAAAAAAATCAGCCACTGAAAACGCCATGGAATTACACCAAAAGAATTGGATGGTGCCTGGCTATCATCACTGGCTAGTTTGATCAAAGATTCCCTAAGAAGAATCTGATCAAAAGGGGGGAAATGTAACAGAATTAAAAATTCTCACAGACTCTAGACTTTCTGGAGCCATGGAAGCTGAATGTGTGAGTACCTGAAACTACTGCCCTGAGACCATCTTTAAATCTTAAAACCAAAAATATCCCCTGGAAGTTTTCTCAAAACCAAACAACAGTTTAGCTTAGCTAGTAAAACAAATGTCTATCTTGAGCATTATGCCCTTCTAAGTAATATCGACATGGGATCAAAGTGACAACGGAAGCTAGAAAGAGTCAACAGGAACCCTAGGAGCTGTGAGTTGTTGTTGTTGTTAAGTGCCTTAGAGTGGATTCCGACTCCTAGCGACTTTTAGAGGGTTTCCAAGAAGTGGCCAGTGGATTTGAACCACTAACCTTGCGATTAGCAGTCCAATGCTTATCCGACAGCATACCAGGACTCTTCCACTATATCAATCCAAACTTAAACAACATCCTGTCTATCAACGCCAAGTTCTCCCATTTTATGTTATGGTCCATCTGTCATCGGCAGATCCTGAAGGCCAGTGGTGGACATGGACTATGGAGACAGGGAGGAAATAGGAACCCTGTCTTGCTGGTCTTACCCACTTGGGGAGTCAAAAGGGCAATGTTAACCAACATGCAGTCATTTGGAAGTAGACACAAAGGGGAAACTGAGCACAAATTCTAAGGTAGATGGGCAGGGGGATGCATGTGTGTGGACAGGAGCAAACACACTTTGCTTTATTGGGGGGGGGTGCTGGTATGGAAAAACCACCAGGGTACCAGGCTGGACCCCTCTAAGAACCAACACACAGGTTTTGTTTAAATCACCAACAGCCCAGGAGTAATTTGAAAATCCCCCAAAAGCATTCCAAGTCCTGCCAAGAATGAGATTCTAAAAATAAGCCTCAAACCTTAGAATACCAGGAGAAACCACCCACAGCAGAAGCCACCCAGTAACTCTCAAGTCAGTATAAACACACATCAAAGGCGCAGTGGTCTGCAGCCATTGGTGTCCTCGTACAAAACTACATCTCACCACACAGCACAAACTCCAGTTCCCAGAAACTCCGGTGTGGCTTCTTTCTTAGTGAGCGCCTTTTTCAAGCAACAAAATTTAAAAATACGATCTGAATCATTTTCTAAAATCTATTCCATATCCCTCTCTGCCTCCTTAACGTTTGCAAAGAACCCCAAACAGTGTTTGTTTGTTGCTGCATTTTGTGGTTCTCTGCCGCGACCCCAGGCCGCTAAGACTCCAACCTGGGCCAAGGACAGTCCCATCCCTTCTCTTCATCCGCTGCTTAGGAGACACCCAGGATATGGACCCAGAACCACCTGTAAAAACTTAACTAAAGTAAGAAATAATCGTTTCCTGAGTAACTCCAACGAATATGATAAATAACAAGCTCAGAGCATTAGCCTTGATAATGTGTACAACATTGGAGTCTGGGGTATTTTTCAATTCCGGCCCATTCCAGGTTACTGCAGGTAAATATCACATCTTTGATATTTACAATTATGAAAAAGAACTATCTTTTTTTTCTTCATTGTGGCAAAATATTTATTACCCAAAATTTGCCACTGTTGTCATTATGAAGTGTAGAACTAATTGACTATGTTGTATAACCATCACCATTGTTCCATTTCCAACATTTTTAATCACTTCAAACAGAAACTCAATATCCTTTAAGCAGTAATACAACCCCCTCCCACACAGCCCCTGATCAACAATAACAAACTTCTGTCTTTATGTATGTGGCATTATAGGATAAGCAACAGACCGCAAGTTCGTTTAAACCACAGGATTCAAACTCACCAGCTGCTCCTCAGAAGCGCTAGTCAGAACTGACTCAGCGGCACTGAACAACAGATGCCTGTCTAGAGATATCATGGAGTACCTGGGTGGTAAAAATAGTTAACGCCTCAGCTGCTAGCCGAAAGGCTGATCTGATTGCTTAAGTCTACACAGAGGTGCTGCAGAAGAAAGGTTTGGCGATCTCCTTCTAAACGCTAGGGAGCACAGTTCCACTCTGACAAATATGGGGTGTTGCCATGAATGGGAATGGACTCATCAGCATCCAATTAGATATTTCACATACATTGGATCACACAATCTGTGTTCTTTTCTGACTGGCTAATTTTTGAATTGATGCTTTTGAGTTATAGTGCTGGAGGAGAATACTGAAAATACCATGGGCTGCCCAAAGAACCAACAGATCTGTGTTGGAAGAAGTGCAGCCAGAGTGCTCCTTGGAGGCCAGGATGGCCAAACTTCGTCTCTCATACTTTGGACATATTGTCAGGAGGGACCAGTTGCTGGAGAAGGGTATCATGTTTGGTAAGGTGGAGGGTCTGAGAAAAAGAGGAAGACCCCCAACAAGATGGACTGGCAAAGTGGCAGCATCAATGGGCTCAAACGTGGCAACAATAATGAGGTTGGCCCAGGATAGGACAGTGTTTCGTCCTGCTGTGCATAAGGTCACTATGAGTCGATATCGACTCAATGGCACCTAACAACAACAAATGTTTTCAAAGAATCCTGGTGTGGGCTGTAGGATAAACACTGGACAGGGAACCAAAAGGCCAGTGGTTCAAACCCACAAGCTGCTCCTTGGAAACCCAGAACATGGTCCCTATGAGTCAGAATTCACTCGATGACATTTAACAACATGTTGAAGGTTGATCCAAGCAGCTTCAAGGATCAGGACTTCAATTCTCTGGATGGCTGAATAACCTCCCTCTGTTGGGACAGACCACATTACACTTCTCTACTGGGCGGTTTTCCCATCTTTTGGCTATTGTGAATTGTGTGAAGGGATAAAAAAGTCAGTCAGCTTTCACCAAGACTTAAGTGGCACATGGTTGGTTTAAACTGCAAGGTCAGCAGTTAAAATCCATCAACTGTTCCTCAGAAACGGAACTGACTAGATGGCATGGAAGGAGCTCTGGTAGCGTAGTGGTTACGAATCGGACTGTGAACTGCAAGGTCAGCAGTTTGAAACTACCAGCTGTTCCACGGGAGAAATATGAGGCTTTCTGCTCCTGTAAAGATTAACAGCCTCGGAAACCCTGTACAGGGTTCGCTATGAGTCAGAACCGACTCCATGGCACTTAACAACAACAATAGATGGTATGTAACAACAAGAAAATAGGTGAGAACAGGATAATAAATATTTAGGAGTTCCTGGGTGGTTCACACAGTTAGCAAGCTCTCAGCAAATTAAGTTAACCTGAAGGTTAGTGGTTTAAGTCTACCCAGAGGCACTTGGAAGAAAGGCCTGGCCATCTACTTCCCCAAAAAATCAGCCTCTGAAAACACGATGGGGAACAGTTCTTCTCAGACACACATGGGGTCACTATGAGTTAGTGCTGATTCTAAGGCATGGGAGCCCCTGGCTCCACAGATGACTCATGCCTTCCTCGTGCTCTAGCTGCTTCCTGCCTTCAGGTTAGATTCTGTTTTCCAATATGAACTCATGACTTCCTCCAAGGGAAGGGCTGTGTTCTCCATTTCTCTAGGAGCCCCAAAGGACCTGGGAAAGTTGTGCATGTAGACTGCATCGTTGGAGAGCTCAGGTTTTATGTGCCATATACAACAGGGATATATGAATAGAAAGATAATGAAATTTTCCCATGAACTTTTTAAAGGCCCCTCCTATAGCTATAAGGGAGTCCTGGTGTGGCGCTGGGGTTAATGCGCCAGACTGCAAAGTTGTTTGAACTGCAAGGTCGGTGGTTCAAGCTCACCAGCTGCTCCTTGGAAACCGTATACAGGGTCGCTATGGGTCGGAACCAACTCAACAGCACTTAACAATAACATACCTATAAGGGAGTCCTGGTGTGGTGCTGTGAGTTAATGTGCTGGCTGGACTGCAAAGTTGGTTTGAAACATGAGGTCAGCAGTTCAAGCTCACCAGCCACTGCTTGGAAACCCTACACAGGGTCACTATGAGTCAGAACCGACTCAATGGTACTTAACAACAACAGTAGCATATACTTATAAGGAGCCCCGGTAGCGTAATGGATTGTGAATTGGACTGCTAACTGTAAGGTCAGCAGTTCGAATCTACCAGGTGCTCTGCAGGAGAAAGAGGAGGCTTTCTGCTCCTGTAAAGATTTATAGCCTTGGGAACCTGTACAGGGTCGCTATGGATTGGAACCAACTGCATAGCACACCACCACCACTGCCCTATACCTATAAAGCGAGCTCCTTAGAAGTGTCCAGTTTTTAAAACCCTTTCAAGACCAAATTTTCTGTTTTGAATTTCTTTGTAGAAACCATGTTTTCATAAATGGAAGGCATTTTGAATGAAATAGGAAAAAACTGTTTTCTGAGATAATACATTTTGATACAAGTAGGTTCTGACTCATAGCGACTCTTACTGGGTTTCAGAGGAGCGGCTGATGGGTTTGAATAGCCAGCCCTGCAGTCCAGTACTTTATCCTATGTTGTTGTTGTTATTAAATGCTGTTGAGTCGGTTCTGACCCATTGCAAACCTGACTACGGTTTCCGAGGAGTGGTTGGTGTTTGAACTGCCGACCTTGCAGTCCAAACTGACCTTGTGTCCAGCACTTATCTTACAGTGACATACCAGGACTCCTCTTTATCCTGTGTTGTTGTTAAGTACCGTGGAGTCGGTTCTAACTCATAATGACTCTGCACAGGGTTTCCGAGGCTGTAAATCTTTACAGGAGCAGAAGGCCTCATCTTTCTCCCTCAGAAAAGCTGGTAGTTTTGAACTGCTGACTTTGAGGTTAGCAGCCCGATTGTAACCACTACGCTACCAGAGCTCCTTTCTTTATCCTATAGTGGGACACGTATATTCCAAAAGCTCCTCCTCTGCTGGAGGAGACCCATTTCTTCAGATTTACTCAGTTATACAGGTCCCCACCAGGTGGCAGCACACACTAAAAGTGGGATAGGAGCATCCCACTAAACCCCAGAGACGGAAAACATAGGTGGTCACTATATGTACCAGGGGTCACGAAAGGGTTTTATTAAATAAGGGAGAAAAAACATATTTCTCAATAAGTCCAAATAAAATAGGCAGTTAATTTCCTAGTTCCATAAGGCAGAATTTATCTCCTTCACCCAAGTCTCACCCAGGAGTGGGCTGGGCATATGACTCACTATTGCAAAACAGAGCCAATGGAAAGGGAAAAGGAAGAGTTTTATAGTGGAGACATCTGGGAGACACATCTTCACCTAGCATGAAGGTCAAGATTGCTGGTGATGGCATGTGGGCATCATGCACCCCTAATAGAAGATATTAAGGTATTTCTCTGTAAGTTTTCTTCCCCACACCCCATTGTTGTTAGATGCTGACAGGTTGATTTTTGACACACACCGTCCCCACCTCCACCCCCACCTGCCATATATAGAACCATTTTCTATACTTAGGGATCCAATCAGCAAATGAAAGGACATGCCCTCCAGACATCAGACAAAGCAGCTGTTTTAGCCACCCAACTTAATCCTCCAAGATCAATTCTTCCAGAAAGAAAAAGAAAATTACTCACTTCCAAGACAGCACCACCCCAGATCCCAGCCCCAAAAAAGAAACAGAAATGACCCCAGACAAAAAGGAATTCTTTAGGCAAAAAGAAACTTATCAGATGTAAATTGTCAGGGTGGGGAAAGTAGCCTCCTTTATAAACAAGATGGGGAACCAGCTGTGACCCGCCAGAAAGTCCTTGTCTTTCTGGGTTTCTGGAGTCAAAAAAACATTTTTTTACAATAGATATGTGAACATAATGAAATGTGATTACAATAAACCCTCAAGGACTCCCCAAATTATACATTTATCAGATCAAATTTTGAATTTTATTCAACTGAAAGGACTGGTAATTTTTTAAACACAAGATTTTATAATAGTGTTTTGCTGTGATGAAATTTAACCAGGATTTGGTCTCCAGAATATGCCCAAGGTGAACGGGGTAAGGAGGGTAGATTCAGACAAAACAGAGAACCGGGAACCCCCCGCCCCCCAAGCCTCATGGAGGGGGAGCAGGGGGGGGAGGAGGGGTAAGAAATTGTTCTTCATTTCTTAGATTGGCCCCTAATAAATTCAAATTCAGTTTTGCTGTGTGCCATTGAGGAGGTTCCAACTCATAATGGCCCTATGTAGAGTTTCCAAGGAGCAGCTGATGGGTTTGAACTGCTGACTAACCCACCAGCTGCTGATCTGTGGTTTGCAGTCCAGTGTTGATCCTACAGCGCCAAACCAGAAGTCAGCAGAACTCAGAAAAAAAGAATTCAGAGAAATGTTTTCAAATGCCATCTTCTAAACTCAGTCTGTTTCTCCAGGGTGATATGTTCCTCAAGTCTGAAGCAAAGTTTCCACAAGCTGAAAGCCAGGCTTGAATACAGTTTAACTTCAAATTAGAGTGATTTGTGGAATGGAAAAATCTTGACCAGGAACCTGGGCTGGTCCCCAGCATCAATGGGCAACATCCCTCTGAATTCCTAGGTTTCCTCCTTGATGAAAGTTTCCTGATGAACCGCCTACCAAGAACATTAACAGGATTCCACCAAGATATCAAATGGTAATGTACCCTAATAAAAACCTCACAAAAATAAACACAATGACAACAGACCAAAGTCACCAAATAAGAAAAACTAGTTGTTTCATTCATGTGGTGAGGAGATGCTGGGTTGTTTTTATTTTCCACACTTTCTAGAATATGGGCTTGGTTTGGTTTCTCAATGTTGTTGTTGTTGTTGTTAAGTGCCGTCGAGTCGGTTCCGACCCATAGCGACCCTGTACAGGGTTTCCAAGGGTGTAAATCTTTACGGGAGTAGAAAGCCTCATCTTTCTCCCGCGGAGCGGCTGGTAGTTTCGAACTGCTGACCTTAAGGTTCGCAGCCCGATTCGTAACCACTACGCTACCAGAGCTCCTCAATGGCTTTTTTAAATAGTTGCCTGTTATCTGGTAATAACCACACTGACTTCAATAATGAGGCAAGTTAGTGCTAAATTCTTCTAATTAGGTTTAATTTTAGAATGCCCCCAGGAACAAAGTGATTGTAAAGCTCCCAGAGATAAATAGCTTACATTCTCTATCATTCCTTTTCCTGAAGTTAAGAAAATTCCTTACCTGCTAAGAGGTGAATACTCAAGTACATACAAAAAAAAAAAAAAAAAATCTCACCTGCCATCCAATAGATTCCCAACTCAGTGTGACCCTATATAGGGTTTCCATGGCTACATATCTTTATGGGAGCAGAAAACCTCATCTTTTTCTCTTGGAGAGACTGGTGGGTTTGAACTGGCAATCTTGTGGTTCACAGTTCAGTGCCACCAGGGTTCTTTCAGCAATGAATTGATGTCTTGATGTTGTTGTTGTTAAATACAGTTGAATCCATTCTGATTCATAGTGACCTTGTAGAGGGTTTCCAAGAAGTTGATGATGTGTTTGAACTGCTGATCTTGCTGTTGGCAGTCCAGTGCTTATCCTACAGTGCCATACCAGGATTCCCAGAGGTGAACGGCGTGTCATAAAGTTGGATCCGACAATTAAAGAACCTGTTGTTGTTGCTAAGTGCCGTCAAGTTGATTCCGACTCACAGTGACCCTGTATAGGGTTTCCAAGGAGCAGCTGGTGAGCTTGAACCACTGACCTTGCAGTTCAAATGGCTTTGCAGCCTGATGCATTAACCCACAATGCCACACCAAGACTACACAGTTTCAAAGGCTGTAAATCTCTAAATTGCAGAAAGCCTCATTTTTCCCCCAAGGAACACCTGATGGTTTCGAACTGCTGACCTTTCGGTTAGTAGCCACAACACGTAACCCCAAGAGGTGAAATGCTCTCTAAGATATTTCCTGTCTCTTGTTCATGCCTTTATTGTTACCTGCTGTTGTTAGGTTGTTAGTGGTCCCAGGCACCCTGAGACTGGGCAGTTCCTCCATGGGTTTTCAATGGCTGAGTCTCAAAAGTAGATCACCAGACCTTTCTTCCTAAATCTTAGTCCTAAATCTTAGTCTGGAAGCTCTGCTGAAATGTGTTCAGTATCACAACAACATACAAACCATCACTGACAGTCAGGTGTTGACTGAGCAGGAGGTTCCTTGGCCAGGAATCAAACCCTGATTTCCAGCATGGAAGGCAAGCCTTCTTCCATCAACCACCATTGGTCTCATATAAGGAAATTACAAAAAGTTCCTAATCTGCAGCCAAATGTCATCTACATGAGCTACAAAGGTGCTGTTCACAAGTTTTCCCAGAGTGGCACACTGGGTTCAAAGAACAAGAGCTTGTGGGGACCAAGAAAAGTACCAAAAGACTTCATGTACTGATCCCAAGGTAAGTAAACAATCAAGTTCACTGCGGGCCATGAGGTGACCAAATGGGCTCCAGAGGCATCAAAACGTATGAGTACTAAAGAGTCTATTTACGTAACAAGACAGATCACCTTGGCCACTGATTTACTCTCATTGCAAAGAATCCACAAATACAGAACAAGTCACAATGCCAAGTCCTCGACTTCCTGTTGTGGGGTGTGAATTCCCTTTTTTTCCACCCTCATTGTAGCTTTGGGAAGAGTCACCATTAGGGAGAGAATCTTAAGTCCTTGGTGGACCCCAGCCCCATCTCAAAGTGGCATTATATGTACATGCAGTGAGTTGAATGGTTAGTGGACACTGCAAAGCTTGTACAGTTGATCTTGAAAATTAATTTACGTTGGAAATGTCTTTTGGTTTCTTCTCCTTCAGTGGGCTCAGCCCTGAGTTTGTCAGGGTTCTCTCAATCCTGAGTTTGTCTGTGCCTCTTCAGCAGCTCTGCTGAGACCTTCTGCTCATGTGAAAGACAGCCATCCATGTCCGTGTGCCTTTGCCAGATGTGTCCTGACCTCAGATTTCTACCAAACTTTCCAGACTAGCCTGCCTCAAGCCTGTCTGTTGCTGTTGTTGGGTGTCAATGAGTTGATTCTAACTCACTGAGACCCCATACACAATACATACATGTAACGATCCCAAGATAAGTAAACAAATAAGTTCATTACAGGCCATGGGGTGACCTCAGGGGCATTAAAAACATAGGTGTACTAGAGTAACTCAGAGTCTATTTATCTAAGGCAGATCCTAACTTCCTGGTTCCCTGCCATTCACACAATTATTTTTGCATTTGAGCACACTATTGAAAGGTCTTTTGTAGCAGATTTGCCTAATGCAATACACATCCTTTGATTTCTTGACTGCTGCTTCCATGGGTGATGCATGTGGGTCCGTCCAAGTAAAATGAAATCCCTAACAACTTCAATATTTTCTGTTTATTATGACGTTGCTTCCTAGACCTTGTGAGGATTTTTGTTTTCTTCATGTTGAGGGTGTAATCCATACTGAAGGTTGTCATCTTTGATCCTCATCAGTTAGTATTATGATGCTGAATTCTTGTTCAGATAGTCCAGGTGTGTGGATTATTTGTTTAGCATACAGACTGATTAAGTGTGGTGAAAGCATACAATCCAGACTCAAATCTTAGCTAATTTTGAATCACGTGGTATCCCTCTGTTCCTTTCCAACGGCTGCCTCTTGGTCTGTGTAGTTTCTGCATGAGTAACACCATTCAGTTCATGTTGTTATTGTCGTTAAGTGCTGTCAAGTCAGTGCTATGAAGGGTTTCCAAGGAGCAACTGGTGAGCTTGCACCGCTGACCCCTGCAATTCAAACCGCCTTTGCAGTTCAGCGCATTAACCCACAGCGCCACAACAGGGCTCATGGTGCTGTTAAATGCCATCAAGTTGGTTCCAACTCACAGAGAACCTGTATAGGGTTTCCAAGGAGCAGCTGGTGAGTTTCAACCACAGACCTTGGGGTTAGCAGTCCAGTGCTTATCCTACGGTGCCATACCAGGACTCCAATTAAGCTCATAATTCCCTCCATTCAACTTCTCTCAAGCCCTTTCAAGAATTACAAGGCATTAATAAAGATTTACACCCTCGGAAACCCTGTACAGGGTCGCTATGGGTCGGAACCGACTCAAGGGCACTTAACAACAACAACAACAATTAGCAAGAAAGGAGCTTTGGTAGTGTTGTTGTTGTTAAGTGCCATCGAGTGGGTTCCAACCCATAGCGACCCTGTACAGGATTTCCAAGGGTGTAAATCTTTACGGGAGTAGAAAGCCTCATCTTTCTCCCGTGGAGCGGCTGGTAGTTTCGAACCGCTTACCTTAAGGTTCGCAGCCCGATTCATAACCATAAACGCTACCAGAGTAGTGGTTATGAATCGGGCTGCGAGCCACAAGGTAAGTGGTAGTTATGACTCGGAACGGACTCGACCACACAACAGAAGAAGAGCACTATATTTCCTCATTGTTGTTGTTGTTGTTGTTGTTGTTGTTGTTGTTGTTAGGTGCCATCAAGTCGGTACTGACTCATAGCGACCTTATGCACAGCAGAACGAAACACTGTCCGGTTCTGGGCCAACCTCACTATATTTCCCCATAGCCAAGCCCATAAAGGGAACTGAAGGCACAAAGGGGAATTTGCTTACCAGAGACAGTGAATTCCTTTAATCTAGAATTTTAGAGAGTTAAGAAATTGATCCTCTGTTTTAGTTCAATCGCTCACCGAGTCACTTAATCCACAAAAACATTACAACGAGGTTATGTTTTCAAATGTGAATAAAAGCATCTATTATTAATGCTTAAAGTAACAGGAAAGAGGGAGGATGAGCCTCTCCCATAGAAGCTCTAAGTGTTTCTTAGAGAGTTTGGGGGCACATTTAGATCCTAGAGCCAGGACTCGCTGAGAGGAAGGCCAATTGCAGCATGTGTGCTATTCAGTGCTAGGTTGCACAAGTCACACGCTGTCTGAAGCCCGATGTAACCACGATAACACCAAAAATTCTGTGATAAAGATCCAGAGGCCAGTTTGTGTCTCTCTTTGTCCAGCATCTGAACTAATCCTATTTACAAGAGTTATCCTGCAAAGGTGGGGCGTAGGAGGGCAGGTGAGGCGGGTCACTGGGTCAGAGACACACAAATGCACAGCGAGAAAAGGGTCTGAGGGAGGAAACTTGCTCTAGCCCCAGCTCACCAAGGCCAAAGGGAGGGGTTTATTCTTTTGGGAAGACTGGTGGGGCCGTGAGCCCAAAAGGCTAGGCTGGGACGGCTCTAGCGGTGTCCAGAAACTGGATCTCCCAACGACCAAAGTTCAGTCTATCAGCCAAACACATCGGGCCCATTATTGGAAGCATGCAACCGGGAATGCCTTCATCAACTACCTGATGCCCGAACAAGAGAGCGATCAGAACAGCTGCTCACATCCATACTGATCTGGAATGAGATAGGACCAAGACACTTGGCCACCTCCCGCCCCTCTTGCCTCCACTCCCACCTCCACCCCCACCCCGCACCCCTTCGCGCCTGTCTTGTCTCGCCAGCATCCACTGGGCACCGTCGTAAACAGGGCCTGGGCCGACCCAGGGGGGGGGCACCAAAGATTAACTGACTCCAGTGGTTTCAAGGCATCCACCCACCTTACCCCGCAGGGAAGCAGGGTTAGACCACAATGCGCAGTGCCCGGGATTTTCACCTCTGGAGCCCCCTTTCCAGGCCTCAACCACAGTCTCGGCCCCTCCGAGGTACCCCCTTTAAACCCAGTTCCTGGGAACAGTATCCGGTAAACACTACTGTTTTTGTTTTGAACGTCCCGGCGCCGCCGATTTCAGGGTATCTCAACTTTGAGATCCGCAGCCTCCAGAGCGAACAGCGACTTTTCCTGAAAAGGCCCCTCTCCGGAGAGATCGTGCAGGCGGGGAAGTTCCGGCCCGGTGCCACGCGACCCTCTGGCAACCAGTCACTCTGGGGCGCAGGCAAGTGACCCCAACCTGTAGCGTGGCTTGACCAGGAGCCAGGAGACTAAAACCAGGTCCCGGCGCCCGGCGAAAGGTCCTGCCTGAACCCCAAAGTCCTCCAGCCGCAGGGATCCCGGGACCCGCCGCGTAGCCCCCTGCCTCCAAGAGCCCCGTGCCACCCCACGGACGTGTTTGTCCAGTAAAGCTCGACGGCCCGGGACCCAGGTCCTCGCTGCACCCAGCCCGGGCAGGTGCTCGCCCCAAAGGGGCCACGCTCCCACCCACCCACCGAACTCACCGCCGCCCGCGCGCCGAGCCCGGAGGTCTGAGCTGCCGCGCAGGCGGCTGTTGGGAGGCCGGGGGGGAGGGCCGAGCGGCGGGGCGGGGCGCTGCCTGGGCTTCCGGCTCCTGCCCTCCAACCCTCCCGATCCCGTCCCCCGCTACTCCTTCATCAGGCTGTCTGTGGCCCTTGAAATACACCCAAAATCATACTAATCCCCGCCGAACTTGGAACCCCCACTGGCTCTATCCCGCTGATTCCCCTTTTGGATTCTACACCTCCAGTCCCGCTCTGGCAAGGGCAGCTCTAACCCTCCCCACCTCCTGATTGTTTGCCCATGACTGCCCACTTCCCTGTGAACCCCCATCTCTGGCATTCCTTGACCTTACCCACCATCAGACCCCGCAGATTCCAAGCTGAAGTGATGGATCCTGCGCTTTGGCGGTGGACCTTCTCAAACGCATCCAGATACAACAACCACCTCTCTCGGCCTCAAGTTTCCTGTCTGTAAAATGAGCATTTTCCAGATTCAGAAGAGGGCGTGGAACACAGCTATCAGATCTTGGCTAAAAACAGGAAATACCAGAAAGATGTTTGTTTACCTGTGTTTTATTTATGCAAAGGCATTCGACTGTGTGGACCATAACAAAGTAAGGACAACACTGTAAAGAATGGGAATTCTGAAATACTTCATCACACTCACCAGGAACGAGGACATGGGCTTGTTCGAACAGAACACGAGAATACTGCCTGGTTTAAAATCAGCAAAAGTGTGCGCCAGGATGGTATCCTTTCGCCGTATTTATTCAATCTGTATGCAGAGCAAATTAATACAAGAAACTGGACTACATGAAGCAATCAAGAAATTAAATGACATATTACATTGGTCATATCTGTTGCAAAGACTTCATAAATTGTTAAGAAGCAAAGATGTCATTTTGGGGACTAAGGTGCACTTGACCCAAGCCATGGTATTTTCAATTGTCTCATATTCATGTGAAGGAGCTGTGATACGGTAGTGGTTACGAATCGGGCTGCGAACCGCAAGGACAGCAGTGCGAAACTACCAGCTGTTCCACGGGACAAAGATGAGGCTTTCTGCTCCCGTAAAGATTTACAGCCTCAGAAACCCTGTACAGGGTCGCTAAGAGTTGGAACCGACTCCACCGCACATAAATACTACCACCACCAACAACAAAGTGTGGCACTGTGGGTTAATGTGCTGTAAAGTTAGTTTGAACCGCAAAGTCAATAGCTCAAGCTCACCAACCATTCCTCGGAAACCCTATACAGGTTCACTGTGGGTTGGAACTGACTCAACAGCACCTAACAACAACAACAATAAGGTGTTGACCCTGATGGTGCAAAGGTTAACTGCTGGGCTGCTAACACCTACCCAGTGGCTACAGAAGAGAAAAAGTCTGATGCTCTACAAAGATTACTGCCCAGAACACCATACAGGCCAGTTCTGCTCTGTTACATATAGTTTGCAGTGGGTCACAATTCACTTCATGGCATCCAATAACAAGTGTTAAACAAGCTTATCAGCTGTCTCACACCTCTGTGTCCTCTCTGGGTGAAACACAGCCCCTGGAAGGATGTTTTTACTCCATCACAGAAAGCTCTGGAAACCAGTATCAATTCTTTCATTATCCATGAACCCTCAGCTTCTATCTATTTGATAAGAGTTCATGTGCCCACTGCATTAATAACAAGCAACCGTATTCCCCAGGAGGGCCTCTGGGAAGTCATCAAACTGCCTACGTGGCTTTTAGAGTCTTGGAGCTGAATGGAACCCCTATGTGGCCTTCTAGAGAAAAATCACTTGAGCAGGAAACTTCTAAGTCCCATGTGGATTCACAGCCCTGGATCTTAGAGCCCTCTGGTCATCAGACATCCTGTCTTTACGTTAAAACAATAAGACAGTGAGATGGATACAGAGAAAGTGACTGTATCATCCTGAAATTAAAGCATAATTCAATTTAGACCAACACTGGTGAGATAAAAATCCTCTGGAGTAAAATATTCAAGCCGGATACAAATTCTCAAAATCCCCCTCATTTATTTCCTTTGTTTCTTTTTCCATTCAGATTCAGCAGAAAGGAAAACTACCACAGACTTGAATTTTCTTTTGTCTTTAACTGAATACCACCACATTTTCCTTCACTTTATCCCCCCTGCTATGAAGCTACAAAGGAATCCTGGTGTGGTGTTGTGGGTTAATGCCATGGGCTGTAATGTTGCTTTAAACCACAAGGTCAGAAGTTCAAACTCACCAGCCACTCCTCAGAAAACTATACAGGGTCACTGTGAAAAGGTATCTACTCAAGGGCACTTAACAACAACAACAACTTACAAAAGGAGCTCACTTTGTTTTTTCATCTGACCTAACCTAAACACTTAGCGCGGCTTCCAGCTTTATTTATGGGGAGAGCTATAAAACTGTAACCTTTTTCGTAATCCCCGAAAAACCACAGAAGCTGAATTTCCAACCCAGGGCTTTTACTCAGGGCATAAATAAAGCAGTCACATGATCCCTTCCATGGACATAGAAAAGCATGTGCCAAAATCCAATACCCTTTCATGACAAAAACTCAGCAAAACCAGAAATAAAAGGGAACATCCTCAAGCCGATAAATGTATTTATGAAAATTCCACAGCCAGCATCATGCTCATTGGTGAAAGCTGGAAGGTTTTCCCCCAAGATCAGAAGCAAGACATAGTCACTTCTACTCAATATTGTGCTGAATGTTGTAGGCAGGGCAATTGTTGTTGTTGTTGATAAGGGCCATCCTGTTGGTTCTGATTTACAGTGACCCTGAATAGGGTTTCTAAGGAGTACCTGGTGGGCTGGAACTGCTGACCTCTCAGCCAGTTGTTGTTGTTGTTGTTAAGTACCGTGGAGTCGGTTCCGACTCATAGTGACCCTGCACAGGATTTCCGAGGCTATAAATCTTTACGGGAGCAGAACACCTCATCTTTCTCCCATGGAACAGCTGGTAGTTTCGAACTGCTGACCTTGAGGTTAGCAGCCCAATTCATAACCACTATGCTACCAGAGTCCAGTGTTTATCCTACAGTGCCATACCAGGACCCGAGGCAGGGCAATTAGGCAAGACAAATAAATAAAAGGCATTCAGGAGTTCTGGCATGGCGCTGTAGGATAAGCACTAGACTGCTAATCCCAAGGTGGGCAGTTCAAACCTACCAGTCACTCCTCAGAATCCCTAATAGGGTTGCTACAAATAGGAACCAACTTGATGCCATTAACAACAACAACAGAAATGAGGAATCCTGATATGACATGTAGGATAGCACTGAGCTGTTAACTGCAAGGTAGGCAGTTCAAACCTACCAGCCACTCCTCAGAAACCCTATACAGTGTCACGATGAGTCGAAAGCAACTTGATGACATTAACAACTACAACAAGAAGAATCGAAATGAGGAATCCTGGTATGATGTTGCAGGATATGCACTGTTAACTGCAAGGTCAGTGGTTCAAACTTCTCAGCAACGCCTAGGAAACCCTATACAGGGTCACTGTGCATTGGAACTAACTGATAGCACTCAACAACAACAACAACAGGGTAGAAACGAAAGTCTAAATCTTCTTAAACTCCAGAAGCGTTTCTTAAACAGCACACCAAAAGTACAAGTGACAAACGAAAAAGGGAAAATGGAACTTTATCAACTTTTGTACATCAAAGGACACAATCAAGAAAGTGAAAAGACAGCCCATGGAATAGGAGAAAACATTTTCTAATCATCTATCTGGTAGAGAATGTGTATCCAGAATATATAAAGAACTCGGAGAACTCAGCAACAAAAACAAAGAACCTCATCAGTCAAAAACTAGGCAAAGAAACTTGAACAGATATTTCTCCCGAGCTATACAAAGGAGCTCTGGTAGCGTAGTGGTTACGAATCGGGCTGTGAACCTTAAGGTCAGCGGTTCGAAACTACCAGCCGCTCCACGGGAGAAAGATGAGGCTTTCTACTCCCGTAAAGATTTACACCCTCGGAAACCCTGTACAGGGTCGCTATGGGTCGGACCCGACTCGATGGCACTTAACAACAACAACAACAATACAAATAGCCAAGGAGCTCTGGTAGCATAGTGGTTACAAATCGGGCTGCGAACCTTAAGGTCAGTAGTTCGAAACTACCAGCTGCTCCACGGGACAAAGATGAGGCTTTCTGCTCCCGTAAAGATTTACAGTCTCGGAAACCCTGTACAGGGTCACTATGGGTCGGAACCGAGTCTACAGCATTTAACAGCAACAACTTACAAATAGCCAATAAACACACTGAAAGATGCTCAAAGTCATTAGTTATTAACAACAACAACAAATCAAAAACCAACGACTAACCGATTGCCATGAAGTCCACTGTGTCGTACCAACCTCACAGAACACATTTGGACTCCCCATAGAGTTTCCAAGGCTGTTATCTTTATGGAAGAAGTCATCCTCATCATTCTCCCATATACTGACTAGTGAGTTCAAGTCACTAATCTTTCAGTTAGCTCAGCACTCAACCACTGCCCTACCGGGGCTCCGTTCATTAATCATGCCCAACCAAATCCTCTGCCGTTGAGTGGATTCTAACTCACAGCTATCCTACAGAACAGAGTGGAGCTGCCGCTTAGGGTTTCTGAGACTCTAGGTCTTTGCAGGAGCAGGCAGACAGGCAGCCTGCCTTCTCCTTCTCCTTCAGAACTGCTGGTCATAGTCAAGTGCTTAACCACTGTGCCACCAGTGCTCCTTTCATTAGTTGTCATTATTAAGAGCTGGCGAGTCGGTTCCAACTCATAGTGACCTTATACATGGTTTCCAAGGAGCAGGTTTGAACTGCTGACCTTAGAGCTAGCTATCCGGTGCTTATCCTACATACCGCAGACATGCAAATAAAAACCACAGTGAGATAGCACTCCACATACATGAGGATGACTATGTGAGAAAAAAGAAGAAGAAGGAACAAGAGGATATGCAAAACTGGAACCATCCTCCATTGTTGGTGGGAATATAAAACGGGCAGCCGCTGTGGTAAACAGTCAGCTAGTTCCTCAAAAAGTTAAACACAGAGTTGCCATATGATCCAGCAACTCGATTGCTACATATATATCCAAGAAAACGTCATCACACACCCACAAAATGATACATGAATATTCATAGCACTATTAGTCATAACATCAAAACTGTGGAAACTACCCAAATGTCCATCAGCTAATGAATGGATAAAATACAGCATATCCATACAACTCAACCACAGAAAAGAAGTGCTTATACATCATGTTATAACATGGATGAACCTTGAAAGAAGCCAGGCACAAAAGGCCACATACTATGATTCCATTTCTGCGACGTGTCCAGAATAGGTAACTCTGTAGAAAAAGTAGCTTAGTGGATGCCAGAGCCTGGAGGGAAAAGAAGATAGAAAATGACTATTAATGAGTACTGGTCTCTTTCGGGATGCTGAAATGTTACGAAAGATGTTAGTGGTGATGGTTTAACAATCCTATGAATTTGGAGTTAGGTACCGTCAAGTTGGTTCCAATGCATAGCGACCCTGTGTACAACAGAATGAAACACTGCCTAGTCCTTTTATCATGCTTACAATTGTTATGTTTGAGCCCAGTGTTGCTGCCACTGTGTCAATCCGCTTCATGGATAGTTTTCCTCTTTTTCAATGACCTTCCCCCTTACCAAGAATAATGTCTTTCTCCAGGGATTGGTTCTATGCCTAAGAACATGTCCAAAATACCTAACGCGAAGCCTTGCCATCCTTACTTCGACGGAGCATTTGGACTGTGCTTCTTCCAAACAGATTTGCTTGTTTTTCTGACAGTTCATGGTACTTTGAATATTCCTGGACAATACTATAATTTAAATACATCAATTCTTCTCCAATCTTCCTTATTCATTGTCCAACTTTCACATGCATACGAGGCTCTTGAAAATGCCCTGGCTTGGGTCAGGTGCACCATAGTCCTCAAAGTTAAAACACTTTAAAGAGGTCCTTTGCAGCAGATTTGCCTAATGCAATAGGTCATTTGATTTCTTGACTTCTGCTTCCATAAGCAGTGATAGTGAATCCAAGCAAAATTAAGTCTTTAACAACTTCAGCTTTTTCTCTATTTATCATGATGATATTTATTGATCTAGTTGTAAATCATTTAATATTCTTTTCATTGAGGTGCGATCCATACTGAAGGCTGTGTTCTTCCATCTTCATCATTAAGTATTTCAAGTTCTTTTCACTTCCAGCAAGCAACGTTGTATCATCTACATATTCTTCTTCATTTAATTGAGCTCCTCAAACAGACTGAGTAAATATGGTGAAAGGATACAGTGCTAACCACACCTTGCGGACGTTGTTAATTACCGTTGAGTTGGTTCCAACTCATAGTGACCCTATATAGGGTTTCCGAGGAGTGGCTGGTGAGTTCGAACCACTAACTCTGCAATTCAAACCAACCCTGTGGTCCTGAGCTTATTCTACAATGCCACAGTTTAGCTAATTTTAAAAGCATTCAGTATCCCTTTGTTCTGTTTAAAACTGCCTCTTGGTCTGTGTGCAGTTCCCCAGGAGCACAGTGAAGAGTTCTGGAATTTCCTTTCCACACAACATTACCCTTAGTTGTTATGAAGCACAAAGTTGAATCCCTTTACATAGTAAATAAAGCACAAGTAAGCAACCTTCTGGTATTCTCGTCTTTCAGCCAAGATCCATTTGATGTCAGCAGTGATATCCCTCATTGCATATTCTGTTCTGAATCCAACTTGAGTTCATCACAGCTTCTCTTAAGCAAAATTTTGCTTGCATGTCATATTAATGATATTGTTAGATGATTTCCACACTACACTGGATCACCTTTCTTTGAAATGGACACAAATATGGATCTCTTCCAATCAGCTGATCAGGTAGGCATCTTTCAAATTTCTTGGCACAGATGAGTAAGCACCTCCAGAGCTGCATCAGTTTGTATTCCATCAATTCCTAGAGCCTTGTTGTTCAACAATGCCCTCAATGAAACTGGAACGTCTTTCTTCAATGCAAGTTGTACTGCTTTCTTCAATACTTTCAGTTGCTGGTCATGTGCCACCTCTGGAAATGACTGATTGGTTATTTTTGGTACAATGACTCTGCGTATTCCTTCCATCTTCTTTTGAGGATTCTTGTGTCATTCAATATTTTGTCCATAGAATCCTTCAATATTGCAACCTGAGGCTTGAATTTTTTTCATGAAATGCTGAGTGTGTTCTTCCTTTACGATTTTCTAGCTCTAGGTCTTTTAACACTCTATCATAATACTTGACTCTGTCTGCTTGAGCTGCCCTTTGAAATCTTCTGTTCAGCTCTTTTAACTTCCTCATTTTTTCTAGTCATGTTAGCTTCTCTATGTTCAAGAATACATTTCAAAGTCTCTTCTGACATCCATTTTGATCTTTCTTTCTTTCCTGTCTTTTTACTGAACTTTTGCTTTCTTCACGTAAGAAGTTCTTGATGTCATCCCACAACTCCTCCGGTCTTCAATCATTAGTATCTAATGGATCAAATCTGCTCTTGAGATGGTCTCGAAATTCAGGTGGGATATTCTCAAGGTCATACTTTGGCTGTCATGGACTTGTTTTAATTTTCTTCAGCTTCAATCTGAACTTGAATATGAGCAATTGATCGTCTGTTCCTCAATGGGCCTCTGGCCTTGTTTTGGCTGGTGATACTGAGCTTCTCAGTCAATTCTTCTCACAAATGTACTTAATTTGATTCCTGTGTATTCCATATGGTGAGGACCACATGTAGCATCACGATTTATGTTGTTTAAAAAAGGTATTTGCAATGAAGACACCATTGGTCTTGCAGAATTCATGCGATCTCAGTATCATTTCTGCCACCAAGACCATACTTTTCAACTGCTGATCCTTCCTCTTTGTTTCCAACGTTCCCATTCCAATCACCAGTAATTATCAGTGCAACTTGATTGCATGTTTGATCAATATCAACTGAAGAATTGGTAAAAGTCTTCAATTTCATCATTACTGGTTTTAGTGGTTGGTGCATAAATTTGAATAACAGTCATATTAATTGATTTTTCTTGTAGGCCTATGAATATTATCCTATCACAGGCAGTACTGTACTATACGGTAGATCTTGAAATGCTCTTTTTGATGATAACTGCAACGCCATTCCTCATCAACTCATCTTTCCTGGCATACCAAAACATATGATTGTCTGATTCAAAATGAGCAACACCAATTCACTTAATCTCTCTAAGAAGGAGCTCTGGTAGCATAGTGGTTATGAAATGGGCTACGAACTGCAAGGTCAGCAGTTCGAAACTATCAGCTGTTCCATGGGAGAAAGATGAGGCATTCTGTTCCCGTAAAGATTTACAGCCTCAGAAACCCTGTACAGGGTCGCTATGGGTCGGAACCGACTCCACGACACATCACAAACAACAACAACAAAGCCTAGATGGACTCCTGGTGTGGTGCTGTAGGATAAGGACTTGACTGCTAACCACAAGGTCATTGGTTCAAACCCATCAACTGCTCTTGGAAACCCTATACAGGATCACTATGAGCCAGAACTGACTCCATAGCACTTAACTTCATACATTCCATTTTCATTTTGATGACTTCTAATTTTCCTCGATTCATACTTCATACATTTCTTTTACTATATTGTGAATATACTTTTAAAAAAGAATCATATACTTTAAAATGGTTGAAACAGTAAATTTTAACCCACATAGAGTTGTGCACTAAAGACAGCAGCTCTATTCTAAGCTGAAGGGTGCAGCAGGGCGATTAGGGGAGATACCCCTGGAAGCCCACAGTCAGTACAGACTCTGAGATAGCTACTCCCCTCTGAGGCTATTGTGAAACTTCAGAGATGACAGCTGCCAGGGGAGAAAAACAGGTTCCATAAAAGAATGTAGAATACAATCCCTTCTTGTTAAGACACATATACAACTCTGGAAAACGTCAAGTTTTTCAAGAATGAAGAATGCTAAAAATAGTTATTTTGAATGATGGGAACTAGGTGTTTTGTTTCTCTCTCTCTCTCATTTAGTGACTTTCCATTTCTGAATGTTTCAAGAACAAACACAAATTGCTTGTGTTAAAAACTTTCATTTGCAGCACCCTCATTTACTGCTAAGGGGTCCTAGTCACAAAGTAGAGTAAGAGCTGGGCCGCTAACTGCAAAATCAGCAGTTCAAATCTACCAGTCACTCCGTGAGAGAAAGATGAGACTTTCTGCTCCCATAAAGATTTGCAGGCTCAGAAGTGACTCCATGTACACAACCATCACCACCACTATACACTGCTGGTGGGAATGTAAAACGGTCCTGTCACTTCGGAAAACAATTTAGAGGTTCCTCAAAAAGATAAACATAGAACTACAAGAGTATCCAGTAATTTCACCCATAGGTGGTGTTAGGTGCTGTCGAGTCAGTTCCAACTCATCAAGACCCTGTATAGGGTTTCTGAGGAGCAGCTGGTGGGTTTGAACTGCTGACCTTGTGGTTCAAACCGACTTTGCGGTCCAGTGCTTATCCCACAGCGCCACACCAGGACTCCAAGGTATGCACCCTAAAAGAATTGCAAGTAAGATTACAAACAGCAACTTGGACACCAATTCTTCTCTGAAGCACTGTTCACAAGAGTCAAGAGATGGAAGCAACCCCAGTGTCCACCCACAGATGAGTGGACCGACAAAATGTGGCTATGTCCATGAAATAGAAAATAATCAGCCATTAAGAGAAATGGGGTTCTAATACAGGCCACCACACGGATGAGCCTAGAAAATATTATATAGTAAGACAAGCCCGTCACAAATGAACAACTGTCCTATGATGTCACTCACATGGCTTATCCAGAAAAGGCCGATGTATAGGGACACATGTTGATCAGTAGTTCTCAGAGGTGGGAGGAAGGGTGTAAGAAGAAATCATTGCTTAGAGAACACTGAGCTTCTGTTTAGAGTGATGGGAAATGTGAAAATAGTGGTCACAGTTGCTCAATATGATGAAAGTAATATCACTACATTGCACATGTAAAAACATTGATATGATGGAGGCAGGAGAACACACCAGGAGGAGTGCAAGAGTTAAAGGTAACACACTTAACTGCAGCTATATACACAATCAGCTCTGGTAGCATAGTGGTTATGAATTGGGCTGTGAACTGCAAGGTCAGCAGTTCGAAACTACCAGCCGCTCTGCAGGCGAAAGATGGGGCTTTCTGCTCCCGTAAAGATGTACAGCCTCCAGAAACCCTGTATAGGGTCACTATGGGTCAGAACCGACTCGACGGCACATAACAACAACAACATATACACAATCCTGCAGTAACAGCGATCCGTGAGTGGCTGCGCAGATACACACACATGCCGAATGGGTGTGGGAGGGAAAAACGAAAGTAGATCACATGGTTGACAGAGGATATTTATATACAGGTATTTATTTATCTTTGCTGAAAATATAGCCACGAATGTGATGGAGCATACTGGTGGAGGGCGGAGAGGAGGGGGGAGGCAAGTTATGAAAACTTCTTAGACCCAATAAAACAACTTGAGAGTGAGGTGCTGGGCCCGGGGACACAGGACCATAGCCTCAGGGGACACCAAGGTCAAATGGCATTACAAATAAAGACTGTGTTCTACATCCTGCTCTGGTGAGTAGCAATGGGGTTCTTACAAGCTGCCATCTAAGGCACTGATGTCTCCCTGTCTGGAGGAAAGGGGTGATGAGAACTGAAGACACATGTTAACAATTAGTCCCATGGATTGAACATCAGTCTTCACAATCCTGAGACCAGAAGAACCAGATGGTACCTAGCTACCACTACCAACTGTTCTGAAAGGGCAGAGTGGGATAAAGTAGGAGGAAAATGTGGAACAAAACTCAGCATCATAAAGCAGACCAGGCATCCGGGTCAGAGAGAGACTGGAAGAACGTGAGACTGTGATCTCTGGTCACCCTTCAGGTCTGGAACACAACTCACTCCCATGGCTCAATTTTCAACAAAATAGGCACATCAAGAAAGGGAGTCCTGGTGTGGCGCTGTGAGTTAACATGCTGGACTGCAGTCCCAGTTTGAACCACAAGGTCGGTAGTTCAAGCTCACCAGGTACTCCTCGGAAACACTATACAGGGTGGCTATGGTACTTAACAATAACAATGGAGGTGGTAATAATAATGGGAGATGCATGCACTTTAGAATAATGAATCATGTCAGATCAAAAAGGGAACGTTTGCCCCAGGACAAAATCTGGAAGCATTAGGAAAGAAGGAAGAATGGAAACTGGAAAGACAGGGAGGCAGAAGGATAAGAGATGTTTCATTGAGGCGACTGCAGTCAATGAGATGAAGCAACGTGTGTTGTTGTTGTTATGTGCCATGGAGTCGGTTCCGACTCATAGTGACCCTGTACAGGGTTTCCGAGGCTGTAAATCTTTATGGGAGTAGAAAACCTCATCTTTCTCCTATGGAACAGCTAGTAGTTTCAAAAGGCTGACCTTGCGGTTCACAGCCCGATTCGTAACCACTCTCTATATACACACATATTAATCTAACTTGCAAAAAAGACAGAGCTCCAGTTGCCAGAAACCGTCTCCAATGACTGGTCTGTGTAACCCACAACAACAAATTCTGGTAACTAATGTTTCCATAATACTGCTCCATTTACAAAACATGCTTCACATCACAATTCAAGAGTCCTGGGATCCTTTAGTGGTTTTCTGAGATTCTTGCTGCTTGGTGTGGCACTGCAGGATAAGCACTGAACTGCTAACCATAAGGTTAGCAGCTCAAGCCCACCAGCCGCTCCTCAGAAATCCTATACAGCAGTAGAGAGCTTTTTTACTGCCAAAATTTATAACATCATTTGAGGGCCAAAATTAGCCTGCTGTATTCGGTCAAATATTTAACAGAAATAACAATGTGATGGCTGGAACTGCGGATGCCTTGGCAGGGGTCAGATCAAATGATTTCATGGGCCTACACAGCTCATGGGCCAGATATTCCAGACCTCTGCTATACAGGGTAACTATGAATCAGAACCACCTTGAGGGCACTTAGCAACAACAAAATATAAAGGTATGTTTGGAGGATCGGAGGGTTTACAGCTGGGGAATTTGAAGGGAATCCAGAAATCCATTGTTTTCTGGGTCAAGACACTCAGCTGTTCCAAGAGCCACCATCTTGGGAGAGCTTATCTTGATTGTACCAGGACTGATAGTATCAGGAGAGAACATCTTGATTGTATCTTGATTATATCAGGATTGTATCAGGTAGAATTCGAAATTTACAGTGACAGTATCAACATAAAACCAAATGGCCACCACTCGTCTGTCTGTCGTGCTGTGGTGGCTTGAGTTGCTGTGATTCTGAGGGCTATGCCACCGGTATTTTAAATACCAGCAGGATCACCCATGGTGGACAGGTTTCAGATGAGTTTCCAGACAAAGACAGACTAGGAAGAAAGAGTGACAAACTACTTCCGATTCGCTAGTCACTGAAAACTCTTTGAGTAGCAGAGAAACATCGTCAGATACAGGACCAGAAGGTGGGATGGCACTCAGAATGCGACTGGGCAAAAAAATGCCTCCTCAAAGTAGAGTTGACCA
>NW_006408620.1:5608104-5642574 GCF_000296735.1 Chrysochloris asiatica | reverse complement strand
GTGAGGTTGGCCCAGGATCGGACATTGTTTCATTCTGCTGTGCATGGGGTCGCTATGAGTCGGTTCCAACTCGATGGCACCTGACAACAACAACATGAGTCGGAACCACCTTGAGGGCACTTAGCAACAACAACTTGATTTAGTGGAGTCTTGGTGTGGTGCACTGGACTGTTAACTGCAAGGTAGGTGGTTCAAACCCACCAAACAACATGTCACAAATATTGAAGGCTTGCAATAGGTCCCATGTATTTCACGGAACTTGTATTTCAACCAAGACTCACATTTCAGATTGTTGTTGTTAACTGCCGTGGAGTTGGTTCCAACTCATAGTGACCTTATATAGGGTTTCTAAGGAGCGGCTGATGGGTTTGAACCACCAGCCTGCGGTTAACAGTTCAGTGCTTATCCTACAACGCCACGCTAGGAGTCCTACATTTCACTGGACATTCTGTATTCTACCAAGCCAGAGCAGGCTGAGTCAGCAGGCAATCCTAGATCCCTGTCTGTGGACAACAGCACCTGTACCCAATAGCCCAAGTGACGACCCAGGTGTACCTCCTGGATCAGCCTCCAGAACTGACCAGGCAATCAGGAGGAAGTGGCTTCCAGAGCATCAGGTGGGGGCATTTGTGGTCTGTCTAGAATGAGGACTAGTCTGCTGTGGGGCCCCCAAAACCACAGGGAAAATGCATCCTTGAAATGGAAGGCCACATCTGAGGTCTGGTCCCCTTAATACATCAACCAGATGTCCTCCTCCAGACTGCCAAGGTCACCCTGCCTACCTTTGTTTCTGTTTTACAAGACACACACATAGTCCACAGCAGTTGGCCCCTGCCATGTAATGATGTCCACTACCCTGATGACCACTACCTGTCTGTTTGTCCTAATGTGATGGTTTGTATGTTGCTGTGATCCTGGAAGGTATGCCACCTATATTTTAATACCAGCAGGGTTATCCATGGTAGGCAGGTTTCAGCAGTGCTTACAGACCAAAACAAACCAGAAAGAGAGGTCCGGCAGTCTACTTCTAAAACTTAACCAGGGAGGAAAACAAACTGCCAAAATAAACAAAAAACTAGAAGCCATACAAAAAACACAAATGGCAACTCACAAGACTACGATAAAGATTTCAGAACTAGCTGTGTATTGAAAGGGCAAAGGAGGAAAACTGAATCAATTAAAAACCAAATTAGTGAGATTGGTAACAAATCTCTCAATACTAATCTGCTACAGAAACAATCAGGAAAAAAAAGAACAACAAAAATAATAATAACAAAAATAAGAAAACCTAAGACTTATGTGAAAGAAATAACTTATATATGATCAGAATTCCAGAACAGGTAGCACAGAGAAAATTTTTAAAAATTCCCTAATATCATGAAAGACGAGAAAATAGGCATTCAAGAAGCTAAACAAACTCAAAACAGGATAGATCCTAAAATAAAATCACCAAGACATATTATAATCAAACTTTCCAAAAGCAAAAATAAGGAAAGAATCCTGAAAGCAACTTGAAAAAAAACAAATGTTACCTACCAAGGAGAACCAATGAGACTACGCTCTGGTTTCTCAAAAGAAATAATGCAGGCAAGAAGGCCATGGGATGATATATATAAAATTCGTCAACTAAGATTTATATACCTACCAAAACTGTTCTTCAAATATAGTAACAAAATTAGAAGATTCCAGATGAAAAACTTAACTAATGAAAATCCTGTGGGTCACAAGAGAATGTTGTCTGACAGAACGCTGGAAGATGAGCCCCTCAACAGTGGTTGCAACGTGAGTTTGAGCAGATTAACCACTGGGAAGATGGCGCAAGACCAAACATCATTTGTGGGCTAATGTGCTGGACTGCACAGTTGGTTTGAACCACAAGATTGGTGGTTCAAGTTCTCCAGTCACTCCTTGAAAACCCTATACAGAGTTGCTATGGATTGGAACCAACTTGACACTCATCTGCCTTTTGTCATGCTGTGGTGGCTTGTGTATTACTGTGATGCTAAAATCTCTGCCATCAGGTTTTCAATACCAGCAGAGTCACACATAGTAGACAGATTTCGGTGGCACTTCCAGACTAAGACAGACGAGGAAGAATGAGAGGCAGACTACATCTGACTGGTCAGCCACTGAAAACTTAACCTTATGATTAGCAGTGGAGCACTATCTAGTTCAGTCCAGAAGATGAGCCCCTCAGGTTGGAAGGCACCCAAAATATGACTGGGGAAGAGTTGTCTCTTTGAAGTCAGTTAATTTCAATGACATGAATGGAGCAAAGCTTTTGGGCCCTTCATTCGCTGATGGAGCACAACTCAAAATGAGAAGGAACAGTTGTAAATATCCATTAATAATTGAAACGTGGGATTCATGAAATATTCACCTAGGAAAATTGGAAGTCATAAGGAATGAAATGCAATGCATAAAGATAGATTTCCTAGGCATTGTTGTTGTTGTTGTTGTGTGCTGTTGAGTTAGTTCTGACTCCTAGGCACTAGTGAGTAGAAATTGTCCATTTCGAATCAGAAAATCAATCATGTGGTTTACTATACTGAGAATGACAAATTGAAGACAAATGGAGTCACGTTCATAGACAAAAAGAGCATTTCGAGATTTATCTTGAAGTACAATGCTTTCTGTGATAGGATAACATCCATATGCCTGCAAGGAAGACAAATTATTCAAATTTATGTACAAACCACTAAAGCTAGTGATGATGAAAATGAAGAATTTTGCCAACTTCTTCAGTCTGAAATTGATCAAACATGCAATCAAGATGCATTGATAATTACTGGTAACTGGCATGCGAAAGTTGGAAACAAAGAGGAAGAATCAGTAGTTGGAAAATATGATCTTGGTAATAGAAATGATGCTAAAAATTTGCAAGACGAACTATTTACTGCAATTTTTTTTTCTTTCCAACAACATAAATGGTGACTACACACTTTGAGTCATGGTGTTATGCTGTAGGATAAGCATTCAACCACAAGGTCAGTTTGAACAGTAAGATTAGCAGTTCAAACTCACCAGCTGCTCCTTGGAAACCTTACACAGGGTTATTATGGGTCAGAACCGATTTGGCGGCACCAATAAAAATAACATGAGTCAGAACCAACTCCACGGCACACAACAACAACAAATAAAAATAACAGCATATACTTGGACCTCATCAGAGGGAATACACAGGAATCAAATTGACTATATGAGAAGAGACGATGGAGACGCTCAATATTACGAACCAAAAGAAGGTCAAGGACCCATTGGGGAACAGACTATCAAATGTTTATATGCAATTTTAGGCTAACGCTGAAGAAAGTTAAAATAAGTCCATGAGACCCAAAGTATGGCACTGCGTACATCCCACCTAAATTCAGAGATGACCTCAAGAACAGATTTGATGCATTAGATCGTAATGATCAAAGGCCAGAGGAGTTGTGGGATGACATGAAGAACATCACCCCTGAGGAAAGCAAAATGTCCTTAAAAAGACAGGAAAGAAAGAAAAGACCAAAATGGATGTCAGAAGGGACTCTGAAACTTGCTCTGGAACATAGAAAAGTTAAAGTAACTGGAAGAAATGAGAGAGGAAAAGAGCTGAACAAAAAATTCCAAAGGTCAGCTCCAGAAGACAAAGTCAAGTATTATATGAAACATGCAAAGACCTAGGGTTAGAAAACCAAAAGGGAAAAACACACTGAAAGAGGTGAAGAAAAAATTCAAGTCTCAGGTTACAGTATTTGAAGGAGCTCTGGTAGCGTAGTGGTTACAAATCGGGCTGCGAACCTTAAGGTCAGCGGTTCGAAACTACCAGCCGCTCCGTGGGAGAAAGATGAGGCTTTCTACTCCCGTAAGGATTTACACCCTCGGAAACCCTGTACAGGGTCGCTATGGGTCGGAAACGACTCGACGGCACTTAACAATAAATATGGGCAAAATGAGCCTTGGTGTGACACTGTAGGATAAGAACTGCAAGATCAGCAGTTCAAACCCACAGCTGCTCTAGGAAACACTAAACAGGATCACTCTGAGTTGGAACTGAGTCAACAGCACACAACAGCAATGGGCAAAGTATTGAATGCCACTCTTGAACACTTTCAGGAGACCTTTTGCAGCAGATTCGCCTAATGCAATATGCCATTTGATTTCTCAACTGCTGATTCCATGAGTGTTGATTGTACATTCAAACAAAATGAAGTCTTTGACAACTTCAATCTTTTCTATTTATCATGATGTTATTTATTGGTCCAGTTGTGAGGATTTTTGTTTGTTTGTTTACATTGAGGTGCAATCGATATTGAAATTTATAATCTTTGATCTTCATCAGTAAGTATTTCAAGTCCTCTTGACTTTCAGCAAGCAAGGTTGTATCATCTGCAGATCCTAGATTGTTAATAAGTCTTCCTCCAATCCTGATACATTGTTCTTCTTTGAGAATTCAGCTTCTTGGATTATTTGCTTAGCATAATTGTCCAGGTAGGACCATTTTCTGGAGAAGGACATTAAAGTGGAGGATCATTAAAAAAGAGGAAGACCCCCAATGAGATGAACTGACATAGTAGCATCAAACGTAACAATTGTGAGGTTGGCGCAGGACCAAGCAGTGTTTCATTTTGTTGTACAAGGGGTCGCTATGAGTCGGGTCGACGCTACAGCACCTGAGAACAACAACATGCATAAAGTCACCATGAGTCGGTGCCAATGCAACTGCAATTAGCAACAACAACATATAATGAAGAGGATAAAGATAATGATAAAACTAGAAATCTGAGCCCCTTCTAGCTTCCACACGTGTTATCTCATTTTTTCTCCTTTCAACAACCCGCTTGTCTTACAGATGAGGAAACTGAGGCCCAGAGAGGTTAAGTAACATGTCCTGAGTCACACAGCAGGAGAGTGAGGGAGACAGGATTTGAACAGACTCCTGAGTCTGTCACAGAGCTTCCTCACTCTCGTCTGATATGACCTAGGGACCAGGCACAGTGTTGGGGGCTAGATCTATAATGGCAAGATAAGGGACAAGAACTCAGCTCTCCTGAAGTGTATGTTCTGGTTGGGGGCAGGGGCAATGAACAATAAAACAATTAGACGTGTCCTGTGACTTTGGAATCATTGCTGACTCTTCTCTGGCCACGCCTGGGTAACACCCCACAGGGAAGAACTTGTTCTCTGAGATCCAGTCCCAGCCCCTGTGGGCATAAATCATAGAATCGTGTTTACTTGACAAGCAGTCCCATCATGCACTTCTCTCACCACAACCCTATGACAGAAGTATTCTTGGCCCAGAGAAATTAAGCAAGTTGCCCATGGTCACACAGTTACTAAGTGGCAGTAGTAGGATTTGAACTCACAATTCCTGATCCGTGCTTAACCACCAGGCTGTGGATACCTACTTGACACTTAGAACCTTCTAGCTGTCCCAGACCTGTGGCTTTCAGCTACTGAAACTTACATTTCCTTTAAATACAATCTCAAGAGGAACTCAACCCACAAAACAGAAATCAGCAAGATGTGAGTGAGTTGAAGCCCCCACCTCCAGTAAAGGCCCCTCGTTTTAAAGCTGAGACCTGGGTAGCGGTGAGGAACTGCGAGGCTGCTGGTGCCAAAGCTGAGTCTGGCACACTGGGCATAGTTCCTCCCCAGCATGGGACACCTACTGTCCCTCTTGGCCCTGGGCCTCATTTCTTCCGCCTTCCCTAAGCTCACGTGGCTCTTACAGAAACTTCTTTGTCTGGGGTTCTCTTCAAGCACGTCATAGCTCAGCTGTGTGTTTCCTGAAATTTGAGCGTTAACACGTTTTTCCTTCAGTTCACCGGAGTCAGGATACCCGGCAACAGTGGTGAAAGAACATGGCTACCAAGCCAGTTTCTCTCTCCTTGATCAGAAGTGTGGGTGGGCAAAGGGGCGGTTCTCTAATTGGGGGCTGTCCTGGGGATGGGCAGTCTGCGCTTGCTGGCTGGATACATAGCCTTTGGCAGGGTTGGGGAGTAAGCCTTGGCTTGTCCACTCTCCTGATGGTTGGACCCATGGTTGGAAGATACAGTCAGCTTTTTGGGTTTGAGTAAACGGCGAAGAATGAAAGATAAATCAGACTTCACGCTGTTACGTGGCCCCTTCTGGGTGGCAGGACCCTGGCTGGTTCTTCAGAGCAGATCTAAGCCAAAAACCTCCCATGGCAAGTACTGGAGTTACACCCTTGCCCAAACATCTGACACCATCATTTTACCATAAAATCAGCTCAAAAAGACAAGTCACGTTCATTCATTTTTCACTGGAACACATGAAGGCACTACATAAAAATTACAACCGCAACTTCCTTGTTTTCACGGATAAAAATCCATCTTTGAGATGCTCCAAGTCACTGTTTACGGTTTCTTCTCTTCAGACATTCAGCGGAGCAAAATCACACAGTCTGCCTGGACCAATGTTATTGTTGTTGTTAAGTGCCATTGAATGATTTTCAACTCATAACAACCCTGTATAGGGTTTCCAAGGGACAGCTAGTGAGTTTGAACTGCTAACCATGCAGTCTAGTGCTTAGCCTACAGCACCATACCAGGACTCCAAAATGTTTCATCCAACCTGGGACTCAAACCTATGACCCTGATTATAAAGAGTCTCATACTCCACCAACTGAGCTAGCCAGGTACCTGGGTGCTTTATTTTTGTTAGGTGTGCTCAAGTCAGATCCAACTCATAGAGACATGTGTATGTACAGCAGACAAAACCCTGCCTGGTCCTATGCCACCATCACTGTGGTTCCTATGTTTATAGAGCCCACTGAGGCTCTCAAAGACGAAAGTATTAGCATTCATTTACTGAATCAACTCCCACAGCTGGTGATGAGAAATTTCATGGTTAATGGAAACTGCTTAATGGTACCCCCTTATAACTCAAGTGTCACTCAGGGCATGTGCCATACTTGTCATCCCTGAAACCCGACTCTGTGATTCCCATCATTCCAGACTCCTCCCAGCATCAGGACCACACGATGGATGAGTAGACAGAAGCTGCCTGGTACTGTGCATGCAATACTTACTAGTGGTCTAGTGATACACTCAGAAATGGAAGAGATGTTTGGAAAGCCTACCACCACCTCACAGGTAAGGGGCCTTTATGGTTTTCTCCTCCCTCTTGGCCAGGGCTAAGCGTTAGTTACTGAACCTACCACATTCAGTACCAAGAACAGTCTCTGTTTAAAACTAGAGTCCGTTCTAGTTCTGGGCCAATGCAGGGTCCTGTTCCAATTCCTGTGCACATGTGTAGACTAGCAAAACCAGACAGGAAACGGGCCCGTGGCCCCGACAGAAATGGGGTCTTCATGAGGAAGCTTTGGGATTCAGGGAATCAGGGCTGCAGGAAGTGAAGGTGGAGAAAAGGGGAAGTAGATTACAACTGACTCCTTTCTAAAACCCAGGCAGTAAGTTCCCCAAATTATAAAGAGGTTGTGAAACAAAGCAGAAACTGTCTTATGAGGTCACCAGGCACCTGGGAACCACTGGGGAGGGAGCAAAGGATCCTTTGAATCCCCCAAATCATACCGTTAAGGAACCACTCCCTGGGACATTTACAGCAGCATCAAGATGTAGGAGAGCTGTGCGTGTGTTTTTGGTTTTGTTTTGTTTTTTCCTGAAGCATATAGGATGCTTTATTTTGAGTTACGTGATAGTTACATGAGAGAGCATTAGCTTCACATTGATCCCATCGTATATCGTTTCCTTGCCATGGTTACAATCCCCTCCATGCATCATCAACCAACCAAGGGTATACTGTGCAAGCCTGCCCCCCACCCCCCATCTCTGGCATCACCGCTTCCCTGGGTAGGGTCCCGGTCTCTGCTCTTCTCCCTTGATGGTCCCAGAGACCTCTACTCCTAGACTGCAAAGTTAATCCCTCCCCTCCCTTTGCTGCAAAACGTCTACCTTTACATTTCCAGCCTTCACAATCAGTCCTGACAACAATTATTCATCATTGTATTGCAAGAGACCTATCCACATCTCATATCCTCGGCCCTGCCTAGACAGATTAGATACTACTCACTGGAGATTCTACCTTCCTCCATGCCCTCTGGATCTAGGTTCCCTCTTGAAAGCTTGTAAGCCAGTCACTTCTTGACTCTGTAACACCCCCATTCTGGGTAGCCAATGTCCTTGTGTGTAAGGGGTGGGAGTGATCCCTGCTGTGAAGACTTGTGCCCTCTTTTGAGCTACTGCTTCCATAGGTGTAGGTCAAGTTCATCCAATTGTATCAGATTATTCTTTTTTTCCTCTTCTTTCTTCTTCTGGTTGAGCTCTGATCATCCAGTCATTGAAGCCAGGTCAGGTGGGTATTATCTGCAAGTGTGGGTGTTCTTGTGCATATGCCCTCTCTTCTTATCAGCTGGATGCTTTACTCTCCACTCTAGTCCTCTGTGGCTATGTCCCTGACTCTGGGCCCAAGAGTCCCCAGGTCTTGCCACACTGCTGGCCTACCAGGTCTCCACCCGGTTCACAGGAGTCTATTGACCATTGTAGGGTTTAGCTCGCAGCTCCACTGCTACCCTTCCCTCACTTCCCACAGCCTTCGAAGGAGGTTTGCCCTGAGGGGACCCAACCACTTGCCTTGATGTCTCCTGGGCGAGCAACTTGTTTGTTCTTGTAGTAATCAGTCCATCTGCCTGTATTGTTTTGTATTTTTCCTGTCAGTCTTTCTTTCAGGAAGTATCTTCTGTTCTTCTAGCTGCTCCAAGCTGGTCTACTTGTCCTTTCAAGTGGAAATTTCCCCTCAGAAAATTCTGGATGCTGTTCAGGAATCCACCCATGGTCCTGTGTAATACAGAGACTTCTCAGGAAGCCTCCTTCACTGGACATGTTGTAGCCCCATTTTAGGTATTCCAATCAGTTATAGGCAGAAGACAAACTTACAAGCTTTCTATGGTGATATATCTAGCTATTCCTTTCTCTCTCCCTCCAGTGCCTATTTTATAGTGGTATGCCAGGGAAACCAAGATTCAAAAGACAGCCAAGCATCGTAACATTGTTTCCCCTCTTTTCCCCATTCCAACCATGTCTCAATCTCTGTATCCCAGAGCCCTGTTGTTCCAGGGTTGTGCATATATCATTATTTGCCTCTGCCCCACTTCAAGCTGTACGTTTTGACAATGTGATTCCACACTGAGAATCCATTGCACAAACATCCTTGTATTTGTGCACAGAGATGAGGTGCTCCATGCAACATGCTGGAGACATGCAACGTGCTGGAGACATACCAAAACCCAAACCAAGTTCCATCAAGATGATTCTGAAACATAGTGGTCCTCTTAGACGGCGTGGAAGTGACCCACGGGATTTCCAAGGCTGTAAATCTTTACAGAAACAAACTACCACAGTTTTCTCCCATGGTGAGGCTGATGGGTTCGAACCATTGACCTTTTGGTTTGAAGTCCAATCCTTAACCACCAGGGTTCTTGGAAACACCACAAAGTAACCTAGAGAAGGAGCCTTACATACTGCAGAAACCCACTTAGTATCATGCTCACTGTTGTTAAAAGGAAAAAGTGGTACTGACCACCCAGTTATGGAGAGTAAGAACTAAAGGCCTCTTTAAGTAAAAAAGCAGGTTGTACAACAGGGGCAGTGACATCATGATGTCATATATCCGTCTCTCAATCAGTGGTCTCCCTGCAGATGATACAATTTCAACATGACTACCTTCTTGAATGGAGTCCAGGTGTGGCGCTGTAGGTTAATGCTGCAGACTGCAAAGCCATTTGAACTACAAGGTCGGCAGTTCAAGCTCACCAGCTGCTCCTCGGAAACCCAATACAGGGTCGCTATGGATCAGAATCAACTCGAAGGGTGTTAAAAGCAACAACAACGTTTTTGAATAAGAATCTGGTAGCGTAATGGTTATGAGTCGGGCTGCTAACTCCAAGGTCGGCAGTTCAAAACTACCAGCCATTCTGCAGGAGAAAGATGACGATTTCTCTCCAGTACAGATTTGCAGCCTCAGGAACCCTATGCAGGGTTGCTATGAGTCGGAACCAACTTCACAGCACACCATCACCACCACCTTCTTGAATGAAGGTTTGGGTCACCCCACTCTAGGTTTCAAATGTCTTAGGTTAGGTTCTGTAGAGAAGGAAAGCCAGCAAAACTCATATATGTACCTATAACAAAGTTTCTATCAAGGAAGGAGTCTGGGTGCAGTGCTGTGGGTTAACGTGCTGGACTGCAAAGTTGGCTTGAATGCTAAGGTCGGCAGTTCAAGCTCACCAGCTGCTCCTCAGAAATGCTATACCGGGTCGCTATGGGTTGGAACCAACTCGACAGCATTTAACAACAACAACAATATCAAGGAAATGGCTCACACAGTTGTAGAGGTGGGAGAGTCCTAAGTCCTGGTCAGATGAACTAAGATCAGAAGGCTAGACTAGACGGCAGGTAGGCAAGCAAGCTGGCAGGTCCGACAGGAAATCAGTCAGGTTATAGAGCTCAAGTTCAATGAATGGAAGTTGGAGGACAAGCCAGATGCAAGATTCAGACCCAGCAGAGAGTAAGTAAGCTTTGCCTGAGTGTCTAATAAATATGTTATTAGAAGCAGGCCTCACCCCCTGGGGAAACATCCTTTCAACTGATTAGCCGTTCATAGTAGATCTCAGGATACAATTAACTGTATGGTGTTAGATCTCATTATGGGAAAAACCACATCTCAACTACCAAACCACTGAGAATCTTTGTGCAGTGTACATACAGTTCTGTTGTACATACAGTTGCTGAGTTGTAACCACTTCAACAGCACCTAAAAACAACAGTGCTATCACCCACCCCATCACAACTGACCAATCCCAAAGGTTTTCATTCCCTTCATTGTCAAAACAGACAGGAAGTCCGTGCCCCTTCAACAACTCTCCTTCTCGCCTCATCACAGCCTCCATCTTGCTTTTCAAAAAATGTACTTTTATTGTTGTTGAGGCTCTACACAACAGAATATCACTTAGCCTTCCTTTGGAAAAAAAAAGAGAGAAATAGACTCATATAAAAAACCCCAGAGGGAATTCCAAGTCCTAAGTAGAGTTTTATAAAACTTCTGTTTGGATTATATGTGAATGGCTCTATGCCCCAGCTCATTATTTGAAATCTATTTCTCATTGTTGTTGTTGTTATTATGTGCCGTGGAGTTGGTTCCGACTCATAGTGACCCTGTACAGGGTTTCCGAGGCTGTAAATCTTTACTGGAGCAGAAAGCCTCTTCTTTCTCTCGTGGAATGGCTGGTAGTTTTGAACTGCTGACCTTAAGGTTCGCAGCCCGACAAACCTTGGAAAATGTCTAGTACATAAAATGTCTCAAAGTAAGAACACAAAAAAATCAACAAAAGTTTCCTCTGAAAAGGAGGAGAGGGTGGTCAATGGGAACTTCACAGTTCTGGACTATGTGGGTTTTTCCTATTGTTCTTTTTGTACAATGTGCCTGTACTACTTTTGCCATAAAATAAAGAGATTTAAAACCTTCTATAAAAATTAGACATCTCTGACACGTCTCCAGGAGAGACTGTGGTGCTGTTTGACTTGTCAGTAAGTTTGGGAAAAAGACCAAATCTCTTCCCAGGGTGCTCTGCTCCCCAGGGGCCTTCCTTCTCAGTCTGCCTGCTTCACCTTCCACAGGTCCTAGCTTCCAGAATCCCATGGAATCATCCAAAGAGGAAACACGGTTTAAGATGTCAACCTTCACTTCTGAAGGCATTCCAGTGCTGGTCTGTGACTAGCAGAAGAAATCAGGGAGGAGAGATGTTGGAGGTAACCTGGGGACACAGCTGTCTGGTGGGCATTGGGGTTGGGCCCCCTCCCCACAAGGTCAAGGACCACCCTTCCCATCACATATGACAATATCATAGAACATTAGGAACATCTATGGTGGGAGTTACTCCTAGTTCCCCATGGGACCCAACCACCTATTATATGGGCAATTTTGTTTTCATTAATATCTTCCATTTTGATAAATCACTCAAAATTCCATTAATTTTTTTTCATTTAGTATGGTAAAATATATGTAAGAAAATGGTCATTTTAACCATTTTTAAGTATATCATTCAACAGCATTAATTATATTCAGGAGTCCTGATGTAGCACTGTAGCATAGGCACCGCACTGCTAATAGCAAGGTCAGCAGTTCAAATCCACCAGCTGCTCCTTGGAAATTTTATGCAGGGTCACTATGAGTCAGAACTGACTCAACAGCACTTAATAACAATAATATTTACCATGTTGTGCAACCATCATTACTATCTTAGATCCAAACTATTTTAATCACTTCGAAAAAAAACCTATCACGGATTAACAAAAACACGAGCCAATTGCCTCCCAAAATACCCAGTTCATGATGAACCCCTATTTCCTCTACCCCAAGCCCCTTGCTGTTGCGTTGTATAGCAAGGAGTCAGCTTTAACTCTGTACAGGTTTCTAAGGAGTGACCAGTGGGTCTGAACCGCCACCTTTACAATTAGTAGTTGGGTATTTATCCTACAATGCCACACCAGAATTCCCCCAGCTCCAGGTGACCACTAATAACCATGTTTGTCACTATACACTTGCCTACTCTAGGTATTTCATATAAGTAGGACCATCTAATAGTTATCCTTTTGTGAGCGACTTACTTGACTCAGTTTGACATTCTCAAGGTTCATGCATGTTGTGGCATGTATTAAGACTTCATTTCTCCTTACAGTTGAGTAATTCCATTGTATGGATAGACCACATTTTGTTTCTCACTTGGATTATTTCTCCCTTTTGGCTATTGTGAATAACGTTGTTATGAATGTTGGTGTACAATATCTTTTTTCCCTGCTTTCCATTTTTTTAGTTATATATCTAGGAGTGGAAGGAAGTACTACATCATATGGTAATTCTTCCTTATTCAATGACCAGCTTTTGTATACATATGAAGTGACTGGGAAAAAAAACAACCCATGGTTTGGGTCAGGAGCACCTTAGTCATCAAAGTAACATCTTAGCATTTTATTTCTTTAAACAGGTCTTTTGCAACAGATTTGTCCATGCTTTAAAGAAGAACAAAGAAGAATTGATGTCTTTGGTTTGGGTTATCCAGCACTGCTATAACAGAAATACCACAAGTGGATGCCCATAACGACCAGAGCTTTATTTACTCACAACTTAGGAGGCTATAAGTCCAAATTTAGAGTACTGGCTTTATGGGAAGGCTTTTTCTCTGTGGACACTCTGGGGAAAGGTCCTGGTCTCCTTGTAGCATCTTCTCTCTCCTTTGATCTTTGTAAGATGAAATACTTTGTAGGCCACACCCCAGAGGACACGTACTTTCAAATGATTAGCTGCTCATAAATATTTCATCAAGGAGTGACTGCATTCTAGAACTCTTTGTGGGGAATTAGTACATCTTAACTGCTAAAGTACTAAGAATCCTGGCCTAGTCATGTTGACGTAAAACCTTAACTGTGATCACACCTGTGAATGATTGTGCTGGCCAAGAATATTGAATGTACCATGAACCGATGGAAGAATGACAAATCTTTCTTGGAAGAAGCACAACCAAAATGCTCCTTAGAAGGCAGGGTAAAGAGACTTTATCTCATGTACCTTGAACTTGTTATCAAAATGGACCACTCCCTGGAGAAGGACATCATGGTTGGCAGAGGGACAGTGTCAAAGAGAAGACCCTCAAGGTGCCGGACTAACACAGTGGCAGCAACAAAGGGCTCAAACATAGCAACGATTGTAAGGATGGTGTAGGACTGGGCAGGGTTTTGTTCTGTGGTACACAGGCGGCCATCAGTCAGAACCCAGTCCAGAATACCAAACAACAACATCATGATCATTTTATGTTCAACTGTTTGAGGAATTGTCACCGCAAGTTTAACAGTCCCACCAGCATTGTCCAAAGTGTAACTGTTTTCAAATGATTATTTAATGATCCACTAAACTGATTCAAAGGAGCTCTGGTAGCATAAGGGTTACGAATTGGGCTGCTAATCTCATGGTTAGCAGTTCGAAACTACCAGCTGTTCCGTGGGAGAAAGATAAGGCTTTCTGCTCTTGTAAAGATTTATAGCCTGTACTGGGTTGCAACGAGTCCAGGGTCGCAATGAGTCAGAATGGACTCCACGGCACATTAACAACAACAAGAAGCTGATTCAACAGACACATTGTGTCTAATGACTTCCTATTATAAAAGTCCCTGCAATAAAGATCATAGTGCAGATGCCTTTCTTTGCTTCCCCACCCCTCACCCCACCCCACCCCCAGGATTAATTTCTTAAAGGGGAAGTTCCCAGAAGTGTGACTGGATTAGAACGAAGGGTGCGCTTCCTGGTCCCTAAAACCCTGTGCCAAGCCACTTTCGGAAGCACAGGCCTTTCTAAAGAACTGCTGTCTGTGTGTGGGGGAGGGGGGGGTTGGTGGTTGGCAGTGTCACTAGCACCTCTGTCATCGTTGGAACTGGAACATCTGTGTCCTGGGCGTCCCATGTCAGGAAGCTGAAGCAATGAAGGAAAGAGAATTTCCTCTCCTTCAGGAATCTGCCAGGCTGAGACTTGGGCGGTGGGAGTGGACCTCCTGAGGGCTCCTGAGGGCAGGAGGGCGGCTCTCCCTCTCTGATACACCATGGAAATGTGGAACCCATGTCCTTGGCACCACCAAAGCCTATTCTGGGAAAATGGGTGTTTTTTTCTGGTAGCTGTTCTCCACTGTTGACAATTGATGGTATGGTGACAAGGGCCATTGTCCCCAAAGAATGCGGCCCATGGCTGCAAACACCATGTGCACCAGGCATAGGCGGCTAGAGGGGATAAGGATTGTCCTTTGTGCAGGACAGGTGGGCGGGGCAGAGGGATGGGGTGAGACACAGCTCAGAATCAGCTCTGCCTTCAAGGAGACTGGGGGTGCTGTGAAGGCCTGGGGACCCTTAGAGCTGAAAAGCTGCTGTTTCTGGTTTTCAGGTAGGGCCATGCACACCTCTAGGAAGGGCGCCAGGAGGGGAAGGAAGTGGCAAGTCCTTTCCCTGGGCCCCCACTCTTCCCCGTGTGTGTATCCCTCTCTCCAGCCTGGATCTCTGGGTGAGAAAGAAGGAAAGCCAAAAACCAAACCAGTTGCCAAGTGGATTCCAACTCATGGAATTTGCATGTATGTCAGAGTAGGCTCTTCAAGGACTGGTATTTTGGAATTTGATGGCCAGGTCTTTCTTCCGAAGTGCCTCTGGGTCAGTTTGACCTGCCAACCTTTTTGTTAGTAGTCATGTGCTTAATCAGTTGTGCCACTCAAGGACTCCTTGAAAAAGAAGGGAGAGAAAAAGGGAAAGAAATAGGAGGAAAGGAAAAGAGAAAACAAAGGGACTTGAAGCAGGGAGTGAGAAAGGAGAAGGAAACAAAACAATGGGGGATTCACTGCAAGTGAAAGTTGGACAATGAATACAGAAGACCAACAAGGATTGATGCCTAAAACTGTGGTGTCGTCAACCCTGGCCTGAAAGACCAATGAGCACATCTGTTTTGGAAGCACAGATAGAAAACTCCTTAGCAGTCAGGGAATGAGACTTCATCTGGTGTACATTGGACAGGTGATTAGGAGGAACCAGTCCCTGGAGAAAAACCTCATGCTTGGTAAAGTGGAGGGTCAGTGAAAAAGAGGAAGACCCTCAACAAGATGGATTGATACGGTGGCTGCGACAGTGCTTTCAAACTTAGCAACAATTGTGAGGATGGCATAGGTCAAGGCAGTGTTTGGTTCTGTTGTACCCTGGATCCCAGCACAGAGGTCAGAACCAACTCAGTGGCATCTAACAACAAAGCATCTAGTGGGGAAGGGGGTGTCACTTTTTCACAGAACTTATTATGCACAATTACAAACACACAGAAATGGTGGGATAAACCCCTGTATACCTACTATGCAGTTTCAGGGTCAGCAACGAGTGGCCCATCTGGAATTATATACTGTCTTAGGCTGGATTCTCGAGAGAAGCAAAACCAGTATAGATAAGTATATGCTTATATAAAGAGAAGTTTATCACAAGGAAATGGCTCACACAGTTGTTGTAAATTGTCATCAAGTTGGTTCTAACCCATAGCGACCCTGTATAGGGTTTCTGAGGAGTGATGTGAACTTGAACCACCAACCTTGTGGTTCAAACCGACTTGCCAAATCCCAAGTCTGTGGTTTAGATGTCAGACTAGAGGCAGAGCTGAGGAGCCAAGATTGGCAGGTTGTAGATGTAATTACATTTTATTGCATCTTATCAGGGGGATAACTACATTTTAACTGCTAGATCACTGAGGATCCTGACCCAGGAAAGTTGACACATAACCTTAACTATCACATCTACATCTCTGCCCCTTTCCCCATCTCCTTTACTAGATTCTTCTTTTTTCTTTTCTAAGTAGAGTTTATGCTTTAGAGCAGTTTTTACCTTGCAGAAAAATTACACCTGAAGTACAGAGAATTCCCACATTCCTTTTATCCCTTGCGCACTGCTCTCCTATGATTAACATTTTACAATAGTGTGGGGAAACTTACAATGGTGATCCAATACTGTTACATTCTTTCTAACGGAAGTCCACAGATCTTACTGAGGTTCACTCTGTTGAAGTCTCACAGGTTTTGGTAACATGTACAATGTCATGTAGCCTCCACGATAGTGTCTTACGGAGTAGTGTCGCTGACCTAAAAGTATCTATGCTCTACTTTGGATTATGTTTTTAATCAACTTTTGATTTTTTTTTTTTTTTTTAAATTTTGGATTGTTTTGAAGCAAATCCCTGCCATTGAATCATTTCATCGGCAAGCATTTCAGTTTGTGTCGCCACAAGACAGGGACTCTTTTGAAAACATAACCGCAAAACTAACACATGCCTGAAAAATTAACAATACTTTCTGAATAACAGCCAATGTCTTCCAGTCAGGGTTTACACTTCCCGACTTTCTCATAAATATGTATCACTTTAAATGTGGTTTGTTTACAACAAGATCCTGTTCACTGTGTCTCCAGAGCCAGGCACGGGGCCCATTTGGCACACTCCTGGGATATTTGCTGAGTGAATAAATGATACTATTCCCTCACCCAGTTGCCATTCAGACCACTCTGACTCATGGCACCCCGTGTGTGTCAGAGTAGAACTGTGCTCCGTAGGGGTTTCAGTGGCTGATTTTTCAAACATAAATAGCCAGACCTTTCTTCTGAGGTTTCTCTGTGTAAACTCTAACCGCCAAGCTTTTGTTGGTTGGTAGCCCGACACGGTAACCAATTGTTCCACTCACTGACTCTATCTAGACAGATAATAAGAAATAATAATAACAACATTAATATTTCAGGGTAGTTCCCAAGCTAGGCATTGTGGATTGTTGTTGTTATGTGCCGTGGAGTCAGTTCTGACTCATAGCGACCCTGTACAGGGTTTCTGAGGCTGTAAATCTTCACAGGAGCAGAAAGCCTCGTCTTTCTCCCGTGGAACAGCTGGTAGTTTTGAACTGCTGACCTTGTGGTTTGCAGCCCGATTCGTAACCACTACGCTACCAGAGCTCCTTGGGCACTGTGGATACTGCCATTTAATCCTGACAGTAATGCTGAGAGATTAATTTCTTTTTTTGTGGTTCTCATTTTACAGAAGAATCAACAGATTTTGGGGTCAGAGGCACAGAGAGGTGAAGTAACTGGCGGGAAGACACACAATTGGGAGAGGGTATCAGAATAAGCAGGTGAAAAGGGCATGGGAAACGAACTCACTATTGGTTCTGCACTCCAGGTGTTGAGAGTCTTTCAATTTGCAGGGGAGGAAACCGGAACACACGTCACAGTTGTGCTGCTGTGGTCTCCTCCAGTTCCCATCGTACCCTACACAGTAGGAAGACAACAGGTACTTGGTACTTTCCAGAGCCACCTGGGCAACACTGGTGTCATTGTTCTTTCCTGTAAAGACCCTAGAATGCCCTCCCTCCAGACTCCCTTACTCCGATCAGTCTCTCAACAGGCATTTGTCGATTACTGATAGGTGCGTCTCGAGTGGGCAAATCTGCAGCAAAAGAACTCTTTAAAAGTTCTAAAAAGCAAATGTCACTTTGATCCAAGTCGTGATCTTTTCAAGTGCCTCCTATGCATACAAACATTAGACAAGGAAAAATGAAGACAGAGACAAACTGATACCTTCCAATAGTGGCGTTCACCACTCGTCTGTCAGTTTGTCATACTGCGGTGGCTTGTATGTTGCTGTGAGGCTGGAAGTTATGCCAATGGTATTTTAAGTACCAGCAGGGTTACCCATGTTGGACAGGTTTCAGGTGAGCTTCCAAAATAAGACTGTCTAGAAAGAAGCACTCTTGGTGCGATGCTGTAGGATCAGAACTGGACTGTGAACAGGGTCGGCAGTTCACCCATCAGCTGCTCCTCAGAAACCCTATACAAAGTCGTTATGAGTTAGAATCAACTCAACAGCACTTACCAACAACAACAAGAGAAAGAAAGAGACGCAGATCACTTCTGAATGTTTAGTCACTGAAAACCTTATTAACAGCAGTGGAACATTGTCAGATATAGTGCCAGAAGATGAAAACATTGTGCCAGGCATCAGAATATTGTCAGCTATAGTGCCAGAAGATGAGCCCTTCAACTTGGAAGGCACTCAAAGTATGACTTCTAAGGAAGAGCTACCTCCTCAAAATAGAGTTGACCACGATGATGTAAATGGAGTTAGGTTTTTGGGACCTCCATTTGCTGATGGGGCACAACTCAAAATGAGGGGAAACAGCTGCAAACATCCATTAATGATTGGAACGCAGAACATATGAAGTATGCATCTAGGAAAACTACAAGTTGTCAAAAATGAAATGGAACACATAACAATTGATATCCTAGGCATAGTAAACATATAAATAGGTTTACTATGCCAAGAATAATAAATTCAAGTGGAATGATATAGCATTCATCATCAAATAAAACACTTCAAGATCTTGAAAGATACGGCTGTCTGTGATAGGATAATATCCATATGCCTACAAGGAAGATTGGTGTGGCACTGTTGGATAAGCACTGGACTGCTAACCACAAGATCAATGATTCAAATCAATATAAATAAGAACCAAGTGGACAGCATTTAACAACAAGGAAGACCAGTTAATGCCACTATCGTTCAAATTTATGAACCAACAACTATAGCCACTGATGATGAAATTAAGAATTTTATCAACTTCTTCAGTCTGAAATTGATCAAATATGCAATCAAGATGTATTGATAATTACTGATGATTGTAATGCAAAGGTTGGAAACCAACAGGAAGAATCAGTAGTTGGAAAATATGGCCTTGGTGATAGAAACAATGCTGGAGGTCACATGATAGAGTTTTACAAGACTTGTTCATTATAAAAAATGACCTTGAACATATCCCACCTGGATTTAGAGACCATAAAGGAGCTCTGGGAGCACAGCGGTTATGAATCGGGCTGTAAACCGCAAGGTCAGCAGTTCAAAACTACCAGCTGTTCCGCGGGAGAAAGATGAGGCTTTCTGCTCCCGTAAAGATTTAAGGCCTCGGAAACCCTGTACAGGGTCGCTTTGAGTTGGAACCGACTCCATGGCACATAACAACAACAACAACAACAATCAAGAACAGATTTGATGCATTAGACACTAATGACTAAAGACCAGAAGAATTGTGGGAGGACATTAAGAACATTATGGAGGAAGAAAGCAAGGGGTCATTAAAAAGACAGGTAAGAAAGTAAATACAAAATGGATATTGGAAGAGACTCTGCAACTTGCTCTCCAGTATCGAGATGCTAAAGTAAATGGAAAAATCAGGAAGTAAAAGAGCTGAACAGAAATTTCTAAGGGCCACTTGAGAAGATAAAAGTCAAGAATTATAATGAAATGTGCAAAGACCTAGAATTAGAAAACCAAACGCTATTAGTACACTCAGCATTTGTTAAGCTGAAAAAACTGAAGAAAAAATTCAAACCTCGGTTGCAATATTGAAGGATTCTATTGGCAAAATACAGTCTTGGTGTGGAACTGTGGGATAATGTACCAGACTGCATACTCAGTTTGATATGCAAGGTCAGCAGTTCAAGCTCACCAGCCACTCCTCAGAAACCCTATACAGGGTTGCTATGGATCGGAATTGACTCAACAGCACTTAACAACAACAACAACAATGGCTAAAATATTGAATGATGCAGAAAGCATCAAAAGAAGATGGAGGTATATACAGAGTCACTGTACCAAAAATGATGGTCTATGTTCAACCAGGTCAGGAGGGAGCACGCTAAAGTAGTAAGTCCAAGCTGCACTGAAGTCACTGGTGGAAACAAGGCTACAGGAATTGACAGAATACAACCCAAAATCTTCCAATCAACTGATGCAGCAGTAGGGATGCTCACTCATTTATGCCAAGGAATTTGGAAGACAGCTACCTGGCTAACACATTGGAAGAGATCCGTTTTTGTGACCATTCCAAAGAGAAGTGCCCCAAAGGAATGTGGAAATAATTGAACAATATCACATGCAAACAAAATTTTGCTGAATATAATTCAAAAATAGTTACAAACAATACATCAACAGAGACCTTCCAGAAATTCTAATTGGATTCAGAAAAAGATGTAGAACTAGGGGTATCATTGCTGACGTCAGATGGATCTAGGCTGAAAGCAGATACTATCAGATAGGTGTTTACTTGTGCTTTATGAACTAAGCAAAGACTATCCATTATGTGGATCATGAAAAGCTATGGATAATATTGCAAAGAATGAGTATTCCAGAACACTTAATTATGCTCATGAGAAACCTGTACATAGGCCAAGAGGCAGTTGTTTGAACAGAACAAGGAAACACTGAATGGTTTAAAATTAGGAAAGATGTGTGTAGGGTTGTATTCTTTCACCATACTTAATCTGTATGCTGAGCAAACAATCTGAGAAGCTGAGTTCTATGAAGAAAAGTGTGGCATCAGGATTGGAGGAAGACTCATTAACAACATGTGATATGCAGGTGATAATAAACTCACTTCTTAGAACTGAAGAGCACTTAAAACACACAAAGATGACAGTGTTCAGTATGAATTGCACCTCAGTGTAAAGAAAGCAAAAATCCTCACAACTGAACCAATAGAAAACATCATGATAAATGGGGAAAAGATTGAAGTTGTCAAAGACTTCATTTTGCTTGGATTTTCAACCAACATGCATGGAAGCAGCATATTATATTAAGCTTATCTGCGCAAGACCTCAGGAGCAAAGATAGCAGTTTGAGGACAAAGTTTGACCCAGGTCATGGTATTTTTAATAGTATCATATGCATGTAAAAGTTGGACAGTGAATAAGGAAGACCGTAGAAGAATTGAGGCATTTGAGTTATGGTGCTGGAGGAGAATATTGAAAGTACCATGACTGCCGGAAGAACAGACCAATCTGTATTGGAAGAAGTGCAGCCAGAGTGCTCCTTGGAGGCCAGGATGACCATATTTCACCTGTCATACTTTGGATATATTATCAGGAGAGACCAGTCCCTGGAGAAGGACATCATTCCTGGTAAAATAGAGGGTCATCATAAGAGAGGAAGCCCCCCAACATGGTGGATTGGCAGCAGCAATGGGCTCAAGTGTAGCAACAATTGTGAGGTTGGCGCAGGACCACGCAGTGTTTCGTTTTGTTGTGTGTAGGGCCGCTATGCATTGGAACTGACTTGACGGTACCTAATAATAATAACAATGGTGTTGGGGAAGATTACTAGAAGAATACCATGGGCTTCCAGAAGAGTACAATGTCTAAGAAGAAATATAACCAGAATGCTCCTTGGAAGGGAGGATGCCTTTCTTTGGACTTGTCATCAGGAAAGACCAATCCCTGGAGAAGGGCCTTGTATTGGGTAAAGGAGCGGGTCAGTGAAGCGTAAGAAACCCTCAGTGAGCGGGTTTGATACATCAGCCTTAGCAATGGATGGTGCAGAAGCCATGTAACATTTTGTTCTGTTCTACATAAGGTGGTCATGGGTCAGAGCTCACCTGACTGCTATTGAAACCACCACCCCTAGAAGTCTGTCCCGGGGTGGTGTAAATGGTAAATGTGCTAGGCTGCTAATTGAATGGCTAAAGGTTCAAGTCTACCCAGACTCCTCTGAAGAAAGGCCTGGGAATCTACTTCTGAGACCACACCACTGAGAACCCTACGGATCCTATGAAGTCATCCTTAAACTAAACCACAATTTAGCTCATTTGATAAAGAATGTTTGCCTTGAGTATTACATTCTTCTGAAGAATTATCTACAGTATATTAAATAGGCAAAAACCCACCCCACAAATTTACCAAAATCAAATGGCGTATTATTTTAGGCTAATCTGCTGCAAAAGACTCAAGACTTCTTTCAAGTGTTAAAGAGCATCATTGTATATTGCCTATCGAATCCTTCAATGCTGTAACCCAAGTTTTGAATTTTACTTCTGTTCTTTCAGCTTCAGAAACGCTGAGCTTTTCCTTCTTGCCTTTTGGGTTTTCTAACTCCAGTTTTAGTTAGAAATTTCAGTATAATATTTGCCTTTGTCTTCTCGAGTTGCCCTTCGAAATCTTCTATTCAGCTCTTTTACTTCATTTTTTCCAGTTGCTTTAGCTACTCTGTGGTTAAGATAAAATTTCAGAGCCTCTCCTGACATCTACTTTGGTCTTGCCTTTCCTTTCTTGTCGTTTTCATGACCTTTTGGTTTCGTCATGGATGACGCTCTTGATGTTATCCCAGAAGTCCTCTAGTCTTCAGTCATTAGTGCCTAATGCATCAAATGGTCTCAAATTCAGTTGTGATATATTCAAGATCGTATTTTGACCATCATGGACCTGTTTTAACTTTCTTTCACTTCAGCTTGAACTTGCATATGAACAACAAATGGTCTGCTCCACAGTCTACCCCTGGCCTTTTTTGACTGATGATATTGAACTTCTCCATCATCTCTTCCCACAAATTGTAGTCAATGTGATTGCTCTGCATCCCATCGTGAGGTCTGCATGAATTGTCTCCACTTATGCTGTTGACTAAGATGTGTCTGATGCAAGCCATGGCATTTTCAATAACCTCATATGCATGTGAAAGTTGGACAGTGAATAAGGAAGAACGGACACATTTAACTTATGGTGTTGAAAGAGAACACCGAAAGTGCCGTGGACTGCCAAAAGAACAAACAGATCTGTGTTGGAAGACGTTCAGTCAGAGTGTTCCTTGGAAGTCAGGATGGCCAGACATCGTCTTTTATACTTTGGACATGTTGTCAGGAGGGACCAGGTCCTGGAGAAGAATATCATGTTTGGGAGAGTGATATCATGTTTGGGAGGGTTGGAGAAAAAGAGGAAGACCCCCAATGAGATGGATTGGTACAGTGGCAGCAGCATGGGTTCAGGCACAGCAACGATTGTGAGTTTGGCACAGGACGGGGAAGTGTTTTGTTCTGTTGTACAAAGGATTGTTATGAGCTGGCGTCAACTCCATGGTACCTAACAATGACAGCATGTTGTTGAAAAAAGGTGTTTGCAATAAATCATTGGTCTTGCAAAATTCTACCATGTGATCTTCAGCATCCTATCTCTCACTGAGGTCCTATTTTCCAACTTCTTCCCTCCTCTTTGTTTTTAACTTTTCCTTTCCAGTCATCAGTAATTGCCACCACATTGCATTTTTTTAAAATCAATTTCAGACTGAAGAAGTTGTTAGAGTTCTTGAGTTTCATCATCATTGGCCTTAGTGGTTGGTAGGCGTATAGAGTATCACAGACAACATTGAGCTTCACGATAAATCTTGAAATGCTCTTTTTGATGATGAATGCAATGCCATTCCTCTTCAATGTGTTGTTCTCAGCATAGTAAGCTATATGATTGTCTGATTCAAAATGGTCTAGACCAGTCTATTTCAGCTCACAAGTGCTTCAGATATTGATCTTTATATGATCCATTTCATTTTTGACGACTTCAATTCTCCTAGATTCATACTTCATATATTCTATGTTCCAATTACTAATTACAACCTATGTTCTCATTTTGAGTTGTGCCACATCAGCTACTGAAAGTCCCAAAAACTTTGCTCCATCAATGTCATTAAGATCAGCTCTACTTTGAGGAAGCAGCTCTTCTCTAGTGTTATTCTGAGTACCTTCCAACCTGAGAGGTTCATCTTCCAGCGCTATATCAGACTATGTTCCACTGTTATTCACAAGGTTTCCAGTGACTATTCAGAAGTGGTCTGTCTCTCCTTCCTAGTTTGTCTTAGGCTGGGAGAGCCACTGAAACCTGTCTACCATGGTGACCCTACGAAGATTTAAAATACTATTGGAATAACTCCCAGCATCACAACACATAAGCCACCACACTAAGAGAAACAGACAGATGAGTAGTGAACAACACAAATAAAAATATTCGTCACAATGACCAACAATTATTGAATTCTGTTGTTTCCTTTTTACATTTTTACAAATGGAATCCCCTTTAATTTTTAGCAATAATAATTAACAATAATTCAGTGGGTAGATATTATTATCCCCATTTTATAGATGAGGCAACTGAGGCTTAGAAAGATGAAGTTACTTGTCCAAATCACAGAGCTAGGAGGTAGCACAGTTGGGCTTCAAACTCAAGCCCAGATGATCACAGTTGTAGGTAGACTTTTTCCGTTATACTAAGAGGACACACAGGTCCCTGTTGTGGTACAAATGGTTAATGCATCAGCTACAAATCCAAAAGGTTAGATGTTCGAATCCACTCAGAAAAAAGTTAGAGGTTCAACTTTTGGACCTTGGAAGAAAGGTCTGGCAATCTCCTTCTGAAAAACGTTCCACTGAAAATCCTGTAGAGTCTCTTTTCCTTCTGCTGCCAGCCTGGTGACCTAGGCTGTCTTCCATTCTCGCTGCGTCTTCTCACAAGACTTTCAGGATCGGCAGCTGCCTGGCCAAGAAACAAAAGCAGAATTGTACCCAGATTTAAATGAAAATGGGTAATACCATCAGGTACAACCCCAAGAGAAGAAGACCCAAGCCCAGGCTGGACGGAGAAGGAAGGACGGATGACACATATATTTATGCTCTATCAGGTTCATAAGCATCTTTTCATACCAACTTGACCTGTTCCCTACCGCCTCAATGATGGAACATTTTACACTGGGAACTTCTAGGTTTTTTCCTTCGTTTCATACATCCGCTTTCATAATTGATTCAATCATTTGAGAATTTTAGGTTGGGGGAAAAAAAACAAAAAACCAAACCCCAAGAGCACAGTTCTACTCCAATTCACATGGGGTTGGCATGGGTTGGGAGTAGAATTCCCAGTAATCAGTTAACTAGAACTGTTTAAAAGAAAAAAAATGTTTAAAAAAGAGTAGGACTTCTGATTTAGAGGACTGGCTCCAATGAGGACTGTCACTTCCAGCTGCTTGGCTTGGCTGTGGTCACTCCCTCTGAGCCTCAGTTGTCTTAGCTGTAAAATGGGGGCGCAGTGGTGCCCATCTACTGAAGGAGGAAGCATGTGGCCCAGAGTTCCATACACATCAGTATGTATATGATTCTCAGCATATCTCTTTCCTTCCTCGTTTTCCAGAAGCTTTCAAAATGCCTGTTCCTGGAATGTTGCAATTCCTGGAAATCTGGCGACAGTGTATGGGCTTTCCCTGGCTGAGAAGGGAACAAACGGTTTCACTGTTATCCATCTTCCCATTCCAGATGGCCCAGCCCATCATTTCTGGTCTTGAGACATCAAATGGCCCCAATGCTTTGCCTCCCTGCCACCACCATGTGTTGATGTTGTGTGTCACTGAGCTGATTCCTACTCATTGCAGCCCCAGCTGAGCAGATCTGTGGTAAAGGAACCCTGGTGGGTAAGCCCTCAGCTGCTAACCAGTTTGAACCCACCGGCCACTCTGCAGGAGAAAGATGTGGTACTCTAACAAAGAGCACAGCCTTAGACTAGTTCTAGAGTCCTGGTGTGGCACTGTACGGTAAATACTGGTCTGTTAGCCACAAGGTAGGTGGTTCAAACCCAGTAGCTGCTCTTTGGAAACCCTATAGTGGGTTGACTATAAGTCAAAACCAACTCAACAACACTTAACAAGTTTGTCCTGCGAAACTACCTACAGAAGGTTATGAGTCAGAAGCAACTCAGCAACACACAACAACACACAACAACAATCTTTACAGGAGCAAATTTCTAGGTCTTTTCTCCCACGGAGCTGCTGGTGGGTTTGAACTGCCAGCCACCACCCCTTGAGACCCTACGATCCATGGGTTCTCCCCCACCGCCCTCTGGTTTCAGGGATGGAAGAGGAGAGAGCAAGCAGAAGTTGGCAACGATGCTGTGATATAATCTAGCTGGGAAGGGACGGGCAGTAGGACCCCACAAAGAAGCGAGTGTATGAGCAGCTAGTCCCTGTGCACAAAGGGCCCTCAGAAACCTGTCCCCGGGGAACACAGAGACTCTCTATTGACAAGATCCTAAGAAAAAAATATCTATTCCTCCAGGACCTGCCCCCGCAGGCTCTGGGCCAGGAATGCACAGCACTGCATCTATCAAGTTTCTAAAATTATGCCTCGGCTGGGGGTTGGCCAGGGCAAAGAGTGGGAAAGGATGCGGTGGGCGGGTGACTGGGGTATTCAGGAAATCTTTAATACCATTCCTGGGCACCCAGTCTGCAGCAGGCAGGGAGGGGGCACCACTCCAGCACATGTAGGTCGGCCCGAGAATCAAAGGCCCTTCTGTATGGAGCAAGGGAGCTTGAACATTTTTAGACCTGCCAGTGCCTTCTCAGATTGCTCACGTTTTCCTTGGCGAAGGGAAGCTGGGGGTGGGGCGGGGGGTGGGAGTTGTGACAAAGACCACTCCCAGCGGTCACAGCCTAGAAGTGGGAACAAGGTGGATGGGTTGTGCGGGTTATACCCAAGTACAGTATTCTTTTCCAATATGGAGAAGACGCACCTTGTATGATGCATACAACCAACCAAAGTGGCCAGAGTCTATCAGAAAGGACCATGTGGTCAGTTGAGTTGGCCCCTGACTCAGGATGACACATTGTCAGGTCCTGTGCCATCCCCATGATCAATTTTGGATCAGACTTTTGTGATCCATAGGATTTGCCTAGTCTGATTTTCAGAAATAGATCTCCAGGACTTTCTTGCTGGTCTTAGACTGGAAGCTCTGCTGATCAGCATCATAGCCACACACAGACGGGTGGTGGCTGCAACTGAGATGCACTGACTGGGATTTGAACTTGGGTCTCCAGCAATGAAGGTGAGAATTTTACCACCAATGGGCTGGAGGGGATGCAAATCAATGGCTAGTTTCTATGTGAGGAACAGAGCAGTCTCTCCACACTAACATTAATCTAAGTGAAATAACCCTCTACATACACACTGACACTAAACTGGGGGCAGGGGAGTCAAGAGGGAGAACTTTCAACATTTGTGGGCTGCCCTGGGGGAGGACCAACTCTGAAAAGGGGGGTAAGTATAAGCGCACAAGAGTACATTATTAAGGTCACTGAATTGTACATGTAGATGCGGCAGAACATAATGTATGTTTTGCTGTATACATTCTCAACAACAACAACAGCTAAACAGATAAAATTAAGAGGGGAAAAAAATCCATACGCTGTCCTACTACTCCAGAAAAGATTACCAGATAAAATTTAACATTCAGTTAAATTTGGGTATCAGACAAACTATGAATTTAGTTTTTTAGTTTAAGTATGAGTCATTGTTAAGTGCCTTTGAGTCAGTTCTGTCTCACAGAGATCCTGTATAGGGTTTCTGAGGAGCAGCTCGTGGATTTGAGCTACTTAACCTTGTGGTTAGAAGTCCAGTGCTTACCCTACAGTGCCACGCTAGGACTCCATAAGTAATTTGTTGTTGTTAAGTGCCATCAAATTGGTTCTGAATCATTGTCCCTGTATAGGGCTTCTAAAATGCAACTGGTGAGTTTGAACTGCCAACTTTATGGTTAACACCCAACTAGCAGTTCAGTGCTTATCCTACAGCACCACACCAAGACTCCCCATAAGTAAGAGGGGTCTACCATTATCTTTTCATTCCATTTTCTCACCAATTTTTTTGAAGCCCCTTCATACATCACCAACACTGCTTGGAACATACTCTAAAAACTGATACGTGGTTTTATCTGAAATGCAAATTTTCCCAGGCTGTCTGGCTTACTGTTGTTGTTGTTGTTGTGTGTATCTGTGTTAAATACTCAACTCTGCTCCCAGGAGGCCCACTACAGCCTGGAAACAGCTACTAAGCCAGCAGCTAATTAGGAGCAAAGTCCTCCAAGCCTTTTGGCTGCTTATTGCAGTAAGCAGGGTACCAAGTGTTGAAAGACTGGTCCCCTCCCCCAACCATGACATCTCAAAGGCTCCTTCTCCTCCTCTGGGGCCTCAGAAATCCAGGCGCTTGGCTGAGAGAGTCATGTGAACGTGGGTGCCCAGTGCAGTCATGAGTCTTGCACTGGGGTGGCTGGAAATGCAGCCTTGAAACCCAGGGCCCCTGAGCTGGAGGGGAACAGCAGTGCCCACACCACTGAAACTCTGAGTTGGTCTTGCACAAGGGCCTCCATCCCAGATTTGTGATCCATGGAGCCGCTCAGGACAATCAGATGTGGTGGTTTCCCAAAGCTGGTGACACTGTGACCTCCTGGGGGTCAGCCTGAGGAAGGAAGGACATGTTGGGAAACCCCAGGTGGTTTCTGTAGGAGCAGCTGGCTGACCTTTCATGAGGCCACCTGTGGCTGGAGCAAATGGCATGTGGCTGAGGAGGGGGGTGGCCCAAGGCAACCTGGCTAACAGGTACACCCACACATCCAAGGAACTGGGCAGAAACTGTCTCAGTTCCTGGAACTGGGGGGACAGGTCTGGACACCAAAGTCTTGTGAAGCCAGTACCCTGCTCCCAGCCCCACATAGGTGCCAGCTTTCCCAATTTCTGTCCTGAGTTTCTGAGAAGGGCGGGAAGGCCAGGGCTGAAAGGAGATGTTTGGGAGATGAGTCAGCCTTCCTTGGAAACAACTCCATTTCAGAATGCAGCTCTGTTTCCTCAGAACTAGTGGGGCCTCCTCATCACCCCTAAGAGTCTTGTGCCCTGAAGACCCACAGAGGCACTTCTTCCCGTAACAGCTGCCTAGACGGCGTGTGACTAAGGGCCCGGAAGTCTCCTCCCACACCAGGGCCAGCTAGTCGGGTTCTTGGTGCTCCTTTATACTTCTCTTCTGCATCTCTGTGAAATGTGGTGGAGATGAGGACAGTCACACTGAGTAGAGGGACCCAAGCTGGGGGCCCAGCCAGGTACCTGGCCTCCGGGACTGCTCTTCCCCAATTATCTGGGTAATTCAGAACCACGTGGGTTAGAGGAGTCAGGTGGGACTGAGCTGCTGATTCAGGCCTGCCTGAGGGATTAGCATTCTCCACTTGGACTGCAGCTTCTAGAGGGATAGGGACCCTGCTGGTCCACACTGAGCTCCCAGCAAAATAGCCAGAGCTGGAGGGCAGAATGGTGAGCAGGAAAGCCTGGTAGATGTATAGGACGAACCTGAGGCACCAACGATGGATGAGGAACAAGTGGAAGGGAAACGACTGCCCAGATCCTGGATCTTGACTCAGGGAGCTGGCCTGAACTGCCTCCTACTGCCAGCTATCTGCTCAAGTCCCATCAGTTTCATCATTAAAGTGGGAGCCACTGGAGGGATACACGTCATTGATCTGTGGATTCCTCCCTGCCAGGCCCTGTGATTTGCACATTTACTTGCATTATCCTGGTGCAGTGGGTGAAGCATTCTAACAGCACGGTCAGCAGTTCAAATCCAACGGCTGCTCCTGGGGAGAAAGATGAGGCTGTCTACTCTGGTAAAGATTTAGTCTCAAAAACCCTAAGGCGCATTTCTATTCTGTCTGACAGGATCACGATGAGTCAGAAGACTTAAAGGCAGTGGGGTTTGGATTGGGTTTTGTTTTATTTCATTCATTAAGAAACCCTGGTGGCACAGTAGCTAAGTGCTTGGCTGCTAACCAAAAAGATTGTTGGTTCGAACCTATCAGCCACTCAGCAGGAGAGAGATTTGTCAGTCAGCGTCTGTAAAAATGACAGCCTTGAAAACCTTATGGGACAATCCCATTCTGTCCTATAGGGCACCGTGAGTTGGAAGTAACCTAGTGGCATTCCCACAACACTTGGAAGCAGGTGACATTTAGCTTGGTGATGAGTCAGAACTGACTCCACGGCACAGAACCACCATCACCACCATAGTGGGAAAGTTGAGGCTCACACAGATTCAGAAAGACATCTGAGGCTGGACATTCAGGGGCTGGAACCAGGTCCAGTGGGACTCATCTGGGACAAAGGTGAGGGTCTGTCTAACTCTCCTCTCTCCTTCCTAGGGCCTCCTTGACGAATGAACCCAAACACGTGGCTTCCAACAGCGGAGCAGTATGCTGTTTCGTTGTGGAATCTAGAAGTCTGAAGTCAAGATTCCAGCAGGGTTGGTTCCTTCTAGAAGGAGCTGATGTGGCATTGTGGGTTAGGCCTGGGGCTGCTAACTTCAAGGTAGATGGTTCAAACCCACCAGCTGTTTTGTGGGAGAAACATGAGACCATCTGGTCTGCAAAGATTTACAGTCTCACTTGGAATTAATGTGTCCAATGAACTACTGAAATATGTGAACATCAATGTCCACAGTTCTGAGACCAGAAGAGCTAGATGGAACCCAGCTACAACCACCAAGTGCTCTGAAAGAGATCACATCAAAAGATCCCCAATAGAGTAAGAGAAAAAGTAGAACAAAACTCAAAATTATTAAAAATTTTTAAAAAGACCAAGTTTACTGGTCAGAAAAATACTGGAAAAACCCAAGACTATGGTCCTTGACCACCCTTCAGGTCTGAAACAGAACTTGACGGCCCAATTTTCAGCTAAGCAGTAGATAGGTATATAAGGGGGGAAACATCACCAGTGATGTCTGCTCACCATGAGATGGTCAGTCATTCAAAGTCAAAAGGGCAACATTTACCTAAGGACAAAAAAGTTCCAAGGATTGGGAAGGAGGGTGGAATAGAGACAAGAATCCCATGGAATTCTTGTTGTTCCATGGAGGGGATTACAATCATTGAGATGAAACAAAGTATATGATTTGCTGAATGTGAAACTGATCTGCTCTGTAAATCTTCATTCAATTCACAATAAAAAGTTTCAAGTTGGAGTTGAATTGATGGCAGTGGGTTTGGTTGGCTTCTTCTGGAAGTTGTAAGGGAAGCTCTATCCCCCGCCTCTCACCCCGTGTCTGTTGTTGTTACGTGCCGTCGAGTCCATTCGGACCCATAATGACCCTGTATAGGGTTTCCGAGGAGCAGCTGGTGAGCTTGAACCGCCGACCTTGCAGTTCACACGGCTTTGCAGTCTGGCGCAATAACCCACAGCGCCACACCAAAACTCCATCCAGTGTCTGTAGTTACCACCTCCACCTTCACATCGCTTTCTCCTCTGTTCTCCTTCCTCCTTTCTATAATAAGGAAACAACCATTCATTGGATTCAAGGTCCATCCAGATGTTAATCCCTATGAGCTCATCTTGAGATCCTTAACCGCATTCCACAAAGACCCTTTACCAAATAAGGTCACACTCACAACTTCTGGGGCAAACAGCTTTGGGAACACCCACCACTCACCACTGTGCCACCCTCACCATTCATTCCCACTCCAGTGCTGATGGTTTGGGGGTGTGGGGAAACTTGGATCAGAGAGAAGAGACCTGAAGAGCAAAACAAACAGTCACATAAGACAGGGGACTTCACAGGGAGAAGAGTTCCCTGTGGTTTACTCTCCTAAGAAAACAAGAGACCTTGTCTCCATCTAGAGTCCTGCGCTCCATAATGGAGTCACCAGCCAAACACGGCTGTTGACGACTTGAGATGTGGCTGATCTGATCAAGATGTGGAATAACACAGACTGGGCTTCCAAGAGTTAAGAGGGGGGGAAAGAATGCAAAATATCTTATTCATAGCTTTGGATACCAATTACATGTTGTAAGGATTGCATTTTAGATTGGGTTAATAAACTATTATAAAATTTAACTTCTCCCATTTCTTCTTACTTTTTAAGACCTGAAACCGACTTGATGGCACTTAAAATAACAACAACTAGAAAATTTAACACTGCCTGTGGCTCACCCTGTAATTCTGTGGGTCGGCGTTGTTCCACATAGACAACAGGTGGGCTCAGTGGCTATTTTGTGCCAGAGTGGACCTGTGGATTCCAGAACTTTTGGGCCAGCTGCCAAATGGGGCTGGGCACAAACCCACTAGGGCCAGGCTGTGGGCCTTCATCACAGCACCCAGCTTAGAACAAGGCACAGAACAGACACTCAACAAACATATATGGAAGGAATCCTGGTAGGGCAGTGGATTGTGCTTTGGGAGTCTAACCACAAAGTTAGCAGTTCAAGTCCACCGGGTACACCATAGGACAAAGATGAAGCTTTCTGCTCTTACTAATGTTTTCTACCTCAGAAATCCTACACAGCGTCGCTATGACACCATAACACATAACCACCAAACCTATAAGGTGGGGAATGAATGAATACACGAAGAAACAAAGCGGTTCTGGAGGGAGAAAAGAAAGAAGGAAGACAGTTGGATTAATACTATTGCCATAGGGTACCAATCCAGGGACCCTGTAGGACAGAACCATAGGACAGACGCTGTGCACCTGACCTAGAGGGTTTTCAAGGCTATAAATCTTTTCAGAAGCAGACTGCCACATTCTTCTCCCAAGGAACCACTGGTGAATTTGAAGAGCCAAGTACTTAACAGCTGAGCCACTAGGGTTCCTTAAAGTTAACACTGGTAATGATGGTGTGGCACTGTGGGTTAAGGCAGTAGACCGTAAGGTTGGTTTGAATCACAAGGTCAGCGGTTCAAACTCATCAGCCGCTCCTTAGAAATCCTGTAAAAGATGGCTCTGAGTCAGAACCCACTGGATGGCATTTAAAAACAACAATGCAAAACAAGGAGTCCTGGTGTGGCACTGTGGGTTAATGTACTGGACTGCAAGGTCGGTTTGAGCCTCAAGGTCAGTGGTTCAAGCTCACCAGTCACTCCTCAGAAACCCTATATAGGGTTACTATGAGTTAGACTTGGATTGCTTTTAACAACAACCCAAAACAATAGCTAATCTTTAAACCCACTGTAATCTGAATAAGTCTGAGTATTTCTAAGTACTTTTACAATGGAATAGCTTCCTAATTAAATAGTAACTGTTATAGTTAACTGCTAAGGAGTCTGCACCCCCCCCCACACACACATCACTACCACTCATGAAGACCCCATGCACAATGGACCAAAACACTGCCTAGCCCTATGCCATTCCATGGTTATGTGTGGATCCAACCATTGTGGTCCACAGGGTCTTCATTGGCTGATTTTCACAAGCAAACCACCAGGCCTTCCGAGTCCTTCTTGGTCTATAAATTCCACCAAAACCTGCAGAACATTCTAGCAACAGGCAAGCCTCCATGAACAGAGAGGTGGTAGCTGTGTATGAATGCACTAGCTGGGAATCGAACCTGGATCTCCAGCAAGGAGGGTTAGAATTCTATCACTGAATCAACACTACCCCTTACAAGAAATGAGGTCAGTCAATAAACTAGAAAGAACGGAAGGGAGGGAGGGGAAGACAGAAGGAGCCGGGGACTTGAGGGAAAGTGAGGCACGAAAGTCCATGGGGACTGTGGGAGAAGAGAAAACGGGGATCCCAGAGAGAAAGGCAACTCCTGGACATCCACCTGTGGTGGACCCCAATCTGCAGTGGAATCTGTAGGGTCTGGGTATCAGTTCATTGGACAAGTAAAAACATGTGTTTGATGGTTCCCTCTGGGCTTTCACTGTGCAATGTGGACTAACAGCAGGATTGATTTCTCCCTGGTGCCTTGCTTCCGGGTAGTCAGGGTCACATAAGGGACAAGCACATCGCCCTATGGGTGAGGGGCTGCCAACTCAGCCCCTTCAGAGACCAGGGTGGGAGAAGTGAGAGGAGGAAAGAAAAATTACAGGACATTCTTGAACTAGTGGTTGAATGCTGTTGTTGTTAAATGCTGTCAAGTCAGTTCTGACTCATAGCAAACTGTATAAGGTTTCCAAGGACTGGCTGGTGAGTTTGAACTAGTGTCCCTGTGGTTAGCAATCCAGTGCTTGAATAGTAACTGCCCAAAATTCAAGGGTAAGATTAAAAGTATTGCTACAAAATCATTGTTGTTGTAGCTAAGTGCTGTCCAGTTGGTTCTAACTCATAGCAACCCTGACTAGAGTCTTTGAGGCACAGCTGGTGGGTGCGAAGTGCCGACCTTACAGTTCAAACCTATCTTGCAGTCCAGGGCATTATCCTACAGTGCCACATAGGACTCCACAAAATCAGAGAACACTCTATTAAAAAGATCAAAATGTGAAGCTATGGCTTCTTGACATAGTCTCCATCTTGGTCTATACACTTTTTTTTTT
>NW_006408620.1:5580158-5606529 GCF_000296735.1 Chrysochloris asiatica | reverse complement strand
CCCTGTTTTTCCAAGGTTGTGCATACAACATTATTTACCTCTGTCCCACTTAGCCCATGCAAACCTGCCTAATTGTTTTCCTGTCCGCTTTGTTCTTTCTTCCCCCTTCTTGTGTATTTGGTCTATACACTTTTGAAGGTAGTGTTTCCATCTTGGCACTAATGGATAGGCACTGAACTGCAAACCACAAGGTTGGTGGTTCAAACCCACCAGCTGCTCCTAGGAAACCCTATACAGGGTCGCTATGAGTCAAAACTGACTCAGCAGCACACAACAACCCTTCCCTGGTGTGGTGCTACAGGATAAGCACCAGACTGTTAGCCACAAGGTCAGGGGTTGTACACAGAGTCAATATGAATCCTTCTCCCAAGATTTCTGTGCTCTTCCATTTATACCACATCAACAGGCAGGTGTGAAATCCTTGAGAAACTCAAATCGTGCTTCTTTTAAAAAAAAAACGCTTTGAGTTTGGGGAACAAAAAGAAGTCTGAATGGGGAAGGTCAGGGCTGTAGGTTGGATGGGGTAGGTTGGATGGGGTAGGTTGGATGGGGTAGGTTGGATGGGGTACTGTTTCCCAATGAAATTCTCCTAGAAGAATGAGCACATGCATTGTGATGGGAAAAAATTCCTTGGCACAACTTTCCTAGCCTTTTTCTCCCCAATGCAGAATGTTCAATTTTCATAAAACTTCATAATAAGCCTTGAAGGCGTTGTAGGGTAAGCATTGGACAGCTAACCTCAAGGTCGGCAGTTCAAACCCACTAGCTGCTCTGCAGGATAAAGATGAAGTTGTCTGTACCTGTCAAGATTTACAGCAAGGATGGAGAAACTTTTTTTCTGCCAAGGGCCATTTGGATATTTATAACATCATCTGGGTCACATGAAATTAACAACTTAAAAATTAGCCTGCTATATTTAGTCAAACATTTAATTAACTCACCCCTGATGTGATGATGGCTGGAGTCTTGGTATGGACCACAAGATCAATTTGAATTGCAAAATCAGCGATTCAAACTCACCAGCTACTCCTCTGAAACCCTATATAGGTTCGCTATGTGTTGGAATCGACTCCAGCACTTACCAACAACAATGGTGTGATGCTGGAGTCCTGGTATAGAGCCATAGAGTAAGCATTCAACCGCAAGATCGGTTTGAACCACAAGGTCGGTGGTTCAAACTCACCAGAAACTCCTCAGAAACCCTATACAGGGTCACTATGAGTAGGAACCCACTTGACAGCTTAACAACAAACTGACTCAACAGCACAACACAGTGTGATGGCTGGAACTACAGTTGCCTTGGCAGGGCTGGACCAAATGATTTCACAGGCCTTATATGGCAGGCAAGGAGCTCTGGTAGCATAGTGGTTACGAGTCGGGCTGTGAACCTTAAGGTCAGCAGTTCGAACCTACCAGCTGTTCCGCAGGAGAAAGATGAAGCTTTCTGCTCCTGTAAGGATTTACAGCCTTGGAAACCCTGTACAGGGTCACTATGACTTGGAACCAACTTCACGGCACATTATGTATACTGGTAGCGTAGTGGTTATGAATCAGACTGCGAACCTTAAGGTCAGCAGTTCGAAACCACCAGCTATTCTGCAGGAGAAAGATGAGGCTTTCTGCTCCCATAAAGATTTACAGCCTCAGAAACCCTGTACAGGGCTGCTATGGGTCAGAACCAACTCGACGGCACTTAACAACAACAACAACATATGGCAGGGAGGCCAGACGTTCCCTATCCCTAATTTACAGCCTTAAAAACCCAATACAGTATCAATATGTATAAGCATTGATTCAATGAAGGAGTTTTCTTCACAATAAACCCTTGTGATCATTTTGTGTGCTTTGAGAAAATCAATCAAGATTACTCCTTTTGGATCCCAGAACCTTCTGAGCTGACCTCTGCCTTGAATTGAACTGGCCCAGCAGATCTCCTTGGAAACCACTTCTTTCTATCGGACCTTTATTTTGAAGGCACCCTAGCGAGGCTGAAACAAGAGCATTACTGGGAGAACTTGTCTATAGCCATCCACTGATCATAGAGACGTGTTTCAACAAATTTCGTTTGCAGCATTTCTGTGCATGTGTGAACTAGAACCCTGGTAGCAATACTTTGTGATTTACCTTCCTCTGTGTCCAAGTCCCAGAACCCACTACCTATGAATGTAACTTATTTAGAAATAGAGTCTTGATAGATGTAGGTAAGGAAAGGATCTTGGAACGGATCATCCTTAGGGTGGCCAGTGGTGAAATTCTTACCTTCCAGTGTGGCGCTGTAGGATCAACACTGTGGACTGTGAACCATAAGGCTGGCAGTTCAAACTCACCAGACACTCTTTGGAAACCCTATGCAGGGTCACTATGAGTCAGATGGAAGTCCTGGTATAGTGTATAGGATAAGCACTCAACTACACTGTTGAACAGCAAGGTCAGCAGTTCAAATCTACCAGCCACTCCTTAGAAACTCTATACAGGGTCTCCATGAGTTGGCGGTGGGCTGCAAGCCAGCTAACAACAGCATCTAAACCTAACAACTGTTGTCCTCATAAGAGAATGGGAGGAATACACAGAGATCTCAGATACAGAGACAGGGGTGAGGCCAGTGTAAAGACCACGGCAGACACTGGAGTTCCACTGCTTTAAGACAAGGAAAGCCTTGTGTGTACCAGAGGCTAGAGGAAGGCCATGGCAGGCATAGAATGTAGCTTCCAGAAGTCACTCACACTGCCACCACTTTCATTTCCACCCCAAACTGAAAAAACAGATTCCTGTTGTCTTGAAACTATCAATTGTTACAGCAGCCTAGGAAAAAAGTACCCCGACCCCGACTTTGACTCACAGTCACCCGGTAGGATGGAGGAGACCTGCCCTGGAAGGTTTCCAAGGTTACCATACATCTTTACAGAAGCAGACTGCCACGTCTTCCTCCCGAGGAGTAGCTATGGAGTTTGAATCGTCGACCTTTCCGTTCACAACCAAGTACTTTAACCACTGTGCCATTGAAGGCTCCTTGGAGACTAATGCACCTGGCCTCTATTTCATTTCTCCACTTTCATGGTGATGTGGGTAAAGAGCATTGCTTCTATCCTCTCAGAACACGCTCAGATGGTTTAAGGACCCAACTCAGACTACTGTAGGGGAGAGAAGGACAGTAGGGGTGATCTAGAAACCGTGGAGAGCACTCTTGGGGCCCTCACCATGTCTTCTATGACCTAAATCTTTCAACAGTGGCATTCTGGTCCCCAGACGGGCCTTCTTTAGTGATGGCCAGGAACTGGAAGGCTATACCTCAGCTCCCTCACCCTCAGGAAGCTCAGCTCACACAGGCCAGTGGGACTGAGCCCCAGATGAGCTTAGCAGGGACCTGCTGTCACTCTGTTCAGGTCTCCCGCTCGGAATTCAAGAATTCTACCAGTGGACCACCCTAACTACCCTCAATCCTGGATCATCTCATTCCAAGATCCCTCGCCTGCTTCTCTGTCCTATCCCCCACCCCCCTGCTCCCTAAGAGCTACTTGCATCCCTGGTCTTGGTCTCAGGGTCTGTTTCTAGGACTCCCTCCCCAGTAAACTACTTGCATCCCTGGTCAGGATCTCAGGGTCTATTTCTGGAGGCAACAAGGCACTCAGCTAAGGAAACAACTGTGTTATTGTTGTTAGGTACCATCAAGGAATTCCGACTCATGGTGACCCTGTATAGGGTTTCCAAGGAGTGGCTGGTTAGCTTGAACCGCCAACCTTGTGGTTCAAACCAACTTTGCAGTCCAGCGCATTAATCCATAGCACCACACCAGGACATTCCTTAAACTAAGGAATCAACTGTTCTTGCTCTTGTTGTTAGGTGCCATCGAGTAAGTACCAACTCATAGCGACCCTATGCACAGAATGAAACGCTGTCCGATCCTAGGCCAACCTCACTATTGTTGCCACGCTTGAGTCCATTGATGCTGCCACTTTGCCAATCCACCTCACTAGGGGTCTTCCTCTTTTTCTCTGACCCTCCACCTTACCAAACTTATCCTTCTCCAGCGACTGGTCCCTCATGACAATATGTCTGAAGTATGAGAGATGAAGTTTGGCCATCCTGGCCTCCCAAGGAGCACTTCGACTGCACTTCTTCCAAAACAAATCTGTTGGTTCCTTTGGCAGCCCATGGCACTTTCACTCATCATGTGTGACCCTGCTGGTATTTAAAATACCGGTGGCATAGTTTTCAGAATCACAGCAACTCACGAGCCACCACTGTACGGCGAACTGACAGACAAGTGGTGGCAACTGTGCTTAGCTGTAACCAAATTTGACAAGTCAAACAAACTTTTTTTTTTTTTTCCAGAGAAATCCAGACTTTTTTGTGAATCCTTCCTATTTTTAATTGCCAGCTCCCATTAAACAAAGCAAAACAAATTAAAATTGAACAAAACAAAACCTGACTGGGGGCTGTTTTGGCCTGTGGCCATAGAGAGCTGTAAGTGATGGGGACATGGCAACTCATCCCCACTTACGGGCTCACAGCTGGTTGCATCTGGTCAGTGCAGCATAGCCACCTGCGGGCTGGCTGGAGACGCAGAGTAAACAATCTTTCAGAATGTCTTTCCAAACACGCAGCCAGGGTCTCCCCTGGCTCACTAAGTGGGAAGAAGCCCCAGGACCTTCTGTTCCCCACCCTCCTCTCCCGGGTCCCCACATCTGAGCTCAGGCCCAGGAAAACAGAACTGGGTGGTGGCAGCGCTCAGTGGAGGCACAGCCAAGGGAGAGCGGCTTCCAGACCCCACACTAGTAAACTTCGTTTTAATTCTGTGCAGATGGAGGGGGCTGCCTTCGCAGATCCCCACCTCCCTTCTTTTTGCCTCAAGCAGAGAAGGAAAAAAAAAAAGCGGGTGTCTCTGGAGATTGTTTTCCCAGCTATTTTCACGTGGTTATTTTAAAGCCATTGCTTTCTTCCGTCTTTTCAGAATCTAAATGAAGAAATCAGAGTGTCATCAACAGTAAAGGAGGAGTGGGCGGTGATGTACAATCGTAGTCCTGTGCCTATTACAAATCCTTGGCTGCACAATAGTTAAAGACCTGGGCTGCTAAACAAAAGGTTAGGGGTTCAAACTCCACAGGCAGTTTGCTTCCATAAAACTTTACATAGATTTTAAAATTCTATAGGGAAATGCCATTCTGTCCTGTATGGTTGCCAACCAGTGCCATGGAGTTGATCCTGAATCGTATTGACCTTATTTAGGGTTTCTGAGACTAAATCTCCAAGGGAACAGACAGCCTCATCTTTCTCCTGCCATGCTGCTGGTGGGTGGTTTGACTGATGACCTTGTGGAGAGTCGTCCAGTGCTTACTCTCCAGCACCACCATAGCTCCTTTGTAAAGTCACTATGAGTCAGAATTGACTTTGATAAAAGTGGGTTGGGTTTTGGTTTTTTGGTGTGTTTGTTCTATAATTAGCCAAAGCCTTCTGTGTCTTTTTTTAATTGAATTGTCTGACATATTTAATAGATTATAAGTTGGGGCTATAGTGACCAGGTGGTGGGCAGGAGGGAGAGAAGAAGTCTCTGAGAGCTGGTCTTCCCTGGAGACTCTAGGAGACAGGTATCTCGTTTTTCATTAGCTCATTTAATCTTTATCATGACCCAAATATCTGTGCTATATTGTAGTGTGAAGTTGTATCTATATATTTATATATGCCAATATTGTTATATCTATATTGTTATGTCTCTTTTGATTGTAAGTGATCAAGTCCTACATCAAAGGGAATTTATGAACTCACATAATTGGAAAGTCTGTGGTACAGTCTTCAAGCATGGCTGGACCCAGGGACTTGAATTCTGCCATCAGAAATCTCTTCTTTCTGCATCTGTTGCCTCTCTTCCCTTCTGGGACAGTGTAATTCTCAGGCAGGCCCTTCCTTCCCTGATGGTTGCAAAGATGGTCCCCAGAAATTCCAGGTTTATACCCAAACCACTAAGGAGCCTCAGTAGTGTAGTGGATTATGAGCTGCACTCCTAACCTCAAAGTCAGTAGTTTGAATCTATCTGTTACTCCGAGGGAGAAAGATGAGGCTTTCTACTCCTGTAAAGATTTACAACCTAGGAAACCCCATGTTGTTGTTGTTGTTGTTAAGTGCCGTCAAGTAGGTTCCAACCCACAGTGATCTTGTAAAGGGTTTCCGAGGATCAACTGGTGAGCTTAAACCACTGATCTTGAGGTTCAAACTGACTTTGCAGGGCAGCGCATTATTCCACAGCGCCACACCAGGTCTCCTGGAAACCCTACACAGGGCACTACGAGTCGGAACTGACTTGGCAGAACACCACCACCCAAACAACTAAGCTACCTCAGTGGAAAGAGAAGACCTCTTTTCCCAATAGTTCCAAGTCCAAGTAACCAATCACTATGGTTAAAGTGATGGAGTTCCTGACCACATGCCCACCCCTGAGCTATAGAGGGGTCAGCCCCACAAAAACAAAGGTGGGGATGGGTGTGGTTGTTTGCAGAAGGAGCATTTTGATGCTGGGCATTCAAAAGCAACAGAAGCCCACCAAAGGTAGGGTATGTAAGAAGAGATGAACTTCATTGGTGGGTCGTCATGACATCTGTACACTGTCATTGTACATTCATGTATCTGTCAAGTTTCCAACAGATGACTGTTAGTGTCTTAGGGAAGGGGCAGGCAATAACCTGCAGAACAGGGTGTCTGGATTTTGTAGCTCCTCTTGTGAAGAGGTAGAATTTATTTACCTGCCCCTTAAATCTGGGCTGACTGTGTGACTTGCTTTGACCAATAGGGCGCAGTGCAAGCAACACTGAGTAAAACTTGAGGCTGTACTTGAAGAGGTAAGGCATCTGCTTTCACCCTCTTAGAAAGCTGCCCAAGACAGCCATTTAAGGAAGCGGAGAGCCTATAGGAGGATGGGGAAGGATGGAAAGGTACCCCAGACACCCACCTCTGGACTGGAGGTTTGGGTAGTTGGGTCAAACGTCAGTGATGAATTGTGCTATGTCGACTCGATTGAGTTGGAAACTGAGATTCCCAGACCGTGTTCCTGAGTGCTTCCGGGTTAGAATTGGCTAAAAGAGGAACATGAGTGAGGTGTGGAGGGCCGAAGCTCAACTAAGGTGTTAACTGACCATGTGGTCAGCTGTGAAGTGGCAGCATTTATCAGATTTTTCTCTCTCTTGATAACATTCTCTTGTTGGTTTTGAGAAAACAAGCAAAGTTGGAGGATCCTACATGACAAGACACAGAGATGCCCAATGAATTCCAGCCTGGCTTCGCTCTCTTCCACCCGGTACCTGGTTCATCTTTCCAAATGTGGACCAAGCTGGCCAGCAGTAGCTACGGGTCCCCAAGGGAGACTTGGCTATCAACTCCCCAGGCCATGGGCTACATTTCCCTCTCTGGTCCTCATCTCCCCTTTCTGGGTCTTCACTTCCCTAGCTCCACCCCCTACAACTGTGCAAGGTCTAATTCTTACAAGTCCTTTATTGATGGAGTCGATGGATTCTTAGGGTGAGCCCTGGAGGTCCCTACTTCCTGGTGTACATGCTCTGGTGGTGTCTCCCGTTGAAAGTGGGCAGATCCTATAACTTCCTTCTAATCAATAAAATATCACAATAGTGAATACAATCGTCTGTCTGGGGTATCTCTCTCCTTTGCTGTTTTTTCATTGTGTTAAAAAAAAAAAGACAAACATGACAAGGCATCTGCCATTTCAACATTTTTAACACATACAATTCACTGATACTAATTATGCTCATCTTGTTATGCAACCATCATAATCTGTTTCCAAATTTCCCAGCAACCTCCACAGAAACTCAGTGTCCCTTCAGCCAAACAAAACACTCTCCCCTCGGCCTCTCTGCATTTGCCAATTCCACATATTTCACGTAAGTGGATTCATACGATATTACTTGGGATTGACTTATTTCACTCAGCATGATGTTTTTAGGGTTCAGCCGTGTTCTGGGATATAGCAGAACTTTATTTTCTCTTATGGCTAAGTAAGATTTCATTGTGTGTTTGTATCACATTTTGTTTATCCATTCATCTGCGGGTAGACACATCTGAGTTATTTCTGCCTTCTGGCTATTATGAGTAGTTCAACGCCAAGACTCTTGCTCCAGCTATTGGAAAAGAAGAATTCTGGTAGAAGATTGGGGATGTTGGAATGCCATCTTTGCCAACAGACTGGGAGAGAGCCTGCCTGAGAGTGAAGCCAACTCAGATGAAAGCAGGGCTGAGAGATACAGACAGATCTCTGACAACATTCTCTCAGCCCCTGGATCCCGCTGTTCCTGAAGCCGCTTACCCTGACTTTCCTATGACAGGAAACAGCACACTCCTGCTTTGACAAAATGCAATGTCAAATGTTTTCTATTATTTGCAGCTGGGTGAGTCCTAACTAACACAAGTAGTGGTGTTGTGTGCCATGGAGCTGGTTCCAACTCATAGCAACCCTGTATAGGGTTTCTGAGGTTATAAATCTTTAAGGGAGCAAAAGTCTCATCTTCCTTCTGAGGAGTGACTGGTATATTTGAACTGCAGGCCTTGCAGTTAGGAGGCCAGTTCATAATCCACTAAGTTCCCAGGACTTCTTCATGTATATGAGTTGTTTGTTATTTAGCGCCGTTAAGTCCGTTCTGACTCATAGAGACCCTGTACAGGGTTTTGAAGGAGTGGTTGGTGAGTTTCAACTACCAACCTTGTGGTTTGCAGTCCAGTTCTCATCCTATAGCACCAAATCAGGACTCTACTAATACAAATTGTTGTTGCTAAGTTCTGTCAAGTCGGTTCTGACTCAGCGACCCTGTTAGGACATCTGGTGTGATGCTGTAGAATCAGCACTAGACTGTGACCCACAACATGGATTTGAACTGCTGACCTTGTGGTTCACAGTCCAGGAGTTCCACATACACACACAAGCACCCAAGGCCTGTAGATTCTCTACTGACCCAAGGCAAATACAGTTCTTCAAAACACAAAGACACACTTGTTCTTTGAAGGAGGAGGGAGAGAAAATATTTTCTTCCCATTCTTTAGTGATAAATCAGTAACCAAAATAAGCTCCAGTTCATTCCTGAAACAGGTGATCCTCCTTAACAACAATTACTCATCCCAACCCTAACCCCTCAGGCTGGGGCTGGGAGCCCAGAGACCCTGCTGCAGGGAACCACTCCAGATGGCCACATTCGTGAGAAAAGAAAGTTGAGGTTATCTCCCCTTCCTCCTCTAGCCCAGAGCCCAGGGAATGGGACTTTCTAGAGTCCCAAGAAAATACCTTGCTTTTTCGGATGTCCAGCCCAGAAAAAACGCTTGTCATGCACAAGGGGGCCTCGAGTCAACAGGAAATATCCAGTGAAAGGGAAAAGATGGTTTCGTTGGGCTTGACCCTTTCCACTGAGTGTTGGGCATGCACATAGTCCCTGAGAGGCAAGGGTAGGTCAGCAGGAGCCAGATAAGGAAGCGTTCAGATTCTCTAGCAGCAGACCCTGAGGTTGGTGAATATGGTATTTTGTGGGGAGGTTCTGGTGACTCACAGGGTTGATGAGTGACTAATCTAAAAAGGCAGATAGTTCAAACCCACTCAGCATTGCCACTGAAGAAAGTTCTGGAATTTGCTTCCGGAAGACTGCAACCTGGGAAACTCAATGGGACAGTTCTCCTTGGAACCACATGGGATTGCCCTGAATTGGAAGTAGGAAGGGGAAGGACAAAGACTTGGTGAGCCTGACCCCTTGGGAAGTTCTAAGTCAGTACTCCCTAGAGAAAGAGGGCAAGCTCCTGCGGGGCATGAATGGATTTCCCTCAGCTACTAATCTACAATTTGGTGGTCCAAACCCAACCTGTGGCACTGCAGAAGAAAGACCTGGAGATCTACTTCCCGAAAGATTGTTGCTACTGAGTCATTGCCAACCCACAGAGGTCCTATGTGGCAGAGGAGACCTACCTGTCCCATAGGGTTCTCTAGACTGTGAGCTTTATGAAAACGGATGACCAGGGCTTTCTGTTGCAGAGTCTCTGACTGGGTTCAAACCGCCAAACTTTCTGTCCACAGTCAAGTGCCAAGAAAACCATATGGAGCACTTCTCTGCTGTAGCACTTGGGAGTTATAATGAGTGGGAATCAATCTGAGGGCAACAGGCTTAGATTAGTTTGGTTGGAGGCAGGGTGTGGCACTTTGTAACGCTGAAGTGTTAACAGTATGTCTCTGTGGACTGCTAAGGGGTTGCGGGGGCAGGGGGCACGGAGATGGAAGAGAACATAAGACCGTAGCCGCCAACATCACAGCAGCTGGCACCAGCTGGTCAGGAGGATGTGGACAGGTCCCTTCCCTTCCTCCTCTGCCCACACACCTGTTTCCAAGAAAGGGTTCCATCTGGACTATTAATAAATGCCGTAGGGTTAGTTTCAACTCATAACAACCCTGTACAGGTTTTCCAAGGAGCAGCTGGTGGGTTTGAACCACAGAGCTTGCAGCTAGCAGTCCAGTGCTTATCCTACAGCGCTACACCAGGACTCCATCTGTAGAGCCTAGTAAGAGATGATGAACCCAGGGCTTTGGGGACATTCCAAGATGGGTTGGAATCCTGGCTCTTGGCACCACTGTCTCCCCATCTGGGACCATCGTGGGTCACAGCTCACAGGGTGATGGAAAACCATGACCGTGAGCTAAATGCTTCACCCAGAGAACAGCGTGACTGAGTACCACTGAACCATGGTGGAATTTGTGGCACAAGTCCTATGGTGTACCAGGTGTTCCTAGCCCCTGCGCCCCCATTCCCCACGGCTTCTGCTCACAAGCATTCTGCCACCCCACTTTCCCTCCTGCCCTCACCCCATCGGGATGGAAAAGTACCCAGATAGCACGAGAATTAAATGGGAAGCCCAGAACTGGGGACCTGCCTCAGGATCAACTCAGTAATCAATCTTTATGCATTTCATTTCATTTTTGATGACTTCCAATTTTCCTACATTCATGCTATGTACATTCCACGTTCCACTTATGAATGGACGTTTGCAGCCGTTTCTTCTCATTTCAAGTTGTGTCACATCAGCAGGTGAAAGTCCCAAAAACTTTGCTCCGTCCACGTCATTAAGGTCAGCTCTACTTTGAGGAAGCAGCTCTTCCTGAATTGCTGTTTGAGTGCCTTCCAACCTGAGGACTTCATCTTCCAGCACTAAATCAGACTATATTCCACTGTTATTCATCAGCTTTTCAGTGGCTAACTATTCCGAGGTAGTCTGTCTCTCCTTCTTAGTCTGTCGTAGTTAGTTTAAGACTGCTGAGACCTGTCCACCACGGTGACGCTACTAGGATTTAAAATACCACTGGAGTAACTCCCAGAGTACTAGTTTTAATCTGCTTCAAACCCTCCAATGCTCTAAGATACTGAGGACAGCTCAGCCCCTAAGCAGGCCCAATTTTGGGCGAAGATTTTTCGATCCTCATCACCCATCATGATGCCCAGATCTGCTGAATGTACTATTGTTGTTGTTAGGTGCCATCAAGACCATTCAGACTCATAGCAAACATACGTACAACTGAATGGAAGACGGTCCTCCGTCCCCCTCACAATCATTGCTACGTTTGAGCCCATTGTTGTGGCCACTGTGTCAATCTGTCTCATGGAGGGTCTTTCTCTTTTGTTGCTGACCCTTCTCCAGGGACTGGTCCCTCCTGGTAACATGTCCAAAGTATGTGAGATGAAACCTCGCCACCCCGGCTGGCATCCCATGGTATATTTAATAGTATTCTTCAACACCATAATTCAAATGTATTGATTCTTCTACAGTCTTCTTTATTCACTAACCAACTTTCACATGCATGTGATGTGACTGAAAATACCACTGCTTGGGTCAGGCATACCTTAGTCCTCAGACTGACAGCTTTGATCTTTAACACTTTAAAGAGGTCTTTGCAGATTTGCCTAATGCAATACACCATTTGATCAGACTGCTACTTCGATCAGTATTAACAGTGGATCCAAGAAAACTGAAGTCTTTAGCAACTTCAATCATTTCTCTATTTATCATGATGTTATTTATACGTTCAATTATGAGGATTTTTGTTTTCTTTACATTGAGGCGCAATACATACTGAAGACTGTAATCTTTAATCTTCATCAGTAAGCATTTCAAGTCCTTTTGTTTCCAGTAAGCAAGGTGGTGTCATCTGGAATTGCAAGTTGTTAATGAGTCTTCCTCCAATCCTGATGCCACGTTCTTCTTCATATAGGCCAGTTTCTTGAATTATTTTCTCAGCATACAGATTGAATACATAGGGTGAAAGGATACAACCCTGACACACATTTGTCCTGATTTTAAACCCTTCAGTTTCCCCTTCTTCTGTTCAAATAACTGCCTCATGGTCTATTTACAACCTCCCCATGAGCACAACTAAGTGTTCTGGTATACCCATTCTTGGCAATGTTTGTTATGATTCACACAGTTGAATGCCTTGGCATAATCTACAAAGCACAAGTAAACATCTTGCTGGTATTCTCTGCTTTCAGTCAAGATCCATCTGACGTCAGCAATGATATCCCTCATTCCATGTACTCTTCTGAAACTGGCTTGAGTCTCTGGAAGTTCTCTGTCAATATATGGTTACAGCCATTTCTGTATTACCTTTAGTAAAACTTTACTTGCATGGGATATCAGTGATATTGTCTGATGATTCTGCATTCTGTTGGGTCACCTCTCTTTGTCATGGGCACAAATACAGATCTCTTATGCATACGAGCACCCATAATTGCAGATAGTCCCCACTTGACCTGGCTTCAATGGCTGGATGAACAGAACTCAACTAGAGGAACAAAGAAGAGGGGGAAAAAGAGTAATCCACTACAATTTCATGAACTTGACCTATACTTATGGTTGTAATAGCTCAAAAGAGTGAATGAATCTTTACAATGAGGATTATCCCCACCCCCTCGGTACACAGGATGGACAGGAATGGGCAACTTAAGCATTGGCTACCCAAAATGAGGGGTTATAAAGGCACGAAGTGACTGGCTTACAAGCTTTCAAGAGGGAGCCTCGTTTGAGAGAGGACATAGGAAGGTAGAATCTCCAATTGAGTGGCTTCCAACCTGTCTGGACAAGGCTGGTGAAAGGAGATGGGGATAAGACTATCGTGGTTCAATAGTGAATAATTGCTATCAGGACTGATTGTGAGTGTTGCAAATGTAAAGGTGGACATTTGGTAACAAAAGGAAGGGAGTGATTGGTTTTGCAGTCCAGGAGCAAAGGTCCCTGGGACTATCAAGTGAGAAGAGTGGAGTGTGGGGACTCTATCCAGAGAAGCAGTGACACCAGAGATGGAGGCAGAGACTATGATGTGGAGAGATGGAGCGTCTGGGGACTCTGGACTCAGGGAGGGAGAGGGGCTGTGTGCTGACAACCAAGGGGCAGGTTTGCAGGGTGTGCCCTTTGGTTGTTTGATGATGCATGGAGGGGACTGTAATCATTGCAAAGAAATGAAATATGATAGGATGAATGTAAAGGTGATATTCTCCCATGTAAACTATCACTCAACTAACAAGAAAAATGTAAAAAAAAGATTCAGATCTCTTCCAGTCAGTTGGCCAGATAGTTGTCTTCCAGTTTTGTAGGCGTAGATAAGTGAATGCCTCCAATGCTGCCTCGATTTGTTGAAAAATTCCAATGTGTACCCATCAGTTCCTGAGGCTGTGTTTTTTTGTCAGTGTTTTCAGTGAAGTTTGAACCTCTTCCCACAATGCATCAGCCCTTGATCATATGATACCACTTGAAATGGTTGAACAACAGCCAGTTATTTTTGGTATAGCAACTTCCATCCTCTTTTGATACTTCATTCAATATTTTGCCCATGTTTTTGCTGTTAGGTGCCATTGAGTAAGTTCCAACTCATAGTTGGTAGGTTTGAACTGCTGACATTGCAGCTAGCAGTCCAGTGCTTATTCAACACCACCACATGAAGGCTCTATTTTGCCCATCGAATCCTTCAACACTGCAACCTGAAGTTTGATTTTTTTCTTCATGTCTTTCAGCTTGAGGAATGTTTAGGATGTTCTTTCCTTTTGGTTTCCTAACTCTAGGTCTTCCCATATCTCATTATAATACTTGACTTTATCTTCTTAAGAAGCCCTTTGTAAAAAAATTTTGTTCAGCATTTTCACTTCATAATTTTTCCTTAATAGCTTTAACTTCTGTACAATCAACAAGTTTCTGTTGGCATCAATTTTGATTTTGGTTTTAACTTTTTACTGGGAATTGAGTGAGGTTTACAAACAAGATCATCAGCTCCACGTTCAACAAATCACACACTCCGCTTCTTCCTGATGACCACAGGTCCCGCCCTCCAACAACAGCTATTCTACTTCCTCCCTGTGGTTCTCCATCTCCATCTTATATTTCACAAATGAACAAAGCAAACATATTTAATGCGCACATATGAAACAAACAAAAAAAATCTAGATTCATTTAAATGTCCAACGGGCACCTTCCTGCAAGTCAGCCTCCTATCTGCAGGCACACAGCCTTACTCGGTGCATGGACCTAGAGCCCGCAGCTGCTCTGTCTTTCCATGCCACCACCTCTACCACCATCTCTGCTTATGAGAAATTCTCAAGATAGTCCATCTTCAGGAATAAAGGACGCATGAGTTTGTTAGACCAGACATAGTTTGTTGATTCACACCCAGGGATATGTAAACAGGATGAATTGGGGGGGGGGGGCTCTAGGGGTTGTTGTTGTTATGTGTCGGGGAGTCGGTTCCAACTCACAGTGATCCTGCATAGGGTTTCTGAGGCTGTAAATCTTTACAGGAGCAGAAAGTCTCATCTTTCTCCCGCGGAACAGCTGGTAGTTTCGAACTGCTGACCATGAGATTACCAGCCAGATTCGTAACCACTATGCTACCAGAGCTCCTTTGTAGGAATTTTAAATAAAAATACAGTCATTAAGACCATGGGAACCATTCAGGCTTGATTGCGGAAGGCAGGGGAGGGAAAATGAGATGTTCGGGGTAGATTGTAAAACTCATGTTGTTGTTGTTATGTGCCGTTGAGTCGGGTCTGACCCATAGCCGCCCTGTATAGGGTTCTGAGGAGCAGCTGGTGAGCTTGAACTGCTGACCTTGCAATTCAAACGGCTTTGCAGTCTGGTGTATTAACCCACAGCGCCACACCAGGACTCCATAAAATTCCAGAGAACCCAGTAAAAAGGGAGCTGGAGAAGGGGCTCTTTCCAAGCAGCGGAATAAAACTGTTTGTGAGCCGGCCATGTGGCCAGCACAGACGTCTGCCTGTACTAACTAGGTTGGGTGCCTAACTGCAAAACTGAAAACAGAAAACCTCACTCAATACTAGTCCATTTCAGCTCACTAAGGTCGCTATGGGGACTACATTAGCTTCCTAGCGCTACTGTTAAACAAATTTCCACAAAGAAGTGGCTTCAAAAGGTGCCCAGGGTATGCTATGGGTTAAGGGTGGGGGTGCTAAATGAATGGGTGGTGGTTTAAACCCTCCAGCTGCTCTGAAGAATAAAGTTGTTACAGTTTATTTTCATAAAGACGACAGCCTTGAAAAACCTTATGAGGCAGTTCCACCACATAGAACTATGGTCCCACAGGGTCTTTATTAGTCCAAATTGATCTGAGAGTAGTACGCTTGTTAGTGGCTTAAGACAACAGAAATGTATTCTTCTCACTGTTCTAGAAGTTTCAAAGTTCAAAATAAAGGTGTTGTGAAGAGTCCCTGGTGTGGCGCTGTGGGTTCATGTGCTGGAGAGCAAAGCTGGTTTGAACTGCAAGCTCGGTGGTTCAAGCTCACTAGCCACTCCTTGGAAACCCTACACAGGGTCGTTATGGGTCAGTACCGACTCGACAGCACTCAACAACAACAGCAAAGGTCCCTGTGGAGACTCTACTGAAAGACCTTTCCCTGCCTCTTCCAGTTTCTTCTGGCTCTTACTATGCCTTGGCTATGAATGCATCACAATCTCTGCCTCCATCTTCACATGGCTGTCTCCTGTGGGCTTCCTCTGTATCTGATAGATCCCTCTCCCTCAGGTCTCTGGATGGTTTAAGCAGTTCACTCTAAACTACTAGCTTAAGGGTTAGCAGTTTGAACCCATTTCGAACTATGGCACCATGGAAGAAAGGTCTGGCAATCTGTTTTTGTAAAGACAAAATCCAAGAGAACTGTGTGGAGCAGTTCTGTTCAGAAACACACAGGATTGCCAGGTATAAGAAGGGACTCAACAGCACTAGCTTTCATTAGCGGTTTTCTTCCATCAGGACGCCAATCATTGGATTTTGAACTCCAGAGATGATTTCCTCTTCTTAAGATCCTTAGCTAAGAATAACAGCTGCAAAGGTCTTATATCCAAATAATGGTGCATCCACAGATGTAGAGGTCAGAAATTTGGACATATCGTTTTGGGTGATGCAAACCTTAACACATTGCTAACTGGGAGGTTGGAAGTTCGAGTTTAGCCACTGAAAATCCTATTAAGTTCAGTTCTACTCTGACACACATGGGTAACCATGAATTAGGGGTCCACCTAACAGCAACTGTTTTACTCTCCCACCACAAATCAGATGGAAAAGCTAGATTCAACAAGCAGTGGCAGAGTGGAGCTGGCCCTCCCAAAAAGCCAAGGAGAGTAGAAAAAGGGCGAGGCACAGAGATAAGCAAAGATGGACAGAGAAAGGAGCTTCATCCCTGCTAAAAACCCAATTTACAGGAACGGAAGCAGCCCTGGGGGCGGTCTCTGGCTCAAGACAAACCACAGTGCCTGACAAGGCACAATCCCTGAGCCTCTCTGGCCTCCGGAAGCCCAGATGCTGTGAGGTCACATGACCAAGCGAGCTGCTGACCAAAATGCAGCCACCAGGGTCCAGCGTCCGTCTGTCCACTCCCAGGAGCTTGTGACCAGGCCTGTGACCAGGCCGGGCCCTCCACCCCCACCCCCACCCTGTACTGTCCGGTGGAGTTTCCCAGGCACAGCCTGTCTTCTGAATGCCTGGAATTTCAGGAATTCCCCAGGGTCAGTCCCCTAGGGAGAGGTGCTGAGCGGGACTGAGAGGGCAACAAAGCCTGGCTCTGAGACCTTGTAGGCAGTGAGGATAAAAGATCTGGGGGGTATGGGGTGAGGACTGCAGGTCCCAAAGGACCTCTCTTGGCTTCACCCGTGCAAGGCCAGGGGAAAGAGGCCATCCCAGCTGACACACGGCACCTGTGCAGGAACCAAAGACATGCCCCCACCCCCACCCCCACCGGCCCCCACCTGCTATGTCAAGTTTGATGAAAAGGAGGGCAAGGGCTACCTAGGATGTCTGAGCATTAGAGCCAAGAGTCCAATTTCATATCCTAGTTCCACAACCTCAGACAAGTTATTCAATCCCTCAGTGCCTCAGTTTCCCCACCTGAAAATCAAGATGGTAACAGCACCAGACTCAAAAAGTCTAACTGAGTGAACACATGTACAGCCTGGCACACAGGATGTGCCACAGTGTTGGCAGGGATCATGCTTTGTGGGTTTCACCACACCAGCAGTGTAAGACTTCCCACCAGCCCAATACACAGAGATACATGTAGAGACACATGGGTAACTGTAACCCTCAGCAGAAAATTACAGGCATGTATACATACACTTCGTCTTTCATACCTGGACATATTTCAGGAGGGACCAGTCACTGGAGAAAGATATGTTTGGTAAGGTGGAGGGTTAGAAAAAAAGAGGAAGACCCCCCGGATGGATTGGTACAGTGGCAGCAGCGGTGGGCTCAGGTGTGGCAACTATTGTAAGGTTGGTCCAGGACCAGGCAGTGTTTCGTTCTGTTGTGCATAGGGTCGTTATGAGTCAGTACCGACTCGATGCCACCTAACAACAACAGCATCATACATATATACAGAGTCCTGGTGTGGTGCTGCTGGCTAATGCGCTGGACTGCAAGGTCAGTTTGAATCACAAGGTTGACAGTTCAAGCTCACCAGCTGCTCCTCAGAAACCTTACACAGGGACGCTATGAATTGGAACCGACAAAGATTAACAACATACATACACACAGGCACTCAGTATGCACACATATGTACAGAAGCCCATTCAGAATATCAAAGTAGATGTACGTACTACACTATACACAGGTGCGCACACACAACCATGTGTGAAGATACCTGCACATGCATATTAGCCATCGACCCAGGGCTGTTCCAGAGCGTCTCCATCCTCCTGCTGTATCTCAGCCCTCCCCTGCCCCAGCTGTGTTCAGGAGGCCCCTGGGGGTCTCCTTGGTCTCTCTGTTGAACCACAGTCACCCTAAAGCAGTCCAGCATACCCTGACCCAACCTGGGTCTGGGATCACAGGCTAGGAACATCCACTGGAACGTGCCTGGGGCCCCTCACGGCATCCCCATCTTGTGTGAAGGAATGAGACCCTATCTTTCCCACTGAGCAGGGAAAATAAAACCCAAAATGCAAACCATTCTTTCCCTTGATGTGTCCAGCTGGACCCCTTTTGCCATCTACCTAACACCTTGGACCCTGAGGGTTGAAAGTTTTTGTCTACAGGACAACAAAGGCCATTTCTGATCCATGATCCCCTTTATTCTTCCCAGACTGAGTTTCACATTCACAGGGACCCCGCGTGGCCACATGGAGGTCAGACACGGATGCTAGGCAGCACAAAGCACTAGGTGTTTATAGGGTCAGGAAGAGTGGGCTGCCGCAGTCCTGGACAGTTTTCCTCCCTGAGCCTCAGTTTGTTCATCTGTAAAAAGGGGGCAAGAAGAGCACTGATCTGCACTGGACAGTGGTCAGTGTTTGGAGTTGCCCCTTCTGAGTCCCAGGGGGAGGGACTCCCTGTTTCCATTGAGGAAGCTGAAGATGGCAGCCTCGCTTTTCCTGCCTCCATTGCAGCTAGGGTATAGCCATGTGACCCAGGCTGAGCCAATCGGATGGACCCACCCCAGACTGAATTTGGCACTAGTGATGCAAAGAAGCAGAGATGGGGGTGAGTGGGGAGATGCAACTGCAAGTGGCAGTGGCACCCACCTTCTGGGATCAGCAAGATGAGCGGTAGGCATTTAGGGTCCCACAGGATCCAGGACCATGGCCCACGGAGTAACCTCCACTTAAAATCATTTGGAATCTGTGCTGCCCAGACACCTATGAAGAACAGGGCCCTGAATCAGACCAAACCCAGTGCTACAGTGCATGCAACTCACCGTCACACTGTAGGATAGAATCAAATTGCCCCAGGCTGCAATCTGTATGGAAGCAGGCTGTCCCATCTTTCTTCCAAGGAGTGGCTGGTGAGCTGGATGCACTGACCTTTTGGTTAACAGCTGACTGTTTATCCAAGGCACCACCAGGATCCATAAGAATAGCTGCTGCCATGCTGGTAATTGCTGTTGAATCGGTTCCCACTCACAGCGACCCTGTATAGGGTTTCCAAGGGGCAGCTGGTGGGTTTGAACTGCCGACCTTGTGGTTCGCAGTCCAACGCTGCTCCTACAGAGCCACACCAGCATGGGTCCTTAAATTCAGAGAAGCTTGATTCTGGATAGGGGATGGTGGCTTGGTGAGGTTGTTTTGTTTTGTTAAATTTTATTGTGATAAGTTGTGGAAAACAAAGATTTGCCACTTTAATCATTTTTACCTGTACAGTTCATCCTTTTGTGCACTCATCACCACAATCTGCTTCCAAAAGGTTTTCATGACTCCAAACAGAAGGGCTGTGCCCATGAAGAAACAATGCCCTAGTTCCCCCTTCCCTACCCCCCACTTCTGGAAATCACAAATAACCTGTTGTCTCTAAGTATGTACATTCTTGATAGTTCACAGACATGAGCTCATCCAGTAATTGTGTGATTGGCTTATTTCACTCAGCGTAATGTTTTCAAGGATCATCCTTGCTGTACTATGGGTCAGAGCTTCCTTTCTCTTTACGGCTGAACACTATTCCATCGTACAGATAGACCACAGTTTCTGCATCAGTTCACCTGCTGAAGGACGTTTGTTGGTGGTAAAGTGTTTTCAATTTTGGACTATTGTCAACAGCACACCAGTGACCACTGGTGTGTCTGTATTTCTTTGAGTCTCAACTTTCACTTCTTTGGGTCATACGCTCAGAAGTATAATTGTTGGGTCATATACTCCCGGTGTGGTACTATAGGATAAGCACTTGGACTGGTAACCACAAGGTTGGTGGTTCAAACCTACCAGCCGCTCCTCAGAAATCCTATACAGACCCCTATGAGTTGAAACCAATTCGATGGCACTTAATAACAACATAACATGGTAAGTCTATATTTAACTTCTTGAGAAACTGCTGAACTGCTACCCACAAGAGTTACACCATTTTGCATTCCCACCAGCAATCACGAGGGTTCCAGTATCTCCACATCCTCACCCACACTTGGGTTTTTTTTTTTTTTTTTTTTTTAAGTAATAGTCACAATGTTGAAGAATAATGGTGAATATGCAAAACACCTCCCAACATGGATGAACCTGGAAGACATTATTCTGAGTGAAACCAGTCAATCACAAAAGGGTCAGCACTGTGAGGCCACTGTCTTTAAAAGTTAAGAAAAGGTTTTCTTGGGGAAAGAAAATCATCATTCTATGATGATTTCAGGATAGGGTGGGAGGGAACATTATTCATAGTCTAGAAGGATTGGAGGAAGACTCATTAACAACCTGCTATATGCAGATGATACAACCTTGCTTGCTGAAAGCGAAGAGGACTTAGAATGCTAACTGATGAAGCTCAAAGACCACAGCCTTTCAGAATGGGTTGCACCTCAAATGTAAAGAAAACAAAAATCCTCACAACTGGACCCATGATAAATGGAGAAAACACTGAAGTTGGCAAAGACTTCACTTTGCTTAGATCTACCATCAACACTCATGGAAGCAGCAGTCAAGAAATCAAATGACGTAGCGCATTAGGCAAATCTGCTGCACAAGACCTCTTTAAAGTGTTAAAGAGCAAAAGTGTCAGTTTGAGGACTAAAATACACCTGACAAAACTCATGGTATTTTCAATAATTTCATGGGCATGGAAAATTTGGACAGTGAATAAGAAAGAATTGATGTGTTTCAGTTATGGTGTTGGAGGAGAACGCTGAAAGTGCAAAGATTGCCAGAAGAACAAGTCAATCTGGGCTGAAAGAAGTCCAACCAGAATGCTCTTTAGAAGCCAAGATGGCCAGATTTCATCTCTCCTACTTGGGACATATTATCAGACGGGATTAGTCCCTGGAGAAGGACATCATGCAGGTGAAGTAGGAGGACACAAAAAGAGGGAGACCCCCAACAAGATGGACTAGCACAGTGGCAAAAGCAATGGATTCAAGTGTAGCATTGTTTGGGAGGATGGGGAAGGACCAGGTGGTGTTTCATTCCATTGTACACAGGGTCACTAGGAGTCGGAACTGACTCAACGGTATTCAACAACAACAGAGGGTAGATACATATCAACATGGGTGACAGGGTAGGCAATCCACAACGAGAGAGGTTAACACCGGAAAAGCAGCAGAAGACTCAGAGACGAATGCAAACGTTAAAGTGAAAGAGGTAAATGTTATGAACTGATTGTACATGGAGGGGCTTGTCATCATGGTCATGAAGCAAAGTACACGGTTTGTTGAATGTAAAATTGATAATCTGCTCTGTAAACCTTCACTCAATTCACAATCAATGGTGTTTTTTTTTTTAAGTAAAGTAATCATCATGCTAGTGGATTGAGTGGAAACTTGCTGGGCGGTGGTTCAAGTGTAGTGGTTATGAGTCAGCAGTTCAAAACTACCAGCAGTTCCGTGGGAGAAAGATGAGGCTTTCTGTTCCTGTAAAGATTCACAGCCTCGGAAACCCTGTGCAGGGTCGCTATGAGTCAGAACTGACTCTGTAGCACACCACCACCACCAACAACAACCAAATCATTAGCAGTTCAAACCCACCAGCCTGCTGCACAGGAGAACGATGTGGCAGTCCGCTCCTGTAAACATGTGCAGAGCTGACAATACAGAAAATGGAAACAGCACTCAATTTGGAGGGAGAATAAACTTCTGTTTGTTCCAGACATCCATTTGTAGTACCTCTCTTATAGCAGCACTAGATAATTCACACATTTGGGGTACATTTGGGACAGATGGTTTTCCTCATTCTTCCTGTGGTCAGAACCTCTGGATAACACACTGGAGTCAAAAATAGTACTTAAAATGTTTGGGAAAAAAGTAAAATCTTTATAAATATTTTTTTTATAAGAAGCACCTAGTCCTAAATCAACAGAAATAAAATCCAGACACATCTTTTAAAAACAAAACACTATTTTGAAGGGTTCATAGGATTGCTTTGCCATAGTCCTTAGGTACGCAAATGGTTACTATGCTGGCTGCTAACCCAAAGGCTGGAGATTCAAGTTCTTGGAAGAAATACCGACTTCCAAACAATCAACCACTGAATCTCAATGGAGCACAGATCGGCTCTGACACAAGTGGGGGCGCCAGGAGTCCAAGTTGATTCTACAGCAACTGATTCTTGTGAACTTCCTATTGTGAACAGAGCATATCACACACTTTGTTTCATCTCACTGACTGCAATCCCCCTCATGCAACATAGGCAATTCGAACCAGGAGGGTGCCTATGAGTTGGAACCAACAGACATCACTCCACAACCAACCACAAACATCACTCATCCCACTTCCTCCCTGGGGTTCTTGTTTTCTGCTTCTCTTTCTTTCTCAACCCTTCTGGACTTTGTTCTTAGGGAAATGCTGTACTTCTGATTTGGATCTTAAATGACTGATCATTCTATGGCGTGTGTACCTCACCAGTACTGATGCTTCTTCTAGCTTCCTGTCTACTGTTGTGTTGTTATATGCCGTGAAGTCAGTTCTGACTCATAGCAACCCTGTACAGGGGTTCTGAGGCTATAAATCTTTATGGGAGCAGAAAGCCTCATCTTTCTCCTGCAGAACAGCTGGTAGTTTCGAACTGCCGACCTTGAGGTTAGCAGTCCGATTAGTAATCACTACATAACCAGAGCTCCCTACTGGGAGACATTTCCTGGACCCAGTCCTGTGGCTGCTCACTTCTCAAGTCCAAAGTCTTTCTTGCTTATTCACATACTATTGGCATCAGACAAGTCTTACCTTGCTTAATGCCCCCACACCCTGGGAGGGCAGGACTATCATCAGACTTCCTCATTCCATTGATAAGGAGTTAAGGAAATTGAAGCGCAGAGAGATTAAGCAAGTGGTCCTAGGTCACAGTACTCGGGACCCATGTTCTTGAAGACCATTCCATGCCACCACTGCACCTCCAGTCCCACCCTGTATCACAGAGAGCCCTAATCCTCCCCTTCTGATTGTATGCCCCTGTTCTCCCCACTTCCCAGGGAACCCCCATCTCTAGCATTCCTTTGCTTTACTCACCATCAGACCCCATAGACCACCACCCTAGAGTCCCAGATTCCAAGATGAGATGATCCCAGCCCTTTGGTGGTAGATTTCCTCAGATGCATCCAGACATGCCAAGACACACTCTGGGCCTCAGTTTCCTGTCTAAAAAATGGGCAAGATGATAGCTATTTCGCAGAATCTATTGTGGGAGTCCTGGTGTGGTGCTGTCAGACTGCAAAGTCGTCTGCTGAAGGGCAAACACAGAGCAGCAGGAGCAGTAGAGAAGCCCAGGGGGAAAGGTGAGCAGGTTCATGGGGTCTGCATAGTAGCCCCGTGTGTGCAGGTGACAAGAATGCAAAGACACCAACACCTGCTGAGACCCACAGCCTACCCACCCCCCTGAGACAATGGCAGCACCCTTATTTTCATTTCACAGATGGAGACACAGGGCTCAGAAATTGGACGGTTCTTCCCAGGGTCACACGGCCAGCCGCACGCTGGGATTCCACCGTCAGCTGTGGGCTTGTCCACAGCGCCTGGACAGACTGCACACCAAGCCATCACTTACCGGGTGATTAAAACATGTCACTGACTTCACAGTTCAAAGGAGGCATTCTATTCCTGGCTCTTCTTTCTTTGGTGGTGGTGAACAGGAAAAGGTAAAAATCATTCACTGCCCTCTCTGCCCAGGAGGTAAGCTAAAATGCTAATCAGGTCACCAAATGGGACCAATCTCCCTGGTTATCCCCCTGCCCTCAAACAGGTATGCAGCCTGGCCCATCCCTGACTCTGATCCCATATAGGTCAGCGTTGCCCTCCATTCATGGCTCAGAATCTAGAGAAATTAGCTCCTCTGAGTCAGCCAGCTTAATAAAATCTGAAACTCTGCTTCACCTCTCCGAGTGGTCTCAGTGTCTTAGACCACAAATCTAAAACGGCTGTAACAGAGGTAGGTCTGTTTGAGCTCTGCAGATTTATTTCTCTCTCCTTTTAGCTCTTGTAAGATAAGAGGTGTTGCAGGCCACGCCCCAGGGAAACTCTCCTTACATTGGATTAAGGGCGCTGCACCGGACTCCTGGTGTGGCACTGTAGGATCAGCACTGGACTGTGAACCACAAGGTCTGCAGTTCAAACCCATCAGTTGCTCCTTGGAGACCCTATATGGGGTTGCTAAGAGTCAGACCTCCTTGACAGCACTCAACAACAACTCCACTCTGAATCTTCTTCTTGGTCAGTCACATCAGATCACATCATGGGGCCGCATATAATTATCACATGACATCTTTACACAACTTCCAGACCGCTGGGAATCATGGATCATGGTCCGGCCAAGCTGACATCAATTTCAATGGAGGGACCCAATTCAATCCATGACAGCAACTCAAGAGGACAGAGAAGGCTGTAAATCTTTATGGGATCCTCTGTCTAGGCTCACCTAGAATGGCTGGTGGGTGACCTTGCAGGTAGCAGCCCAGTGCTTAACCCACTAAGCCTTTAGCACTACCAAACACAGACAGCAACGAAAACAACAGCATGGCCTTGGAGTGTGTGTAGACAAAAGCAGGTGATCTGAAGTAAATTAGCATTGAGTTTTAGCTTCATAGGTATGTTAATACATGTGAACTGGGCCTATGACAAATGTTTTTGTTGTTGTAACTAATGAGAGGGATATTTTTTATAGAAATAATAAATTTCTGCTCAAACATTGCTCAAAAATGTTATGGTGGTGGTGTGCCGTGGAGTCGGTTCTGACTCATGGCGACCCTAAATAGAGTTTCTGAGACTGTAAATCTTTACGGGAGTAGAAAGCCTCATCTTTCTCCTGAGGAGCGGGTGGTGGATTTGAACTGCTGACCTTGAGGTTAGCATCCCGACTCGTAACCACTATGCTTATAGACAGCCATTTTTGTGTCACCCTAACACTCATAGGCACCCTTCTGTGTAGGACTGCCAATGTTGCATGGGGGGGGGCGGGGATTGCAGTCATTGAGATGAAACGAAGTGTGTGATTTTTTTGACTGTAAAACTGGTGATATGCTCTGTTCACAATAGGAAGTTTACAAGAATTGGTTACAGTAGAATCAACTTGGACTCCTGGTGCCCTCACTTGTGTCAGAGCCGATCTGTGCTCCATTGAGATTCAGTGGTTGATTGTTTGGAAGCTGGTCTTTGATCCAAGGATTTGAATCTCCAGCCTTTGGTTTAGCAGCCAGCATAGTAACCATTTGCATACTTTAGTGAGGTCACTGGTGCACTGTATAAGTAATAAAAATAAGTTGTTGTTGTTGTTGTTGCTAGGTGCCATAGAATCAGTAGGACTCATAGCAACCTTATGCATAACGGAACAAATGAAAATACACTTGGTGTTAGATGGTGAAATAAGCCTAGGGAAATAAAGCAAGAGAGGGAACTGGGCAGGAATAGGGTAGAGATGAAGGGTATAATTTAAAAGAGGGTCATCACTAAGCAGATGGACTGTGAGAAGAAAGAGGGAAGTGAGGACAAGGACATCTGGGGGAACTGCTTATCCAGATGTACAGAATCAGAGATTCAGAGAGGTGAAGTGACTGGCCCCAGGCTACACAGCAACCAAGGGAGTTTCGCTAAACAGAAAACAAGCGGTGGTGAATTCACTAATTCCAACAACCCTGTTTCTTAAAGGACCCTTCCGGCTCCTTCCAAGGCTGTGCCTGTTGGACCTAGGCCCTGAAAGGCCACCTTCAGCCATATGATCCCAGGTGTCAGAAGGCAGGTAGATCTGGAACATATGTGGCTTTCTACTGTGAGAAATAACTTGTTGGCATGATAAATCGTCAAGACTGAGGGGAGTTTGGGGAGTAGCAGGCTAGCATACCAAAAGGAACTCAGTGGGAAGGAAGAACGAGTTTCACCAGCTTGTTCTTGTTGTTAGGTGCCATCGAGTCCACACCAACTCATAGTGACCTTATGCACAGGAGACTGAAAACACTGCCCGAACCCAGGCC
>NW_006408620.1:5570176-5577028 GCF_000296735.1 Chrysochloris asiatica | reverse complement strand
CACTAAAGCCAGTGAGGATGAAATAGAAGCATTCTACCAACTTCTTCACTCTGAAATTGATCAAACATGCAATCAAGATGTACTGATCATTGCTGGTGATTGGAATGCAAAGCTTGGGAGCAAAGAGGAAGGATCAGTAGTTGGAAAATATGGCCTTGACCATCTAGGAACTTTAAAATAAGTATACAGCCATCAAGGAAATAGGGGAAGTTCTTGGGGAAAGGGGAAAATTAACATTAAATGAGAATGCTCCCAGTAAGGACTAGTATGTGATGTTCCAGGGAGATTGTAAACTACATAATACCCAGTTAAAGAGGAACTGGAGGGGGCGCTTTTTCCCAGACAGGGGAATAAAACTGTGAGTCAACCATGCATAGCATCTGCCCATGTCTACTGGGTTGGGTGCCCAATTTTGCAAAATCAAATAAAGAAAACCTCATTCTCACTAAAATGAGTACAGATTGGACTTCTTGAGTATTTGTCAGTATTGACAATATTTCTGACACTATCACAATAAGTAGCTGGAACTGGAAGCACCCTTGGAGGACACTGTGTTCAATACCACCCGTATTCTCTAGATGAGAAACTGAGGCCCAGGGATGGGGATCATGTCGCTCAAGGTGGCCAAGCCAGGGCAGAGCTGGAACAAGATCTTACTGCGCTCACTGCTTGCTTTTTCTTTGATTCTTTTAAAAATAGCTTTAATGGAGATATAACCCACACACCACATGGTCACCCAGGCACACGGACCAACTGTATATTCTGTAGTATATTCACAGATTCCTACGATCACCACCACATCCATTTTAGAATATTTTATAGCCTCCCCCAAACCCCCTGCACTCCTTAGCCATCACCTGGGACTCACCCTTTCCTCTCCACACTCCAGCTATATAGGTTCTTGTTGTCGTTAAGTGCCCTCGACTCGGTTCTCTCACACAACCCCCTTACACAAGATTTCCAACATCCCAGGTATGTTGTTGTTGTTAAGTGCCGTCAAGTCGATTCCCTCATAGCGACCCTGTACAGACTTTCTGAGAAACAGCTGGTGGGTTTGAACTGCCAACCTTGTGGTTCCCAGTCCAGTGCTGATTCTGCAGTGCCACACAAGGACTCCTACCCTAACTATGTTGTTGTTGGTAAGTGCTGTCGAGTTGGTTCCGACCCATAGCAACCCTGTACAGGGTTTCCAAAGAGCAGCTGATGAGCTTGAACCACCAACCTTGAGGTTCCAACAACTTTATAGTTGAACGCACTAACCTCAGCAATGTTGTTGTTAAGTGCCATCGAGTGGGTTCCGACCCATAGCGACCCTCTAGAGTGTTTCTAAGGAGCGAATGGTGAGCTTGAACCACCAACCTTGCAGTTCAAACTGACTTTGCAGTGTAGCGCATTAACCCACAGCACCACACCAGGACTCTACTTTCTCCCGCTGTGGATGTGCACAGTGTAGACATTTCACTACACTGCTGTGGCTAGGCGCTACTCAGTTGTGCTAACCCATGGCAACTCCATGTACACAGAGCAAGAACTTCGCTCCATAGGGTTTTCCAGGTCTATCTTCCCAAGCACCTCTAAGTGGATTCTAACTGAGAATCTTGCAGCTAGTAGTTCAGCACTTAACCATTTGAGCCACCCAGGATACCCAGACATTTCATATAAGTGAAATCCTATAAATGTGGTCATTTGGGTCTGGCTAGCTTCACTGGGCTCCTGGTGTGGTGCAATAGGATAAACACTGGACTGTAAACCACAAGGTCAGTGGTTCAAACCCACAAGCTGCTCCTTGGAAACCCTATACAGCAGGGGTGGGGAATGTCCAGCCCACAGGCCATATAAGCCCGCAAAATCATTTGTTCTGGCCCTGACAAGGCAACCACAGGCAGGATTTGAAATTCAATAAATTTAGGAACCTTTTTCATAACATAAATTTATATTAAGTGATGTTATAAAAATCCAAATGGCCCTTGGCAGAAACAGTTCCCACCCCTGCTACACAAGGTCACAATGAGTTGGAACTGACTCAGCAACACTTAACAATAACTAAACTTCACCTAGTGTGTTACTTTTCAGGTTTGTCCACAACGTAATATAAATTAGTACTTCATTCCTTTTTATGATCAAATACTATTCTGTCATACAGACAGACGACATTTTGTTAATCTATTCATTTGTTGATGAACACTTGGGTTGAAAGTTTCTGCTTGCTTATGTTTTCTGTAACTCCTGTTGAGAATTTCCTAGGTACCACCTGTAGCTAAGCACTTGACTCCCTGATAAATCACACAGGTCTGTAGGGGCAATAGTACTTTCCCATTTCACAGTCAGGGAAACTGAGGCTCATAGGCTAAGAGGTCCACTTAGGGTCACACAGCAGACCGTAAACAGATCTATTCTAGAATGTCTCAAGCCAGCAACCTGGGCTGAAAAAGAAACCACTCTATTTGGTTTGATTGGAGAAGAGTTTTACAGTTTTTGGAAATTTCAATAACTTCATATGCATGTGAAAGCGAGACAGTGAATAAGGAAGATCGTAGAAGAATTAATGTTTTGGGTCATGGTGTTGGAGAAGAATATTGAAAGTGCATTGAGCTGTCAAAAGAACCAACAGATCTGTGTTGGAAGAAGTGCAGCCAGAGTGCTCCTTGGAGGCCAGGATGGCCAAACTTCATCTTTCATACTTCAGACATATTGTCACGAGGGACCAGTTGCTGGAGAAGGAGATCATGTTCAGTAAGGTGGAGGGTCAGAGAAAAGAAGAAGACCCCCAACGAGATGGATTGGCCAAGTGGCAGCATCGATGGACTCAAGCGTGGCAAGGACTGTGAGGTTGGCCCAGGACAGGGCAGTGTTTTGTTCTGTTGTACATAGGGTTACTTGAGTCGGTAGCTAGTCATGGTACCGACTCGATGGCCCCTAACAACATTGAAATGCACAAATTTTCATGTAAAAATCCGGGATTTCTACCATCTCTCGAAATAAAAGGATCTCAAAATCTGGCCATATGAGCTGCCTTCCCCCTTCCTGGAGCTTCAGGAGATTTGCTGTGAGCTGGTGCTGGTCTCTTGGGTCAGAACTGGTTCTCTAGTGCCCCCTGCTGGCTCAGAGCCTGGCCAGAGGAACCAGCCAAGTGTCCCTTTGCCAGGGACTGACCAGGTTTAAAAGTGAAAGTTCCATATGCCCATAAAACATCAATCTGGGGCAAAGTGGGACAGTGAGCCAGCCTATTGGCCCCAAAGCCTCACATCCTGCCATTCCCACGGCCCATCGTCGTGTCTCGAGCACCAGGAGTGTCAAAGTATCTGGTGTCCTCATTCCTGCTTTCTCTCTCCATATTGTCCTGGGCTTGGTTGTAAGTTGCCGTCAAGACAGCTCTGACTCATGGAGACCCCATGCTGCCCCATCCTTCATCACACTCATGTTGGTATTCATTGTTGCTTTCCAAATAGGCATCTCATCTTCTAGCATGACAACTGACAAGATGCCTTGGTGACCCATAGGGTTTTGTTGTTTGTTTTCTTACCATTTCATCTTTCATTGTGAATTGCATGAAAGTTTACAGAGTGGATCATCAGTTTCACAATCAACAAATACACACATTTCTTTCATCTCACTGACTGCAATCTCTACGTAAAATCACTGATTGCACGTTCTCTCTGTGTTTCTTGTTTCCATTCTTCCTTTTTCCCCAACCCTTCTGAACTTTGACCTTGGATTGTTGTTGTGTTGTTGTTAAGTGCCATACAGTCAGTTCTGACTCACAGCAACACTATGTAGGGTTTCCAAGGAGCAGCTGGTGGGTTTGAACTGTTGACCTTGTGGTTCGCAATCCAGCGCTGATCCTACAGTGCCACACCAAGAGCCTTTTGGATCTCACGTGGTTGATACCTCTATAGTGTGTGCACCTCACTAGTGCTGTTGTCCTAACTGTGTTGTTGTTGTTTTGTGCCCTCAGCTTGGTTACAACTCACTACCCGGTCCTATGTCATCCTCACAGTTGCTATGTGTGGGCCATTGGTGCTGCCACTGTGTCGATCCATCTCATTGAGGGTCTTCCTCTTTTTTGGCTGACTCTCCACTTTATCAAGCAAAATGTCCATATCTAGGGTCTGGTCTCTCCTGATCATAAGCTCAAAGTACAAGAGACCAAGTAGCACCATCCTCACGATTTTAATTTTAACCTTTTATTGTGATTTGGGTGAAAGTTTACAGAGCAAACTGGTGTTCCATTCAACAATCCAAACCCATTTTGATTTGTGACTTTGATTGCAATCTCCACAATGGAACAATAAACATCCCACTTCCTCCCTGTGTCTCCCACTTCTATTCATCCTCCTTTCCTATCCCCTTCCTGCCTTCAGAACTTTGTTGTTGCTGTTGTCATGCGCTGTCAAGTTGGTTATGGCTCATAGTGACCCTGTACAGAGATTCCAAGTAGCAGCTGTTGAGTTTGAACCACTGACCTTGTGTTTCAGTACTTTAGCCCACAGCGCCATACTGGGATTCCTTCAGAACTTTGGTGGTGGTGTGCCATAGAATTGGTTCCAACTCATAGTGACCACGTATAGGGTTTGTGAGGCGGTAAATCTTTACTGGGGCAGAAAGCCTCCTCTTTCTCCCGCAGAACAGCTGGAAGTTTCAAACTGTAGACCATGAGGTGAGCAGCCCAACTCATAACCACTTTGCTACCAGAGCTCCTTACTCCTCCTGGGCAAATACTGACCTTTTGACTGTATGACTGTTTGACTGTATGAAGGACTGCAGAACCTCCATCGTGTTAATGTTTATCTTATGTTGGTGTTTGGAGTCCTGATGTGGCGCTGTGGGTTAATGCGTCAAACTGCAAAGCTGTTTCAACTGCAAAGTCGGCGGTTCAAGCTCACCAGCTGCTCCACGGAAACCCTACACAGGGTCGTTACGGGTCGGAACTGATTCGACAGCACTTAACAAGGTGGTGTTTGTGTGCTGTGGAGTCAGTTCTGACTCACAGCAATCCTATACAGGGTTTCCAAAGCTATAAACCTTTATGGGGGCAGAAATCCTCATCTTTCTCCCACAGAGCAGCTGGTGGATTTGAACTGCTGGCCTTGAGGTTTGCATCCCAACTCACAAGTCACTACGTTAACCAGGACTCTCTGTCCACCTCATAGGCCTGCCTACTGTTTGGTTAAAAGTTGAGTCCCAGGGGTGAGTTCAGTTCCAGGCTTGAAGGGTAGCTAAATGTCATGGTCTCAGGAGTTTCATCAATTTCTGAGCAGTAATTCTAATCCTCTGAGCTCTGGTCTACATTTTCTCCCATTCTATTCAGGGCGTTCTATTGTGATCCCTTTCAGAGCAGAAAGCTGGGCACTGTCTAATTCTTCTGGTCTTAGAGTCATGCAGGCTTTTGTGGTCCACTGCTCCTTTGGACTAAGTGTCTCTTTGCTGCCAAAAGAAATGGCTCACACAATTGTGGGGCCTGGCAAGACCCACATTCATGGTTCAGAGATCAGTCCGGAGGAATTGTCTCACCCACAGAGTCTCAGGAGCTGAGGAACCCAAATCAACAGGTCAGATGATGGGCTGTTGATGCACAAGGCTATGGGAGCTAGTGAATCAGGTCAGGTGATGGGTCTAAAGTCCAATGAACTGGAGGTCAGATGCCATGAGCCAGATGCAAGATCCAAGGCATGAGAGTGAACTTGTCCAAAGCAGTCTTATAAACTGGAGTCAGACCACGGCTCCAAGGGAACCTAGCAGAGTCACACCCTCTACTAAGCGGGAGCATCTTACTCCTGAATTCCACTGTAATCTTTACTCTTTGGTGGTGGTGGTATGCCGTGGAGTTGATTTCGACTCATAGTGACCCTGTATAGGGTTTCCAAGGTTGTAAATCTTTACAGGACCAGAAACCCTCATCTTTCTCCCACGGGATGGCTGGCAGTTTTGAACTGCTGATCTTGAGGTTAGCAGCCCAACTTGTAACCACTACACTAGCAGAGCTCCTTTGTTCCACCTTTATCTTTATTCATTAGCAACTCATTTCGAAGTGCGCCCATAATCACAGGCAGAGAGGCTAGGATTTATAATCGATCACAAAACGGAGGAAAGTTGTCGAGCAGGGTCTTAATAAGTAATCGGCTATCCTGAAGACTACCCGCTGGCTCTTTCATACTTGCAAGATTAATTTTCCCCCTCAATCATTTACTAGTTCAAACTGTTGTTGTTGTTACGTGCCGTGGAGTAGGTTCCGACTCATAGCGACCCTGTACAGGGTTTCCGAGGCTATAAATCTTTACGGGAGCAGAAAGCCTCATCTTTTCCCCATGGAACAGCTGGCAGTTTCGAACTGCTGACTCTGAGGTTCACAGCCCAATTCATAACCACTACGCTACCAGAGCTCCTTATCACTCTAATCACTCTATATAACGAATCACAATTTTCAATCTTAGCCAAAACATTATGGGATTTTCTAAAAGCTATTAGGTACCTTGACTCTCCAGTAAGGTTAGCAGTTAAGATACTGGCTTATTCTTCTATTTGTATTTACACAAAAAAATCACACTGTACTGCTATACAAGTTATTGAAACCTCAAAGTCAAAACTTTTTGGCATAAATTGCTACTGCTATTTTTTTAAGTCCTGAATATATATGTGTGTGTGTGTGTGTGTATATATATATATTTGTTGTTGTTGTTAAGTGCCCGACCCATAGCAACCCTGTACAGGGTTTCTGAGGGTGTAAATCTTTACGGGAGTAGAAAGCCTCATCTTTCTCCTGCGGAGTGGCTGGTAGTTTCGAACCGCTGACCTTAAGGTTCGCAGCCCGATTCGTAACCACTACGCTACCAGAACTCCATATATATATATATA
>NW_006408620.1:5568383-5570011 GCF_000296735.1 Chrysochloris asiatica | reverse complement strand
GTGTAAATCTTTACGGGAGTAGAAAGCCTCATCTTTCTCCCGCGGAGCGGCTGGTAGTTTCGAACCGCTGACCTTAAGGTTCACAGCTCGATTCATAACCACTACGCTACAGCATTCCTTAAAATAAAGTAAATGAACTTAAACATAGGATACCACAACAGAACAACAGCAAAAAAAACATTGCTTAGAAGATATGGAATAAATGGAGGCCTGGTGTGGCGCTGTGGGTTAATGAGCCAGACTGCAAAGCCGGTTGAACTGCAAGGTCGGTGGTTTAAGCTCACCCCATGGAAACCCTACACAGCACTTAACAACAGCATCAAGACAGAAATACACAGGTCGAGTTTTTCCACCACCCTGATTTTGTAAACCCTTTTACAGAAACCATGCCAACACAAAGACTATAGACCTTTATAATTCAAACAGCAAACAGCCAAATATGGGTTTCCATATGCTACACCCTTGAAAACCCTGTACAGGGTTGCTATGGGTCGGAACCGACTCGCCGGCACTTAACAACAACATAGCTAATTTTAGACACAAATTGATGTTCTTTAAACAAGAATATTCACTTTTCCAAATATTAATTTGATTAATTTTCTTTGTTAACAAATTAAAATGCATGTAATGTGTATGTACAATATTAGAAGAGTGTATGTATATATAAACATCTATCTATATACATACACAAACCCCTGAAAAGAATTCAAATGTTCTCTCAGGTTTAAAGGCCAGACCCTGCTTCAAAAAGTGCACTCAACGCTACTACAATCTCCCTTCTGCTATCAGTAACTTTGGCTATTCATACACTGAATGTTTTAAGAATCATGACTTAATAAATTATATAGTAATTTCTAATCTATAGCAAGTGAAATAGTTCAATTTAACACATCACTGAAAATTATAATAATACTGTGTATGAGGGCAAAAAAAGAAGCAAATTTTGGAGGATTTGTCAGAGAAATTTTTTTCTCCCTCCCCTTACTCAGTGTTAGATAAAATGATATTTTATAAGTGAAAACAAAGTACCCAACTCGATAAATAACTCTATTTTTCTATTCAGCCAATACTAAATTGATCTTTTTGAAAGGTCTCCCTCTTAGTGTAACCCTTCCAATTAACTACTGCTAGGTGTTGGGTGGAGTTCTGGTGTGGCACTGTGGGTTAATGTGCAGGACTGCAAAGTCGGTTTGAACTGCTAGATCAGTGGTTCAAGCTCACCAGGTGCTCCTTGGAAACCCTATATAGGGTCACTATGGGTCGGAATCAACTCAATGGCACTTTAACAACAACAAGGTGTTACGTAAATTCTGCTTTCAACATCTTACAAATATTTCTTTCAGTCTCCTTATTGCATATCATTTGTCTTCTAAGAACCTCCCCGTGTTCAAAATAATTGCTGGAATATAACAGAGAGGTTGAGATAGTCTTTCAAAAGTTGAGATGAGCTACTCCGAGAAACTGAAAAGTGTAGAGTGTGGATAAAAATGATCCTTTTGACAAATTATGCTTTTACAATATCAGCTCAAACTTTGGTGGAATAATTAAGAAAAGCAAAGCTTCTTATTAAAAGGAAACAATCTTACATTATTCAATCATTTTAGTAATTATAACATGGTAGCGTAGTG
>NW_006408620.1:5564521-5565411 GCF_000296735.1 Chrysochloris asiatica | reverse complement strand
TCCATGTGTTTAACTTTAGTATGCTGAAATAACAAACAATGTGCCACTTAGCTATTTTTAAAGTGTACAATTCTGTAATGGTAACTGGATCTATTGCATTGTACAACCATCACCATGCATTCCCCAATTTTTCATCACTCCAAATAGAAAGTCTGCACCCATTAAGCAATAATGCCCAGTCCCTCCTCCTCGCAGCTCCTGGTAGCCTCTAGTAACCTTTGGTTTCTATAGATTGACCTATCCTAAATAGGTCACCTAAACGGAATCATGCAATGGTTACTCTTTAGTGAATGACTAATTTCACTTAGTACAATGTTTTCAAGGGCCATCCATGTTGTAGTATGTTCCAGGACTTCATTTTTTTTCTCCATTCATCTGTTGATGGGCACTTGGGTTATTTCCACCTTTTTGGCTATTACGAATAATACAGTAATGAATGATGACATACAAGTATTTGTTTGAGTCCTTGCTACTTTCATGTCTATACCTGGAAGTGGAATTGCTGGGTCATATGGTGTGGCGGACTGCAAAGTTGGTATGAACCGCAAGGTCAGTGGTTCAAGCTCACCAGCCGCTCCTGGGAAACTCTATATAGAGTCACTATGAGTAGGAACGAGCTCAATGGCCCTTAGCAACAACAACAATGGTGTAGTACTGTAAGATAACCACCAGATTGGTAACCACAAGGTCAGCAGTTCAAACCCACCAGTCACTCTTAGAAAGCCTATACAGGATCGCTATGAATCAGGACTGACTTGACAGGACTTTACAAAAACAAAGAAAATGATTATTCTATGTTTAACTTTTTGAAAAATTACCAAAATATTTTCTGCAATGACTGTAACATTTTACACTACCCCCAGTGGTATAAGAGGGTTCCCAACTGTTTC
>NW_006408620.1:5532595-5563976 GCF_000296735.1 Chrysochloris asiatica | reverse complement strand
TGAATGATCTGCAGTTAGAAAACCAAAAGGGTTTTCTAGTATTTCTCAACTGAAAGAAATAAAGAAAAAATTCAAGCCTCGGGTTACAATACTGAAGGATGCTATGAGCAAAATGTTGAATGACAAAAGAAACATCAAAAGAAGAAGGGGAGAATACACAGAGTCATTGTACCAAAAAGAACTGGTTGATGTTCAGCCCTTTCCAGAGTTAGCACACAATCAACTACCAAAGGTTCTGAATTAAGAAGCCCAAGCTGCACTGACAACAAACACAGCTCCAGGAACTGATGGAATACAAACTGAAGAAACTGAGGCAGCACTGGAGGCACTCACTCATCTGTGCCATGAATTTGAAAGACAGCTACCTGGCCAAATTGATTGGAAGAGACCCACATGTGCGCCCATTCCAAAGTGAGGTGACCCAACGGAATATGGGAATCACCTAACAATATCATTAATATCACAAGAAAGTAAAATTTTGCTTAAGGTAATTAATAAATGATTACAGCAGTACATCAACAGTGTTGTTGTTGTTAAGTACCGTGGAGTTGGTTCCGACTCATCATGACCCTGCACAGGGTTTCTGAGGCTGTAAATCTTTATGGGAGCAGAATGCCTCATCTTTCTCTGGCGGAACCACTGGTAGTTTTGAACTGCCGACCTTGAGGTTGGCAGCCTGACTTGTAACTACTACGCTACAGATAGCTGCTAGCAATTTAAGCTGGATTCAAAAGGGGACACAGAACAAGGGTATCACTGTTAATATCAGATGAATCTTGGCTGAAAGCAGATGATGCAAGAGAGATGTTGACTTGAGCTGTACTGGCTACGCAAAGTCATTTGACTGTATGGACCCTAACAAACGATGGATACCATTAAGAAGAATGGGGACTCCAGGCCACTAACTGTGCTCATGAGGAACCTGCTCCTAGATCAAGAGGCACTTGTTCAATGAGAACAAGGGGATTCTAAATGATTTTAAATCAGGAAAGGAGTGGGTCAGGGTTGTATCATTTTAGCATAGTTATTCAATCTGTATTTTGTTGTTTGTTGTTATGTGCTGAGCAAATAATCTGAGAAGCTGGGCTATATGAAGAAGAACATAGCATCAGGATTGGAGAAAGGCTCATTAACAACTTGCAGTATACAGGAAAAACAACCTTGCTTGCTGAAAGTGAAGAGGAACTTTAAGCCCTTGCTGATTACAGTCTTCCGTATGGATTACACCTCAACATAAAGAAAACACAAATCTTCATAACCGGACCAATAAGCAACATCATGATAAATGGAGAAAATATTGAAGTTATTAAGGATTTTATTTTATATGAATCCACAATCAATGCCCATGGAGGCAGCAAATAAATCAGATGATGTTGTATTGAGCAGATCTGCTACAAAAAACATCTTTAAAGTGTTAAAAAGCAGAGACATCATAGTGAAGAGACAGATGTCACAGTGAAGACTAAGATGCTCAGGACCCAAGTCAGGATGTTTTCAACTGCCTCTTAAGCATCCAAAAGCTGGACAATGAATAAGATTACACCATCATATTTGATTGATAACTTTGATGGATAAGGAATTCTTGGTTGGCAATTTTTGTCTTTCAGTGTTTTATAAATGTTTCCCCATTGCCTTCTTGCTTGCATGGTTTCTGCTGAGAGATCTGAGCTTAATCTCACTTGCTTGCCTTTTATGTGACACTTCTGTTTTCCCTGGCTGCTTTCAGAAGCGTCTCCTTATCTTTGATTTTGGAGAGCTTGACTATGATATGTCTTGGTGATTTTCTTTTGGGGTCTATCCTTCTTGGGGTTCATTGAGCTTCTTGGATGTTTATCTTTTCACTTTTCAGGATGTTAGAGAAATTTTCTTCAAGCAGTTCTTCAACTATTTCCTCTGTGGACTTGTGGGATTCTTCTTGTTCTGGAATGCCAATAATTCTTCAACTATTCCTCTTCATGTTTGGACAATGAATAATAAAGTCCTAGAAAAGCTGATACATTTGAATAAGGGTGCTGCCAAAGAACAGTGGACATAACTATGGATTTCCAGAAGGACAAAGAAATTTGTCTTGGAAGAAGTACGGTCAGAATGCTCCTTAGAAGTAAGGATGGCGAGACTTCATCTCATCAGACGAGACTAATCACTAGAGAAGGACATCATATTTGGTAGAGTACAGAGTCAGTGAGAAAGAAGCTGCCCCTCAGTGAGATGACTGATACCATGGCTACAGTAATGGGACCAAACATAGCAACAACTGTGAGGATGGGGCAGGACCAAGCAGTGTTTTCTTCTGTTAGACACAAGGTCACTGTGAGTCGGAGATGACTGGAGGGCACCCAACAACAACAATGGTTTTTGAGAGGAAGACTGCAGAGATGAATTGCCACTTTCATTGCATCCTATCAGGGCACATACTATCAACAGGATCCATGACTGTTGGTATTGAACTTGATCACCTTGCAGAGGTAGTATGTGTCAAGTTTCTTCATGTGCAATTAATCTTTTCAGGATGGCCACATCTTCCGCACAGGAGATTGTCCTCCATTTAAAGAACAATTAGCATCATTCCCACCCCCTCCATACACAGTGTAAACAGGGATGGGCAACTTGGACATAGGCTACCCAAAAGGGGGGGCTACAAAGGCAAGACTGGCTTACAAGCTTTCAAGAGGGAACCTAGATCCAGAGGGCGTGAATCTCCATTGAGTAGTACCCAATCTGTCTACACGGGGCTGATGAAATGAAATGTAGATGGATCTCTTGTGATACAATAGTGAATAACTGTTATCAGGACTGCTTGAGAGGGTTGGAAATGTAAAGGTAGATGTTTTGTAGCAAGGAGGGGAGTGACTGACTTTTCAGTCTAGGAGCGGAGGTCCCTGGGACCATCAAGGGAGAAGAGCGGAGAGCGGGACCCTACCCAGAGAAGCAGTGACACCAGAGATGGAGGCAGAGACGATGACGTGGAGAGATGGAGCAACTGGGGACTCTAGACCCAGAGAGGGAGAGGGGCTGTGTGCTGACAACCCAGGGGGCAGGCTTGTAGGGTATACCCTTTGGTTGCTTGGTGATGCATGGAGGGGATTATAACCATGGCAATGAAATGATATACTATATAGGATGAATGTAAAACTAATGTTCTCCCATGTAAACTATCACATAATTCACAATAAAACATTAAAAAAAAAAAGAACAATTAGCATGAGCAAAGTCCTAAATCTGACTGTCACCACTACATACTCGGGGTGGCCAAATAGGGAAATAGGGTCTTTGTGTGGGCATTGTATGTGGGCATTTCTATTTCATGCAAGAAGTCACAAAATGGGTGCAAAACTCCCCACTTAATAGAAGAGGCAGAAAGGACAAGAGACCTGCAGGGGATATGGATAGGGCAGTGATAGGATTTGAACCCATCTCAACGCCCCATTCTTCCATTTCAGCGCTTGTCAAAGTCAACTGCTTCCAAGCAGGGAGAAGTGAAGGCCAGGGGAGGGCAGGGAATGGTAGAGGCCTGGATCCTCCGCCCTGCAGGGCACTTCGTGGACCCTGGGAGGAACACGGTAGCACGTGGACTGAATGAGAACTTCGTCTAAGGGGGTACCACTTAATATCACCACCTCTCTTACAGCCCTCCACGCAAGGCACTGTGGGGGCCAACCTCCAGAGGGAAGCCTAAATATTTCAAAGATTCTTGGCTCCTTCCCAAGACCACATGCCAAGGCTCAATTTAAGCACAAACAAGGCTGGGGTGCACATCTGTGAAAACCAGCAGGTCTACTCCTGCCACAGGGAAGAGGAGGAGGCTGGGGTCCTAGAATCTCCTCTTCATCTTCAAGGTCTTATTGGCGCCAACAGGCCTGAAAACACAGGCCAGGATCCTTCTGGTTCTCTGGGCCTCAGGGTCCTCATCCTTAAAATGGAGGTGAGAAGTGACCCAGTTTGAGGTCCTGTCAATACTTCAACTACCCTGGAGGTTGCCCAGTCCTACCTCCCCCTCCCAGAGCCCCACTGCCCTGTATCAGCTGCCTGAGATAGCAGTGCGCCCCCTTCTGGCTAGGTTCGTCTGGGCGTCCTCCGCGAAAGTTGGATCCCTGCTCTCTACCACCCCCTGCAGGCCATATGGGGAGTGGCAGCTGGTGGAGGGAGAGGCAGAAAAACACAAGGACTGAGCTGAGGTTTTTCAAGGGCAGGGGAAGAACAGTAAGGAATGAGGGAGGCAAGGGTTCGAAATGCGAGGCTAGGCGGGATAAAGACAGGGGAGGAAAGGGGTTTTTGGTGAGTATTGTCAGGGACTCTGTACTCAGATCTAGTTAATGACCTTTGGAAGTCAAGAGCCAAGACAGCCCTTCCCCTTTAATTCCTATGGTTTATTGAATGAGATTATGTCTCTGGTGTAGTAGGGTTACAACATAATGCTAGGAACACCAATTATAATGTGATCCCATTTAATCCTTACAATCATCCTGGCAAATGTATTACAGCCCCTCCTCACTTATCACATGGTTAGGTTCCAAAGACTAGGTCACTATGTAAAGTGGATGTTATGTGAGACTCAGGGCCCAAGTCCTGTCTTCAGTGCCTTCCTCCCCTTACCACCTAGGGGTGTCTCAGAATGTGTGGTTCAGAGTGGGTCTCTCTTCCCCACCACGCTTTCCCCAACACCGCAAAACCCATTGAGGTTGGGGGTGATGATGATTTGGTGTTGCCAATCACCTCCCACTCTGGGTAAGAACTCTACATATCCCAAAAGGCTCCTCTGCTGCTTCTCATCTCCCCTTATCAACTTCCCCAACACCTTTGGACCCTTACTCAGACTCCCCCTGCCCATCCACAACCTCATGTCATCTGTCATTCTGTGTCCTACATGACGGGACCAAGACACTGCAGACAAATGGTGTCCTCAGCCTCTGTCCTTTATGTGGCCCAGTTCTTTTTTTTTTAATATTTTATTGTGAATTATGTGTGTTTCATTGCCATGATTATAATCCCCTCCATGCATCATCAAACAACCAAAGGATATACCCTACAAGCCTGCTCCCCGATCGTCAGCACACAGCCCCTCTCCCTGTCTGGGTCTAGAGTCCCCAGCTGCTCCATCTCTCCATGTCATCATTTCTGCCTCCATCTCTGGCGTCACTGCTTCTCTAGGTAGGGTCCCACACTCCACTCTTCTCCCTTGGAGGTCTCAGGGACCTCTACTCCTGGATTGCAAAGTCAACCACTCCCCTCCTTTTGCTACAAAATGTCCACGTTTACATTTCCAACCCTCACAGTAGATGTGGCCTTGCTCTTGCTGGGTCTTCCAATATGTCCTTTGGGGTAGACCATGGAGGGCACCCCAGGTCCAGTCACAGCCCGTCATGGGGCCTGGACCACTGGAGGCACTGCCTGATAATGTTTTCAAAGTTGTTGAAAATGCAAAGTGAGGAATAGTAGTACTCTTATTCCAAGTATATATATAGAGAGAGAGACACTGAGGTTTCAGAAGGATGAAAGGAGCCAAAATCTGGGTCCACACCAGAGTTTTTTCTATGTCTCACAAAGCCAACAACCCTTATAAGTAACACTCAGTCATCTTCCTGGGATTACCAGCTATAACTTGTTTGTCCAAATCACAATTTATTCATTTACTTATCCCAATGGGCTCCTGGCTAGGTGCTGCCTGAGTATTCAGACACAGTCCCTGGCCTTGACTGCCAACTCACACATTCCGGGGACAACTGGCACACAAGTACTCAAGGGGGTCTGGACCCCAAGTCTACACTGATGGAGGTGTTTAGACCTATTGGTATCTGTTCAATCTCATTAGGGTATAGAGGAGAAATCAAAGGCTCAGAGAGAGGGACACTCTCCTAAATCCACAAAGTGACTTGTGGGCGAGGAGTTAGACCTGCAAGCTCAGGCTTTTGACCATCAGGCCAGGGTCCTTATGTGCTTTCAAGGCTGTTGGTGGGGGTACTGCTCACACACACACCCCAACTCAGTAGATGTCCTCTCCCCACCAGATGACATTGCCCCAGTTCTTCTAAAGCTCATGCCCTGCTGGAGGACAAGAATGTGAAGTCCCAATTTCTGCTCAGATAAAGCTCCCCCTGTATTAGTTTCCTATGGCTGCTGTAACGAATGACCACAAATTCAGGGACGATGGTATTTCTGACCTAGAAGACATGGTCTTCTCAGTGAACTCATGCACATGCAAAAGGTGGACAATGAAAACAGAAGACAGAAGAACTGATGCATTTGAATTGTGGTGTTGGTGAAGAATACTGAATATACCATTGACTGTCCAAAGAGTGAACAGAACAGTATCAGAAGAAATACTACCAGAATGTTCTTTAAAAGCAAAGATGGTGAGACTTCAACTTGCTTATTTTGAACATGGCCTCAGGAAGGGCCAATTGCTAGAACATGTTTGATAAAGTTGTTGTTGTTGTTGTTGTCAGGTGCCATCGAGTCGGAACCGACTCATAGCGACCCCATCCACAGTAGAACAAAACAATGTCCAATCCTGGGCCAACCTCACTACCGCTGCCACACTTGATGCCATCAATGATGCCGCCTGGCTGATCCATCTCGTTGGGGATCTTCCTCTTTTTCTCTGACCCTCCACCTTACCCAGCATGACATCCTTCTCCAGCGATTGTTCTCTCCGGACAATGTGTCCAAAGTAGGAGAGATGAAGCTTAGCCATCTTGGCCTCCCAGGAGCACTCTGGTTGTACTTCTTCCAAAACAGATCTATTGGTTCTTTTGGCAGTCCACGGCACTTTCAGTATTCTCCTCCAACACCACAATTCAAAGGCATCAATTCTTCTACGATCTTCCTTATTCACTGTCCAGCTTTCGCATCTATGAGGTTATTGAAAATACCATGGCTTGGGTCAGGCGCACCTTAGTCCTCAAGCTGACATCTCTGCTCTTCAGTACTTTAAGAAGTTCCTGTGCAGCAGATTTGCCCAATGCAATACGTCGTCTGATCTCTTGACTGCTGCTTCCGTGAGTGTTGACAGTTGATCCAAGAAGAATGAAGTCCTTGACAACTTCAATCTCTTCTCCATTGATAAGAATGCTGTTTATTGGTTCAGTGGTGAGGATTTTTGTTTTCTTAACATTGAGATGCAATCCATATTGAAGGCTGTGCTCTGTGATCTTCATAAGTATGTTTCAAGTCCTCTTCACTTTCAGCAAGCAAGGTTGTATCATCAACATATCGTAGGTTGTTAATGAGTCTTCCACCAATCCTGATGCCACGTTTTTCTTCATAGAACCCAGCTTCTCATATTATTTGCTCAGCATACAAATTAAACAAGTATGGTGAAAGAACACAACCCTGTCGCACACCTTTCCCAATTTTAAAAATTGATAAAGTAGGGGGTCAGAAAAAACTAGATGGATGGGCACAATGGCTGCAACAATGGACAAGACCATTCCAATGTTCTTGAAGATGGCACAGGACCGGGCAATGTTTTGTTCTCTTCTGTGAAACGGTGGTCATGACTTAGGGATGACGTGACAGTGACTAACAGCAGTGATGGCGCACAACAACGCAAATGTGTCCTCTTACAGTTCTGGAAGTCAGGAGTCTAAAATGATTCTTACGGGGGTAAAACCACAGTATCCACAGGGCTAGCTCCTCTTGGAGGCCACCAAGGACAGTCCGTTCTTTGTCCTTTCCAAATTCTAGAAGCTCTCAGCATTCCTTGGCTGAGGCCCACAGCACCCTAGTCTCCTGTCACATCTCTCTGGACTTGTGTATTCAAATCTTCCTCTGCCCCCTTCTTATAAGGACTCTTGTGATTGCATTGGCCCCCACCCCAACTCTGGAAAGCACAGGATAATCTCCCACCTAAAGATCCTTAACCACATCTGCAAAGGCCCTTTTGGAGATTAGGATGTGGAGATCTGGGGAGGCCAGGATTCAGCCTACTCCCCCCACCATTCCAATAATATCCCATGTGGGCCTTCTATAAGGATCCCTGGTGGCACAGTGGCTAAGTGCTCAGCTGCTAACTAAAAAGTCAGCGGTTTGAACCTACCAACACTCCTCGGGGAAAAGATGAGACCATTTGCTTCCGTATAGATGGTGGCCTTGGAAACCCGATGAGCAGTTCTCCTCTCCTATGGGGTTGCTATGAGTCAGCATCGACTAGATGGCAGTATGTTTGGTTCGGTGGTTTGGGTCTTCTATGTGTACATCATTCATACACTTTACTGCTAATAATGAAAGGGAGACATTAGTATTCCCACTGAACAATGACATCACGGAGTGCCAGAGACAGATGTGAAGTGATTTGGCCAAGATTACATGTAAGGAAGTGATTGCAAAACAAACATGCAAACCCAGGTTCAGTCTGCCTATGTTTACCACCACCCCATGCTGTCCTGCCAGAGAGACTGGAGTTGTCTTGTTAATGCCAGAGCCGTCCTTCACTTCTCCTTGTTTGATCCTTGCCCCAGTCCCATGAGGATGGTAGAGGGAGAAGGCCCAATTTACAGATGAGGGAACCGTAGTCCAGACAGGCAAGTCACACAGGACCCTGAATTACTGATGACAAAGCCCATGAGCTATTCAAAGCCTACCCTGCAAGAGAGTCCAGGACATAATGTCCCCTCAAAGCCCATCTGCCCAAGGTCATCCAGATAGGAGTTCATGGCATTGACCCCAAGATCTGTGCTCTCTTTGTCTCCACTGCCCACCAATTCCCACCCACCCCAGCTGCTCTGCTAGGGAGAAAGAGAACTCCAGACTTTTCCAGAACCTCAGCTTCTGCCTCCCTCAGTCCCCAGAGTCCTTCCCATGCCATCCATCAATGTCAGGACAGTTGCCAACCAGAGTGGCTGTTTCCTCCAGGGATCCAACCCCCATCCATCACCGTAGCCCCTGGGGCGGACTTGTGTCAGCTGTAGCCACCAGGCCCAGAAGCTCTCCTGAGCTGTGGTTTCTGGAAGGCAGGCTCTCCACTTAAACTCAGCTCAGAACCGGACACAGCTGGGTGGGAAGGACGTGAGGAGTCAAGGAGGCCCCTCCCCCAGTTGTCAGTAAGTAACCTCTCCCCCCAATGACATTGCTGACAGCCCTTCCCAGGCATTACCTTAGCAGGACATTACTGTCACCAGAAGAGTGGGAACCGCAAATCCTATTTCTGTAACAGGAGCCCTGGTGAAGACACAGGGAGGAATGAAAGGGTTAAAGAAAGTAGAGGTAAATACTGTTATATATAGCCCTGCAGCAACAGTGATCTATGGGTAGATGCACTATGGGACAGACACACAGGCTGACCAGGTAAGTGAGGGTGAATGGATGCATATCCACAAATATAGAAGGACGTGAAAGAGGGTCTCTCTATATATGAGTATTTACCTTTGCTACCAACACACATATGAATGTGGTGCTTCAGAATGTTGTTGTTAAGTGCTGTCAAGTCAGTTTTGACCCTTAGCGACCCTGTATAGGATTTCCAAGGAGTGGCTGGTGACCTTGAACCACCGACACTGCGGATCAAACCGACTTTGCAGTTCAGTGCATTAACCCACAGTGCCACACCAGGACTCCGTGGTGGAGCATACGGTGGACAAAATGATAAAAACTTCTTAGACATCACCAAACGTCTTAAGGCAATGAGTTGTTGGACCTGGGGGCTCAGGACCAGTCTCAGGTGACAGCATGGTCAACTGACATGACACAGACCCCAATGACAATGTGCAGCATCCTACTTTGGTGAGTAACAACTGGGATCTTAAAAGGTGATAAGCGAACATTTAAGGTACAACTATTGGTGTCTACATGTGCTGAAGAAAGAGAAGTGATAAGAACTGAAAATGCTTGGAATCAATTAGTCCAATGGGCCAATGGAACACATGAACATCAGTCTCCACGATCCTGAAACGAGAAGAACTAGATGGTGCCCAGCTCTCACTACCAACTGCTCTGAAAGGGGTCACACTGGAAGGTCCCCAGTAAAGTGGGAGAAAATGTGAACCAAAACTCAAAAGTATAAAAAAGACTGGGCTTACTAGTCAGAAACAGACTGGAGGAATCCAGTCTGTCTGTCTAAAACTGAACTCACTCTTGTGGCCAACTTTTTAGCCAAGCAGTAGATAAAGTATGTAGTGGAGACAACAAAGCTAGTAAGGTCTGCTCAGCATGTAACTGTTAATCATTCAAAATCAAAAGGGCGACATTTATCTAAGAGCAAAGCTGAAAAGGGAGGGGAAAGAGAGTGGAATGGGAATGAGAGCCACAGAGAGGAAGTGGGATAGCTGTCGGTACCTTGAAAGGATGCAGTCATTGAGACGAAACAAAGTGTACGTGAATGTAAAACTGATTAACATCTCTATAAAGCTTCACTCAAGACAAACTGCAAGGTCAGCAGTTCAAAACTACCAGCTGTCCCGCGGGAGAAAGATGAGGCTTTCTGCTCCCATAAAGATTTACAGCCTCGGAAACCCTTTACAGGGTCGCTATGAGTCAGAACCGACTCCACGGCACGTAACAACAACAACAATTCACAATAAAAGCTTTTAAAAAAAGATGAGAGTCACAAAAACCCTAAGGAGCAGTCCTACTGTGACACACACGGGATCAACTCAACAGCACTGGGTTTTTGTGTTGTTGTTGTTTCAGTAATCCTACCTTGGAATTGTCAGCTCTAAGTTGTTTGTTTAAATATTCATTCATTCATCTATCCATTCTCAACTGACTTTCTCCTGTATGCTAGGCCCTGGCTAGAACTAGAGGCTCCTGGCTATTCCCCTGACATGGTCCCTTAATTCAACTATCTTTTTCAGACATCGTGGGGTAGTTGGCAGATAAGCACTCAATCTGGTCTGGGTCCCAATCCTACAGTGAATGAGGGAGGCAAGCCTGCATGGTTTTCCTAACAGATGAAACACAGTCACCATCTACTGGGCATTTGCTGTGTATCACATCCTCTGTTACACACTTTGCTTGTCCCTTCTAATTTAATCCTTAAAAAAGAAGATGAGGCAGATTCTTTTATTATTCCCACATTACAAGTGGGGAGAGATGTGTCTACAGTCTCACATTTGGGAAGTGTCAGAGCTGAGATTCAAACCTGGACTACATAATTCTGGAGGCCACATTTGTTCCAGCCACACTGGTACCCATCCATACCAGAGGCACCTAGAAGCTTGTTCCAACCCCACTGGCACCCACCCGTACAGGAGGGACCTAGAAGGTGGCAGGAAATAAAGGCAGTGGGGGAGGAGGACCATCAGCTCAGAGAAATCTATTCAGTGGGAACTTTGAGAAATGTGCAAAGGAAAAAAAAAAGACGGCGGGAAGGAATGTGTATAGCAGGAAGGCAGCCTGAACAAAGACAGAGAGGTGGGCGCTAAAATCAGTGCCGTTATGTGTAAAAGAGAGTCAGAGTGGCAGACAGGGACAGAGAGAAATATACATGGAGAATACAAGACTCATATGTGTGATTGTGGGTGTGTGAACTTATTTATGTGTGTATGTATACTGTCAGGAAAATAGGGAAAGGTTCTGAAACGGGCAAAACAATTACTATATTTTTATGCAAATAACATGCGTGTTATATGAGTTTTTGCCAACTCCATCCTCTCCTCGGGTCACTATGAGTCGGAACCAACTCGACTCTCGACACTTAACAACAACAATCCTCTCCTTGGGGTATGTTTATAAACATGGCTACATTATATTATTTTTACAAGTTGCTGTAAAACAATTAGCACAGCACACATACAAGAATATCTTGAAGGGAGGACTTGTTTGGCAAAAAACATAAATTACAGGTTGTTTATGTTAAAAAAAAAAAAAGAAAAGAAAAGAAGAGAGAGTGAGAAAAAGAAAGGTATTGGGTTCCCTGCCCCATGCAACCTTCTGGGTTACCTTGGAGCTCTTTGACAACAATGTGAAGTGTAGAAAATTGGCTATATTGTCCATGATTCTCGCCCATAGAAATGCAAATGATTGCATCCCATAGAGATACAATTAATTATCACCCTGTGGCTACTGACCAGGTTTGCACTCAGACTTCCTAATTCCAATTCTGAACCCTCTCCATCAGGAACACCTACACAAGTGGGACTGATCAGGTGCCAGATGGTGCACACATGCACAGAGCAGAGAGCAAGTGTACTGCAAATCCAGAACTGGGAGAGAGTCTTCCTGAGAAGCAAAGCTGGGACAGAGAGAGAGATTCTCAGTTCTCAGACTCTACTATCAGGTCCCAACATTTCTGATTAGGAGTCCAGGTAGGTCAACTTCAATGTACGAAGTGAAGTATGCAACTAGGCTAGGAAAATTGGAAGCAGTCAAAAATGAAATGGAATGCATAAAGATCAATATCCTAGGCATTAGTGAGCTGAAATGAACTGGTATTGACCATTCTGAATCTAACAATCTTGTGGTTTACTATGCTGGGAATAACCAATTGAAGAGGAATGACATAGCATTCCTTATCAAAAAGACCATTTCAAGATCTACCTTGATAAGATAGATCTGTCTGTGATAAGATAATATCCACATGCCTACAAGGAAAACTAGTGAATATTACTATTATTCACACTTATGGACCAACCACTAAAGCCAATGATGATGAAATTGAAGAACTCTACCAACTTTTTCAGTCTGAAATTGATCAAACATGCAGTCAAGATGTATTGATAATTATTGGTGATGGAAATGCAAAAGTTGAAAACAACTTTTCCAAGTAGTTGGAAAATATGGCTTTGGTGATAGAAACAATACTGTAGATCGCATGATCGAATTCTGCAGTATTTTGTTCCATTGTGCTTACGGTGTTCATGAGTTGGTGGCCAACTTATTGGCCCCTAACAACAACAACTTAACCAATAACATCCTCAAAGACCCTGCTTTCAAATAAAGTTATGTTCACAGGTACAGAGGTTAGGACATGCTATTTTTAGAGGGCGCTATTCAATTCATAACAAACTGTTTCCAGCTCTCAGTGGAGACACAATGATAACTCAGTATCAATGAGCACCCCTCTTGCCTAGACTGTGGCCCCTAACTCCCATATCACTAAAAGGAGCAGTGCTCTTGGGAGAAGTTGATAATTCCAGGCAGAAAATGTCCAAGGAGAATCTGTGATCAGCAAGGAATCCGTTAGACACACTGAGGTCATGTTACAGGATGAAGACCACAGCACCCAGAGAGCCCCAGGTACTCAACCAGAGCATGGTTCCAAGAGTGGTAGGTATACAGATGAACTCACCCCTGGGGAAATGATTTGATTTTACTTAACCCACACCACAAGAAAGGCTGTGTGAGTTAAGCAAATTGCCTCCACGTTATACAGCGAGTGAGACTTGAATCCAGGCAAGGTGACTCTAGAGCCCAAGCGCTTAACCATCTTCAAAGCAGTCTCTTCATTACTGCAGGACATCCAGTATATAAACACACACACCAAGAAAACCCCAAACCCACTGCCAGCGAGTTAATGCCAGTTCAGGTGCAGGTTCAGAACCATGGACAGCACCCAAGTGCCTAAGTGTGTGGGTGTCTCCCCTTTATTTCCGCTATGTGTATACCACCAAAGTCCTGGTGTGGCACTGTAGGATAAGCAATGGACCACAGGCTAGTTTGAATCATAAGGTTGGTGGTTCAAACCCACCAGTGGCTACTCAGAAACCCTATACAGGGTCGTTCTGAGTTGGAACCAACTTGATGGTTGTTGTTGTTGTTGTTGTTATGTGGTACTTAAAAACAATATATCTTATAAACAGGCTTTGAGAGGCTACCGCCATGCTAGTGCGAATCAGAGTTGGGATGCTGCAAACCACACTCCCACCATACTTGCCTCCCTACCAGCTGTTCCCCATATCCATATCCTCCTGCCCCCCCTTGGGCCCACTTAGGCGCTCTTCCTCAGGACTATCATTTAACAGCAGAGGTCATCATTTAATTCCTCACAACACTCAGTCAGGGAGGAGTGGGCATTCCCACATTCCAGATGGGGAAACTGAGGCTCAGGGAGGTATCAAATAGGCTCAGCTCATGCAGCTGGAAAGCGCTGACTCTGGTACCCATCATGCTCTTCTCCTGCCCTTCTTCATCCTCTTGTTGGCTCATTCTCCTTGGAAGGGAGAGCGTGAGGTCTTGGGGGCCTCTGTTGAGCAGTGAGTCACCTCATTCTGTGGGTGTATCATCTTCCCAGATGCTTCTGGGATCTGTGCAGCAAACTCAGGGAAGTGAGCTGGATGAGAGAAGGCTGCTTGTCTCAGCAACACATCCCATTATCCAAGGCTGTGGATGAGTCCTGTCCTCCAACCTCCCTGTCTTCCAGGTCCAAACAGCTACTGGGACTGATCAGTTCTACCCACTGCCATTGAGTCAATTCTGAGTCATAGCAAACCTTCAGAGAACTGCTCCACAGGGATTCCAAGTCTGTAAATCTTTGCAGGAACAGACTGCCACATCTTTCTCCCATGAAATGGCTGGTGGGTTCCAAACAACCACCTTCCAGTTAGCAGCCAAGTGCTTAACCACTGTGCCACCAAGGCTCCATGTCCATACTGCCACTAATTCTATCGCCTGAATATTTCTGGAACTGGTACCTAATCCTCCCAAAGCCACTGCCCGAAGCCAGGCAACCATTTGTTCTCATCTGGCCTGAAGAAGCCTCCTCCCTGATATTTCCCATAATCCTTCAATCTCATTTCTGCAAGAAACAGGCAGATTCCAGACAACACTTGTGCCAAAATGAAGCTATTCAATAGTGTTGATGGCACTAAGACATCGTTCTTTTTGGCCTTCCTGTTGTTGTTGTTAAGTGCCATCAAGTCAGTTCCAACTCATAGTGACTCTGTAAAGGGTTTCTGAAGCTGTACATCTTTGTGGGAGGAGAAAGCCTCATCTTTCTCCCATGAAGCAGCTGGTGGGCTCAAACTGCCAATTCTGTGGTACGCAGTCCATTGTTTATTGTACAGAGCCACCAAACTCCCATTTGTCTACCCTTGTTGTTGCTGTTAAGTATCACTGAGTTGGTTCTCACTCATAGCGACCCTGTACAGGGTTTCCAAGAAGTGGCTGGTGGGTTTGAACCACTGATCTTGTTTTTAACAGTCCAGTATTTATCCTACAGTACCACACCAGGATTCCTCTCCAGCCTAGACTTCATTTTCTTTCTTTTTAAATAATCACACCAACATCAGTTGGGATTCCATACACCAGCAATCTAAGAAGCAGAGTAAGCAAACAATTTCACTTACAGCAGCATCAAAAAAAGAAACAAATTTAACCCAGGAGGAAAAAGAACTGTACACTGAAAACTATGAGATTACTAATTACTGAAAGATCTAAGTACAATAAAAGACATTCTGTGTCCACAGGCTAGAAAGACATCATCTTAATTAAGCTGTTAATACTACCTGAAGTGATCTACAGATTCAATCCCATCCCCATCAATGTTTCAATGCTTGTCAAAAATTGAAAAGCCAATTCTCACGTTTATATAGAGATGCTTTTATTGTCAGTTGCTGTTGAGTCAATTTCAACTCCTAGCAACCTGGTGTGGGCAGAACAGAACTGTTCCAAATGGTTTTCAAGGCTGTGGCCTCTTGAGATTGTATCACTAGGGCTGCCTTCTGAGGCACTTCTTGGGTAGGTTTGAACAGCCAACCTTTGGCTAAGCAACTGAGCACTTTGTTCACTGTATAACCCAGTCACCTATATAGAATTGTGAAGGGTCTGGAATAGCCAAAACCATCTTGAATAAAGAAAAACAAAGAAGGTGGGCTCAGTTTCTAATTTTAGAATGTACTATAAAGCTATAAGGCACTCTGGTAGCGTAGTGGTTACGAATCGGGCTGTGAACCACAAGGTCAGAAGTTCGAAACTACCAGCTGTTCTGCGGTAGAAAGATGAGGCTTTCTGCTCCTGTAAAGATTTACAGCCTCAGAAACCCTGTACAGGGTCGCTATGAGTCAGAACCGACTCCACAGCACTTAACAACAACAACAACAACAACATAAAGCTATAGTGATCAAAACAGTCTAGTTCTAGTATAAATACAGATATACAGACCAATGGAATAGACTTGAGAATCCAGAAATAAACCCATACATCTACAATCCACTGATATTCAACCAGGAAGAGAGATTCATTTAACGGAGAAAGAATCGTTTCCTTAATAAACAGTGCTGAGATGACTGGATTTTCATAAGCAAAAGAATGAAGCTGGGCTCAAATCTTACACCATATACAAAATGGATCAAGGACTTAAATGTGAGAACTAAACCCAAAAACCCCTTAAAACAAAACACAGGCAGTATGCTGGACTGATAGGACGAGAGGAATCCCCCAACCACTGTCTACTCCCAGATGTCCCAGAGATCACCTCTCAGTCAGCTAAGAATAGATTTGCCTATAAAATCAACACCACCCATGAGGAATGTGTCCCTTTTGTGGGCCTTATGTTGTTGTTGTTGTTAAGTACCGTGGAGTAGGTTCCGACTCATAGTGACACTGCACAGGGTTTCTGAGGCTGTAAATCTTTAGGGGAGCAGAATGCCTCATCTTTCTCCCGTGGAACAGCTAGTAGTTTCTAATTGCTGACCTTGAGGTTCGCAGCCCAATTTGTAACCACTACACTATCAGAGCTCCTTATAGCTGTTGTTAATTGCCATCGAGTTCATTCTGACTCATACGACCCTACATAGGGTTTCTGAGGAGTGGCTGGTGAGTGTGAACCATTGACTTTGAGGTTCAAACTGACCTTGAGGTAGAGTGCTTATCCTATGGTGCCACATCAGGACTCCAGTCATCATGTTGTTGTTGTTGTTGTTGTTAGGCATCACTGAGTGGGTATCAACTCATAGAGACTGTATGCACAACACAACAAAACACTTTTGGTCCTGCGCCAACCTCACAATCATTGCTACATGTGAGCCCGTTGCTGCTGCCACTGTGCCAATGCATCTCGCTGGGGGTCTTCCTCTTTTCTTCAATCCTCCACTTTACCAAACATGATATCCTTCTCTATCACATTAGTGATGAGCTAATGAAATGTTTGGCTAAATGTAGCAAACTTTTTTTTTTAAGTTTTTATTGTGAATTGGGTGGTAGTTTACATGGGAGAACATCAGCTTTACATTCATCCTATTGTATTTCGTTTCATTGCCATGGTTACAATCCCCTCCATGCATCATCATGCAACAGAATTTGCTTCCATTCCCTCTGGGTGTTTTTTTTTTTTTGGAAGTACACCGATGCACTCAGGAATATATAACTATTCAAACAACCAAAGGGTATGCCACGTAAGCCTGCCGCACCCCCTGCTGTCAGCCCCTCTCCCTCCCTGAGTCTAGAGTCCCCAGCCGCTCCATCTCTCCACGTCATCATCTCTGCCTCCATCTCTGGCGTCACTGCTTCTCTGGATAGGGTCTCACACGCTGCTCTTCTCTCTTGATGGTCCCAGGGTCCTCTGCTCCTGGACTGCAAGATCAATCACTCCCCTCTTTTTGTTACAAAATGTTTATTTACCTTTACATCTGCAACACTTGCAGTCAGTCCTGATCGTTGTTGTTGTTGTTAGGTGCCATCAAGTCGGTACCAACCCATAGTGACCTTATACACAGCAGAACGAAACACTGCCCAATCCTGAGCCAACCTCACTACTGTTGCCACGCTTGAGTCCATCAATGCTGCCACTTGGCCAATCCATCTCGTTGGGGGTCTCCCTCTTTTTCTTTGGCCCTCCACCTTATCAAACATGATATCCTTCTCCAGTGACTAGTCCCTCCTGAGAATCTGTCTGAAGTATGAGAGATGAAGTTTGGCTATCTTGGCCTCCAAAGAGCACGCTGGCTGCACTTCTTCCAAAATTGGTTCTTTTGGCAGCCCATGGCATTTTCAATATTCTCCTCCAACACTGTAACTCAAAAGCATCAATTCTTCTATGGTCTTCCTTATTCACTGTCCAGCTCTTATGTCATGCATATGAGGTGATTGAAAATACCAAGGCTTGGGTCAGGCACACCTTAGTCCTCAAGCTGACATCTTTGCTCTTCAATACTTTAAAAAGGTCTTGTGCAGCAGATTTGCCTAAGGCAATACATCCTCTGATTTCTTGACTGCTGCTTCTGTAAGTGTTGATAGTTGATTCAAGAAGAATGAAGTCCTTGACAACTTCAATCTTTTCTCTGTTGATAAGAATGTTGTTTATTGGTCCAGTGGTGAGGATTTTTGTTATCTTGACATTGAGATGTAATCCATAGCGAAGGCTGTGCTCTTTAATCTTCATCAGTAAATGTTTTAAGACCTCTTCACTTTCAGCAAGCAAGGTTGTATCATCTGCATATCACAGGTTGTTAATGAGTCTTGATAGTAATGAGTCCTGATAATAATTATTCACTATTGAACCACAAGAGCCTTATCCCCCTCTCCTTTCACCAGCCCCCGTCCAGATAGGTTGGAATCCACTCAGTAGAGATTCTACCTTTCCCGCACCCTCTGAAACTAGGCTTCCTCTTGAAAGCATGCCTTTGTAGCCTCCCCAACCCCTTGTTTTGGTTAGCCAATGTCTAAGTGAGCAAGCTAATTTTCAATTTATTAATTTTGTATGGCCCACAAATAATTCTAAAAATTTGGGCAGAAAGAAGTTTTCCACCCCTGCTTTAAACTATTAACTATATGAGACCAAAAGATGGATATTTATCCATGAACAAAGATAAGAAGGCAAGGATGGGCAGGAAAGCTGGATGGATGGACACAGGGCAGCTGGGCTATAAATGGGGATAATACTGACACATCATAGGAACTAAAATTACAAGTGTGATAGCTAAGGTTTGGTGTCAACTTGACTGGACCAGGATTCTCCGTGGCTTAGCAGTTAAGGTGTAGTAAACCCCCAGGATATGAATTTGAATTATGGTGCTGGAGGAAAATATTCAAAATACCATGGGCTGCCATGAGAACAAATAGATCTGTTTTGATCTATTCAAAAATATTCAAAATACCATGGGCTGCCATGAGAACAAATAGATCTGTGTTGGATGAAGTACAGCCAGAGTGCTCCTTGGAGTTCAGGATGGCCAGACTTCGTCTCTCATACTTCAGACATATTGTCAGGAGGGACCAGTCGCTGGAGAAGGATATCATGTTTGGTAAGGTGGAAGGTCAGAGAAAAAGAGGAAGACCCCCAGAGACGTGGATTGGCAAAGTGGCACAATCAATGGGCTCAAGCATGGCAACGATTGTGAGGTTGGCCCAAGACAACCTAAACGTCCATCTGTAGATGAATGGATAAACAAAATCTGGACCATCCATATAATAGGATATTATTACTCAGCCATAAAGAGAAATGACGTTCCGATCCACACTATGACATGATTGAATCTGGCAAACACGCTAAGTGAAAGGTACCAGACAGAAAAGGACTACTACAAGATCCCACTCTCATGAACTATCTAAAAAGGACAGTCATTGCTTCTGAGGTACTGAACTTCTGTTAATGGTGCAATAACCTGGAAACAGTGGGGATGGTTCTACAACATGATGACAGTAATTAATGTCACTGAATTGTACATGTCGAAAAAAGCTGAATGGACAAATTGTTATTGTGTTGGTGAAGACTATCGACTGCCAGAAGAATAAACAGATATGACTTGGAAGAAGTACAACCAGAATGCTCCTTTAGAAGCCCGGATGGTGAGACTTCGTCTCTCACATTTTGGACCGACTAGGAAGGGCCAGTCCCTGGAGAAGGAAATCATGTCTGGCAAGGCAGAAAGCCACTAATAAAAGGGAGAGCCTTAACAACATGATGCACACAGTGGCTGTAACTGTGAAGATGGTCTAACACCAGTGCTTCATTCTGTTGTATGTAAGGTTGCTAAGAGTAGGAACCAATTCGATGGCACCAAACAATGGTTCGTAAAAACAATCAAAGAAAACACAAAGTTGACTACCAAATGGAAACCCCACATTCCCCACACTGCCTAGCAGCTGAGCAAAGCCCCGACCGCCCTTCAGTTTCTATGGAAGGCTAAATGTTGTGGCTTTTGGGACATCGAGTCAGTTCCCACTCATAGCGACCCTGTATAGGGTTTTTGAGGAGCGGCTGATGAGTTTGAACTGCCAACCTTGTAATTTAAATCAATCTTGTGATTCAGTGCTTATCCTATACTGCCAGACTAGGACTCCAGACGCTAATTGTCACTGCTAAGAACCATCGAGTCAGTCCCGACTCATATCGACCCTGCATACAGTTTCCAAAGAGCATCCGGTGAGTTTGAACCGCGAACCTTCCGGTCAAGTGCTTATCCTACAGGAAATCAATGATTACAAGTGAGGACTACACAGTGTCTTCAATGGTTAAAAGTCAATACAATACAGAGTAAATGGATTTAAGAAACATACCAATTAAGTATAATGTACACACTTGTTCTTTCTTTTTTTTTTTTTTTATACTAATACTTCCTTATGTTTGATGAAGGTGTACACAGCAGTTTAGATTGCCCTTCAACAATTTCTAAACAAATTGCTCAGAGACACGGCTTGTAATCTTCACAATGCATGACCCTTCTCATTATTTCCCGTCCACTTGCTCCATTCCCATTACTTTCCTTTTCCTGCCTGCTGACCTTCTCATCTTTGTTTTAAAGCAGTTCAGGCTCCTTCCCATTGGTTCTCACAAAGTGTGTCTCTCTCAGGGGAGCAGGCTGGCACTGCAGTTGACTGTTTAGTAGACTTTGTTTCTTGATCTGAATGAATCAATCATAAAAATACATATAGGAAGTCACTGGGAAATGGTGGGGTTTAGGAGGATATGATGGAATCGTTAATTTTTCATAGGTGTCATGGTTCTTAACACTTAAGAGAAATTCTGATGGATGAACCATGACATCATGGATGTGCAGCAAATAACCAGCAGGGGGCAGGCAAGGGAGAGGATGGTGGCGAGCTCTGGGTTACTGGAGGAAGCTGCAGCTTTCTCACAAGATTCACACTATTGCATCACAGGAATGTGATGACAAGTCTCACTTACTGGTACAGTGAATGAATGCAATGGATCTGTCCATCGGTCTCACCTCAGAGTAGCCATGGATGGTGTTAACTGTGGACTACAGGCAGCCCCTGGTTACAAATGTCTGATTTACATACAACCTATACTTACAAACCCACCTCTCTAAAACCTATTCTATTAAAAATTCAAAGAGAATTTCTTTCTGTTCCTTGTAGTAATCTGCCACAATGACGAACACAAAGAGAAAGAGGTGAGGTGCCCACTCTATGTTCTCCAGGCCTTTCCGGAAACATGGGGCTGTTCCTTTAGCCACAGAGACACGAATCTATAAGAAAGGCAATATTGTGGACCCAAAGGGATGGGCACAGTACAAAATACGATGCCCACAAATGTTACCATGGCAAAACGGCAAGAGTCTACAATGTGACCCAGCATGCTGTTGGCATTGTTGTGGACAAAGAAGCTCCAGGCAAGATTCTTGCCAAGAGAGTTAATGTGGGTACTGAGCATATTTGGCACTCAAAGAGCCGAGATGCTTCCTGAAGCAAGTGGTGGAAGATTATGAGAAAAAGAAGGAAATAAAAGAGAAGAGTACCTGGGTCCAAATGCAGTGCCAGCCTGCCCCCTCCGAGAGAGGAGCATTTTGTGGGAACCAGTGGGGAGGTGCCTGAGGTCCTGGCATGTTGTTGTTATGTGCCGGGCACAGCACATGTAAAATCAAAATGTCTGAGCTGCACAAGTGTTAGGTCTTTGGTCCTAATTGTGCCGAAGTGTGGTGTACCCTAACCTAAAGAGGTAGTATTTAAAGCATATTTTGTTCCCCAGTTTGCTTGATAATAAATGCCTTTACTATTGAATTTTTTTTTTTTTAATTCAAGAAACATATAGTGGTGTGGCGCTGTGGGATAATGCACTGGACCACAAGGTCGGTTTAAACTACAAGGTTGGTGGTTCAAACTCACCAGCTACTCCTTGGAAATGCTACACAGGGGTTGCTATGAATCAGAACCGACTTGATGGTACTTAACAATAACAAATGGACACTACTTTGCAATTAGCATTAAAACATTATTACAGAATTATTATGTTAAATGGAGCACTATGGGTATGTAGGATACACAATGGATTGTGAACCACAAGGTCAGCGGTTCAAGCCCACCAACTGCTCCGAGGGAAAAAAGGTGAGGCTTTCTGCTCTCACAAAGATTTGCAGCCTCAGAAACCTGATACAGGGTCTGCATGAGTCAGAATGATTCAACAGCACTTAACAATAACGAATTACCATCATTTTACTATGTTAATTTTTATGTAGAAAGATGTTTTAGTACATCTGGGAGTACTTCTTTAACGCTTTTGATTCATAGAATTAAATCCTGGTATGGCACTTCAGGATAAGCACTGTAGGGTAAGCGCTGGACAATTAACCACAAGGTTGATGGTTCAAACCCACCAGTTGCTCCTCAGAAACCCTATACAGGGTTGCTATGAGTCGGAACCAACTTGACAGTACTTGGCAACAACAAAGACATGCACAGAAAGGTAAACTATACACTATATACGAAGATAAACATTGGATTAATTATTATCAGATACAAACCACACCTAACTTCCGATTTACAAACATGTTCAACTTAAAAAGACAGACATAGGAATGGAACTCATTCATAATCCGGGACTGCCTGTAGACTAATTTATTTATTTTTGTGTATTGTACAGTGGAGTCCTGGTGTGGCTTTGTAGGATAAACACTGGACTGCTAACACTAGGTTGGTGGTTCAAACCCACCAGCTGCTCCTCAGAAACCTTAAACAAGATGGCTATGAGTCAAAACAGACATGATAACACTTAACAACAACAAAAACACACATAGAACTGTACACTGTCTACTTTATACTACCATAAACATTGGATTAACGATCGTCAGATACAAACCACACCTAACTTCCAATTTACAAACATATTCAATTTAAAAGACAGACTTAGAAACGGAACTCATTCATAATCCGGGACTGACTGTAGACTATTTGTGGCACTGTCGGTTAAGTGCAGGACCACAAGGTTGGTTTGAACCATAAGGTTGGTGGTTCTAACTCACCAGCCGCTCCTTGGAAACCCTATACTGGGTTATTATGAGTCAGAACTGACTCAATGGCAATTAACAACACCACCACCAACAATACAGAACAATGGCATCTTGGTGTGGCACTATGGGATAAGCATTGAACTGCTAACCACAAGGTCAGCGGCTCAAACCCACCAGCTGCTCTTTGGAAACTATACAGGGTTGCTATGAATCGGAACTGATTCGACAGCACTTAACAACATCATCATCGTGCAATATCACAAAGTAAAACCTGTGAAAGCCGGAACCTGTATCACGTGAAACCCTGTTCGAAAAAGAAAACTCAAACACGAGAAGGGGCTTCAAATATTGTGGAAGATGGAATCTAAAGGGAATAAAATATTTCCACAAACTTTTTTTCCATTAAAATGACCAATGGAAAACTTGTCAAACCTGGGAAACCAAGGTCATTCCCTCATGCTCTGGCTTTCACCAGTTTCTCTGTCAATGATCATTCCTATAATAAAAGATCATTCCCAAACAGTGAAACCTGTAGAATTGTCCTATCTGGCTCTGATACCTTCTTTCTGTGTGACCTGTGACCTGTCTCTTTCCCTTTGTGTGCCTCAGTTTCCCCCTCTGTAAAATGAGGGCCAACAATGTGAGGGTTCCAGGAGCTACCAGCTTTTGACTATGACTTTTAGGTCATACATGGATGCTGTTGGCATTCTCCTTCCTTTTCATTTATCTGAGAAGATCTGGATCCCAAATTTGGGGGAGGAGAACACAGGACACACCTCATTTTTAAAACAACAGTATTGCTGAATCTCATGCACATACCACACAGCCACCCCGCCCCTTCAAAATGGACAGCTCAGTGGACTTTCGTCTGTTGAGAGTTGTATTATGTTTCACCACCATCGATTTTAAAGCATGAACTCAATTAAAGGAACACGGTGATTCTGTAGGGTAAGCACTGGAATGCTAACCATAATGTCGGTGGTTTGAGCCCACCAGCTGCTCCTTGAAAGATGCTGCTTTTTCTGCTCCCATAAGGATTTACAGCCTTGGAAATGCCACACAGCATCACTATGAGTTGGAACCATCTCAGTGGCACTGAGCAGCAACACCATCTCTACCAACTTAGAACTTTACCTAAAAGCACCTGCTTTTGTCCCTAACCTAGCACCCATATCCAAGGAGCTCTGGTAGCGTAGTGGTTACGAATCGGGCTGCTAACCTCAGGGTCAGCTGTTTGAAACTGCTTTCTGCTCGATTTACAGCTTCGGAAACCCTGTGCCAGGTCACTATGAGTTGGAACCAACTCCACGGCATTTAACAACAACAACAACACCACCCATTTCCGGGGATCCTAAGTCCTCTTCTGACTTCTCTTATGGCTGATGTGGAGACTACCCCTTCCCCGACGGCTCCTGTGAGAGAGACCAATAGGCAGGTCCCACACATAAGCCACCAGTCAGCCCAGTTTCTAGTAGGTTCCATGTCTGCAATCATGTGAAGTTTTTTTTTTTTGTTTTTTTTTTTTAAGGTTTTTATTGTGGATTGAGTGAAAGTTTATAGGGCAGATCATCTGTTTTTCATTCAACAAATCATACACCTTGTTTCATTACAATGGTTACAATCCCCTCCATGTATCATCAGTTAACAATATTTCTCTCTATTCACTTTAGCTCTTTTTTTTAAACACACAGGCATATATAATAATTTACACCACCAAAAGGCCCATGCTGCAGGTCTGCCTCCTGACCACCAACCAGCACCCAGTCCCTCCCTTCCCATGAATCTAGAGTCCTCAGCTTCTCCCTCTTTCCATGTCCTCATCTCTGCCTCCATCTCTGGTATCACTGCTTCTCTGGATAAGGTCCTGCATTCCACTTGTGCTCTTCTCCCTTGATGGTCCTAGGGTCCTCTGTTTCTGAACTGTAAGATTAACTACTCTCCCATTTTTGTTACAAAACTTCTACCTTTACAATTGTGACAGTCGCAATTAGTCATGATAACAATTACTATTGAATTATAAGAATCTTAATCCCCGTCTCTTTTAAACAGACCCAACTAGACAAGGTGAAAATTATTCAGTGGGGACTCTCTTCCCCCACACACTATTACACTAAACTTCCCCTTGAAATCTTGTAAGCCAGTCACTTGCCCTGTGTACAGAGGGGATAGCATTGATACTTGATGTGAAGACTCCTTCCCTCTCTGTTGGTATTTAGAGTTACTACCTCCATGAGTATAGGTCAAGTTCATCAAATTGTAGCAATTTGCCCTGGTTTCCTTTATCAAAAATAGTCTTGTTTTTTTCATTTTTTAAAAAATCTTCCTCTAGTCGAGTTCTGATTATCAAGCCATCGAGGCTAGGTCAAATGGTATTATCTGCAAGTTTGGGTGTTCTTGTGCGTGCCTCCTCTCACTTCATATCAGCTGGATGCTTCACTCTCAGCTCTAGCCCTCTGTGGCTATGTCCTTGTCCATGGACTCAGGAGTCCCCAGGTCTCACCACACTTTGGACCAACCAACCTTTTCCTCTTCTCTCTCTCATCTGCAGGTCTGTGGAAAGATCTCAGCCCATTTCTTCATTGTTGCCTTTCCCCCTCTTCCACTCACCAGTAGACCAATGTGGGTGCCAGCAATCTTGCATGTCTGCTTATATGTTCCCTTTGAGTTTCAGTCTTAGAGGGGGGGTGAAGTACATCTTTGAAGACAGGTACCCACTGTCCTCCAGGCAACTTTTCTAAATGACCAATGATACCCAGCCACAAGACAGAGAGGGAGACATGACATCTACTCAACAAACATCCCATTGCCCTTGAACTGACTCCAGTTCATAGTGACCCTGCACAGAGTTTCCCAGACAGTAAATCTTTATGGCAGCAGAAAGCCTCAGCGGTCTTCCAAGGAGAGATGGGTGTGTTTGAACCGTGGACCTTTGGGTTAACGACCCAAAGCCTAACCCCAGGACTACCAGGGCTCCTTATAACACATATCTTGTTGTTGTTGTTGTTAAGTGTCATGAAGTTGGTTCCAACTCATAGCAACCCTCTAAAGGGTTTCCAAGGAGCAGTTGTTGGGTTTGAATGGATGATCTTGTGGTTCACAGTCCAGCGTTAATCCTACAGCGTCACACCTGGAGTCATGTATGGCAGGTGTCAAATGAGCTACAATACCTACCTAGGGCCATTTGATGAGGGATCTCCAGAAGCGGGGGCAGTGAAAAAGAGGGGTCTTGAATGACTCTGGGTGTTCTGCACAGTGTTGGGGGAGCCATTTAACAAAATGGGGCAAACGAAGAGGACAAAAAAAAAAAATCCACAACCCCCTTGTTACAAGGTTGTCATGAGACGTCAATAAGATTTACTCTGAACTGGGTTCAAATCCTGGTTCCTGCTTTCTGAGTCACATGACCATACAAGTTGCTCTGGGTACCCGTCTCCTGGTCTGTAAAATGGGGAAACCTGGTGGCGCAGAGGTTATGGTCTCACAGCTAAACAAAAGGTTAGATGTTCAAACCCATCAGCAGCTCCATGGGAGAAAAATGAGCCTGTATGCTTTCATAAAGATTTGCAGACTTGGGAAGCCTACAGGTATGTCCTACTTTACTCTACAGGGCTATAAAGAGTCAGAATCAACAGGACGGTAGTGGGTAAGCAGAGGGCATGGGCCTGCAGCACCAGTAAGTGCCCTGAAGGAAGTCCATGAGGGCTCTAGTGGTAATGGGTATCAGTCTCACACCTGGCTCCCATCTGGGCCAGGCCTTCAGGGGGCTATGGCTCCTGCGTGGTGGACAGCTACAGACCCTTCTAAGGCCCCATTGGGAAATTCCAGCCCAAAGAGTACCCACTGGAAAGACCCCGGGAGATAGGGCTGCAACAGGGAAGTGTGGGGAGGGGGTTTCCAGGCTGCAAGGAGAAGGGAGATTCTGGTGGGTAAGGGGAACTGAGCACATCATTTCTGCTTAGGACCCTCCCCATCTCCCCTGCCTTCGAGGCCTAGACAAGTTTGAGGCCCCTTCTATTACTTCTTCCAGCCACATTGGCCTTCTAAACCTTTGGACTGGCTGCTCCCCGGCCCAGGGCAGGCTTCTCTGCATCTTTCAGGCCTCAGCCTCACGACCCACTGGGTGATACAAACCCCACCACCACCACTACCACCCATTCAATTCCTCCCCATCAGTCCACTTGCCAGACCTTTCATCCCTCTCTGGAATCATAGTCCACCATCCCCAGGCCACCATATCCATTCTGTGTACAGCTCCGTCCCCTGTAGCTGGGGCATAATCAGTACTGGCTGAGTAGCCTAGGGGTGGTCCTCACTTGACTTTGGACAAGAGGAGAAGCTCCTTGCCATGAACTGAGTTGTATCCCTCCAAAATAAACATGGGAGTGTGGGGAGCACTGTGGCTTTATCGTTGGACTGCTAACTGCAAAGTCAGTGTTTCAAAACCACCAGTCACTCTGAGAGAGAAGGATAAGGCTGTCTGCTGTAAAGATGCAGTCTCCTCTAGGGTCCCTGTGAGTCGGAAATGACTTAAGCCAGGGGGGTTGGGTTTGGGTTTGATATCTGTCATTGTGGCTGTTTGGAAATGGGGGATTCCTTCTGTTATATTAACGAGGATCCTAAATGCAATCTCTTCCGAGTTATAAGGTTGAGCAGATTAGACACAGAGACACACACACAAGGGGACCACAGCATGCACATCCCCTATGTGCCCAAGGACCCAAGGAAGTAACCCAAGTAGCAGAGCCCGGATTTAAACTTTCAGTTTCCAGAACTGTGGGTAAACAACTTTCTGTTCCTTAAAGTCCCCAAGAGTGGTGACTGAGACAGTACTGGTCGGAGAGGGTCACTCACAGCCACTTGGCTGATCCAGGACAGGGAGGCCTTTGTTTCCAGGAAGAAGGCAATCTGGACTCTTGGGGAGCGCCCCCTAGAGGGCAGGACCAGATCTGTCTCCTGCTCCCAGGCCTACGGCTCTGCCAAGGGGATACTTGGTGGGCTGCTGGGGGAGCCAGGGACTTGGGGATCACAGGTTCTGCTACTGTAGGGAAGGGCCTAAGCTTCACCATTGTAGAGTTGCCTTCCTATTCACAGTAACTTTAGTTCCTCCAGCCTCCCAACCAGGACAGGACAGGACCTGCTAGGTCTCCTGAATGTCTCCAGCAGTCAGCTCTGCTCAGACACGATTCTCATTTTCTCAGCTAAGTTTAAAATATGTGATCAGTCTGCCCTCTGGGACGTCCAGCACTGCTGGGGAGGTCGTGTTATTAACAAGCCCATACTACAGATGAGGAAAATTGAGGCACAGAGTGGGGATGAGGCAGAGCTGGGCTTCAAATCAAGGACACTGTACTGGGCAGAGCCTGGTATGGGTAAGCAGCTTGGTTTGGGGGCAAAAGGCCCTCCCTGTGTAGGCAGAACTCAGGACAATCAACACAGCAGCTTCCTTTCTGAACGCAGCTGGTCTCCCGCAGCCTGTGAGGCACGTACTGTTACCATCCCACAACCTGGTCCAGTGTTCCCCGGGGCTCAGCCCTTCCTGAGTCCTGACATCCCCATGCATAGAGGGGAGCAGCAGGTGTGGGGCCCAGAAGTGGCTTGGCGAGTGGGCTATGGCATGTGAACATACACTTTGTCCACCTCTCATCTCATTCAGGTGGAGGCTGGCAGGAGGTTCTGCTTTTCCTTCTAGAAGCTTCTCCCCCACTTGGAGCAGGATCTAGGGAGCACAGTCACCCAGACTCAGTACCCCACCCATCCACGACCTCATCCCCAAACACAACCCCCACAGCCAGCTCACTGGGCTGCTGGTCCTAATTCCCCATTCCCACATAAGTAACCTTTCAGTTCTTCCCAGTTTTGCCCTTTTCCCAGCATTTTTTCCACCCTCCATTATTTTTTACTCCTATTTTATGCCATGTAAACCTCAACAACAAAGTCTCTTCAGACCCCATTTGGCAGTGTTATGGCCCAGGGCTTGACATTTCTCCAAAGTAAGTTGTTTTTATTATGTACCTGTTTATAAACACTGGGCATGAACTTGAGGTGGCTTCTAGAAACCTCCCGGGGCTGTGGAGAGGGCTGAATGAGACAACCCGTGCACACGGCTTTCAGCAAAGTACAGGCTGCCCTCATTGTATTTCACTTCCCTTTACTGCATTTTGCAGATACTTTGTTTTTTTTACAAATGGACGGTTTGCAGCAACCCTGCATTCAACATGTCTGCTGACACACTTGTCCCAACACCATGTGCTTCCTTTGTGTCTCTTTGTCCCATTTTGATCATTCTTGCAATATTTCAGACTTTTTCATAATCACACACTGCACAGATTAGGGTCAACAAAACTTTTCTGTTCAGTGGGAAACGAAACAATGCACACAACTCACTTATTCCGATCCTCGCTTCATGGAAGAGTCTGGAATTTAGACCCCAGTACTGTTACTGAAGCTCAGCAGTAGCATGTTTTCACACATTCAAAATATTCTTCAAAGTGAAGAAATAAAAAAATTAAATCAGGCACATCTATGGGCTGCTAACCACAAGGTCAGCAGTTCAAATCCACCAGCTGTTCCATGAAAGAAAGAGGCTTTCTGCTCCCATAAAGATTTACAGCCTTAGATACCTACATAGAGTCACTATGAGTCGGAACTGACTCAATGGCAGTGGGTTTATGTGATGAATTACCTGCCACCCATCTATCAGTCTGTCATACTGTGGTGGCTTGCACGTTGCTATATATAATACCGGAAGCTATGTCACGGCTATTTCGACTATCTACTTTCAAATATCGCCTAGTGAAATCCTATGGATCACAATAGAACATTATCTCCTGGAATGTCAGGCCCCTAGGTTGGAAGGCACTCAAAATACCTGGCAGCCCCAATAACGTCCTCAAGTGACCACCATCATGAGGACCAGGCAGTGTTTTATTTGGATGCACGTAAGGTCACCATGAGTTGGCGGTGGCACCACAACACGTAACAACAACAATAACCCATATGATGACAGGAAATGAGTTTCAAGATCTATTTTCAAGCGACAGACATAAAGACCAGAACATGTGTGGATTATTACTATCTGAGTTAAAACAATAGATGAAATCTACATACAGGTGATTCCAGTTAATCCCAGTTGTTCTGTTCAATCCAGTCCCCACAGATATTGAACTACTGGATACCAAACCAGCCTGATACTTAGGGCAACTCAAATCTTCTGTTGCTTTGGGCACAAGCATATCTAATCAATATACCACAAGTATTGATTTTGAGGTTACAAGTACATTTTCTACCATCTATCTGTTTATTGTACGATGGTGGCTTGCACGTTGCTATGAGGCAGGAGTTCTGCCACTGGTATTTCAAATACCAGCAGGGTCACCTGTGGTGGACAGGCTGAGATTGGGCTTCCAGACAAATACAGATTAGGAAGAAATGCCTAACAGTTTACTTCTGAAAATAAGCCAACAGAAATCCTATGGGTCACAACAGAATAGTGCCTGAAAGAGGGCTGGAAACTGAGCACCCCCGTAGTTTGGGGGATGCTCAAAATACACCGTGACTACAAAGATAAATCAGAGCATACCAACGTTGGTAAAGACAGTATGGGAATTTCGTTCTGCTGCCCACGGAGTCACTACAAGTCAGAGCTGACTTGGTGACAACTATAAGGAGCTCTGGTAGTGTAGTGGTTACGAATTGGGCTGTGAACTGCAAGGTCAGCAGTTCGAAACTACCAGCTGTTCCGTGGGAGAAAGATGAGGTTTTCTGCTCCCATAAAGATTTACAGCCTCAGAAACCCTGTGCAGGGTCGCTATGAGTCAGAATCGACTCCACAGCACATCACCACCACCACCAGCCAGGGCAAGAGAATGAAAAGAACACCATAGATGTGGTGATGTCATATATGAAGACAAAGTCACAGTCACAGCTGTTGACTTACCAGATGCCTCTCGGAGTGTGGACCCTCAGGTGTGTGACTCTGTTAGTAGGTAAGGTGTGAGGTTCAGGTGACCTCCTCCACTCACCAGGACGGACAAAGCCCAGGGCACAGTCATGCTGTCCCACTCACCCACTGCCACTCAGTGGTTGGGGCCCAGGAACAAGTCCTTCACAGTCCATTACTTAATGCCCCTCTTTCCCTACAACTCGATGCTGGGGTTTGCTTTGCTCATCTGTAAAATGGGTATGTTGGGTTCTCTCCGCATATATATTTTTTCATTCTCAATACAGAAAATACCAAGCAAGCCATCTGTCTATTTGTCATACTGTGGCGGCTTGTGTGTTGCTGGAAGCTAAGCCATCAGTGTTTCAAATACCAGCAGGGTCAC
>NW_006408620.1:5514830-5532290 GCF_000296735.1 Chrysochloris asiatica | reverse complement strand
AAAGAAACCAGTGGAAATGCTAGGGATCACAACAGAACATTCTCTGATAATGTGCTATCCATGGTGGACAGGTTTCTGGACTAAGACTCAGCAGAGAGGCCTGGTAATCTAGTTCTGAAGCGAAAGCACTGGAAACCCCATGGATCCCAATAGAAAGAACACTGGTAGAGTGCTGGAAGGTGAGGCCCCTAGGTTGGAAGGCACTCAGAACACACAGCAGCCACAACCATGGAATCAAACACTAATCATTGTGAGAAGGGTACACGACCAGGAAACGCTTCGTTCGTTTTTACATGGACTTGCCCTGAACTGGAGGCAAGCAGACAGCAACTAACAACAACATGGAAAATTTCAGACATAAACAATAGAGCAGAAAACAGTCGAGTGGCCACATGCACCTGCCCCACCCCCACCCCCCAGCTTTAACAACCAGCAATCCACAGCTCGGTCATTTCCCCATCCTGATCATTCTGAAGGAAATCCCCAATTGCATACAACGTCATCTGTAAACCTTTCAATGTGTTTCTCTAAAACGCAGGCTGCTTATAAAAACAATAGCCACAATTCCATTCCCAGACCAAACAAAAAACAAACAATAACACCTTAATATCATCCGGTCTCCTGGTTTCCCAATTATCTCATGATTTGTGTGTTCAAAGTAGACATTTGTTAAATAAAAAGGTACAAGAAAGAGTTTTCATGACTGCCCTGGAGGAATGCTTTATTTCCTTACTATTATTGTTATTTTTATAACAGTTGATCTGTTCAGTTGAGACCCAAATCAGGACTACACTCTGAAATTGGAGGATGTGCTTCTTACATGATTTTCAATGTAGTCACTAGATTCACCCTCCCAGCAGCCCTGATGGAACAGTGGTTAAAGTGTTTGGCTGATAACCAAGACACTGGTGGAATTGACTTCACAGCTGTGGGTTTTTGGTCTAGACCACCACCCACTTTCCTATGTTGCTCCGCCATTCTAGGTATCATCTGTGTTTCTTATTTATTGTTGTGTAACAAAGGACCACAAAACTGGGAGGCTTTAAACCAAAGTCGAGTCTGGCTTACAGCAAGCAACCTTAGACCTGCCCCATAGGACTCCCAAAGCTGGGGTCTTTATGCCACTGCAGAGCGGCTGGTGGGTTAGCAACTGAGCATTTAACAAACCACGGTTCCTGTCTTCAAACCACAAACACATATTATCTCACAGGTTTAGTGGCTCCGGAGTCTGGGTGTAGTCTCCTCAGCGCAGGATCTCTCGCAGGCTCAACTGAGTGCTTTGTTGTTGTTGTTAAGTGCTGTCAAGTCAGTTCTGACCCATAGCGACCCTGTACAGGGTTTCCGAGGTTGTAAATCTTTACGGGAGCAGAAAGTCTCATCTTTCTCCCGTGGAGCAGCTGGTAGTTTCGAACTGCTGACCTTGCGGTTCACAGCCCGACTCGTAACCACTACGCTACCAGAGTTCAACTGAGTGCTAGCTTGGGCTATAAACTCACCTTAAAGTTCAACTTGGGGATGATCTGTAGACATTGGCAGGATTCAAGTCCTCGTGGGTTCTCTTCTTCCTGGCTGTCGGCTTGGGGGTCACCCTCAATGCCTTGCCATGTGGGTCTCTCCAACATGGTGGCTGCTTGATCAAAGCAAGTAACTGAGAGCGCAAGAAAGTTAACAAGGGATCTCACACTTGAGTGTGCATCAGACTCACCTGGACATCTTGTTAAACTCAGATGGCTGGGCCCCACCCCCAAGGCTTCCCATTCTGTAGGTCTGAGGTGAGGTCCAAGAACGTAGTTTCTTTTTATAATATTGTTGCAAAGATATATCTAGCACGTTTGCCAATTCTGAATATTTTAGGTATACAATTTAACGGTACCAATGTTATTGATCATGTCGTATAACCATCACCCCGAATCTTTGCCAAATTTCCTATCACCGTTAACAGAAACTCACCACTTCCTAAACAACGAGTCCTCGTTGCCTCCTCCCTCCTGCCCCTGGTAACCACAAATCAACTTTGATCTCTGTACTTGTACACCTCTCCTATCCGAGTTATTTCCTTTAAGTGAGTTCATACGCTATTTGCCCTTTTGTTATTGACTTCTTTCATCCAACATAATGTTTTCAAGTTTCATTCACGTTGAAGCATGGATCAGGACAAGAAATTTACATTTTTAACAGGCTCCCTGTTGCTGCTGATCTAGGTCCACACTTGGAAAACAACTGAACTCCAGGGTTTCCCTCCATGGTCTTTTTATTATTTTTTGCATTTTAATAAGTTGATGGATCTCTATTTCGAATTTTAAGGCAATAAGACAGTGATCTCAACCCTGGCTGCAAATAACAATCACTTGGAGGTGTCCAGCTATCATTACTGAACACTTTGAGCAAGTATTCTATAGAAGAATTCAAGTCAAAAGGGGGGGAATGCAGAAAAGAATTTCAAATATTGACTCCAGACTGTTTGAACCCATGGAGGCTAGATGAACCCCTGAAACTATCGCCCTAAGATCAGCTTTAAACCATAAATTAAAAACAACCCTGAAGTCTTCTAAAAAACTATACAATTCAGTTTAACTTGTCAACAAAGGTCTGCCTTAAGCATTACGCTGTTTTGAAAATGACTTGTGTGCCACAGAGTTGGTTCCGACTCATAGCGACCCTGTACAGAGTTTCCGAGGCTGTAAATCTTTACGGGAGCAGAGAGCCTCATCTTTCTCCCATGGAACAGCTGGTAGTTTCGAACTGCTGACCTTGTGGTTCGCAGCCCGATTCGTAACCACTACGCTACCAGAGTTCCTTGTATAGGGTTTCAAATCAAACAACATATTGCAATACGCCAATCTGTGGCACAAGACATCCTTAAAGTGTTGAAGAGCAAAGATGTCAGTTTGAGGACTAATGTGTGTGTGACCCAACCCATGGTATTTTTAATAACCTCATATGCATGCGAAAGTTGGGACAGTGAATAAGGAAGGCCGCAGAAAAATAGATGCATTTGAGCTATGGTGTTGGAGGAGAATATTAAAAGTACCATGGACTGCCAATAGAACAAACCAATCTGTGTTGGAAGAAGTATAGTCAGATTGCAAAGGCATACTTTGGCTATGTCAAGAGGGACCGGTCCCTGGAGAAGGTAAAATGGAGGGTCCAAGAAAAAGAGGAAGACCCCCAATGAGAAGGATTGGCACAGTGGCAGCAGCGATGGGCTCAAATGTAGCAATGAGTGTAATGCTGGCACAGGACTGGGCCATGTTTCATTCTATTGTGCATAGGATCACTATGATTTGGTGCTGACTTGATAGCACCCTAACAACAACAACATAGGATTTCTGAGGAGAAGTTGAAGAGTTTCAACTGGTGACGTTGAGGTTAGCAGTACAGTGCTTACTCTACAGGGTCACATCAGGACTCCTAAGAACTACCTGGTTGCTTGGTTGGTTGGTTATGTGCCATGGAGTCGGTTCCAACTCACAGGGACCCTACACAGGGTTTCTGAGGCTGCAAATCTTTATGGGAGCAGAAAGCCTCATCTTTCTCCCGTGAAACAGCTGGTAGTTTCTACTGATGACCTTGAGGTTAGCAGCCCAACTCATAACCACTACGCTACCAGAGCTCCTTAAATGGGATCAAATGAAAAAACCAACTCAAAAGATTAGCTAGGCACCTTAGGGGCAGTGAGTTTAAGTGAATGGGAGACGGACAACCCAGAAAAGGAGGGTGAAGGTGATTGTACAACTTGAAGAACTTCATCAGTGTCACTGAACTGTGCATGTACAAACTGTCGAATGGGTGTATGTATTGCCATCAACATTCTCAACAATAACAAAATATATAAATCTTTAAATCACTTGGAGAGTTTTGTGCGTGTGTGTGTTTTCAATGCAGTTTTATGATTACATCTATTGGAAGGGTTGGAGAAATATAAAGCTGCCACTTAGCCTGAGAGCTTGTAAGTTATTGGTAAATCAACTCATTTCAGGAGTTGAAGAATCCCTAGTTATTTCTGAATATTCAATTTTACACAAGTTTCTCTTTTGAATATATTCTCTCTTAATGAAGCAAATGTGTAAAATCTGTTCTTTTCCACAGAGGACCCATTCTTTGTTTCAGCCAACTCTCAATAGTGGGGCAACTAGTGTAACACCATCTCCCGGAAGAAAGAGTATTAGAATATTCCATTTTGTGGGGTAATGTATATCTTCCTATGTTTATTCATCAGTGTCTATAGTTGTTGTTGTTTGGTGCCATCGAGTCAATACCAACTCATAGCAACCTTATGCACAGCAGAATGAAACACTGCCCGATCCTGGGCCAACCTCACTAGTGTTGTCATGCTTGAGCCCACTGATACTGCCACTTTGCCAATCCATCTCACTGGGGGTCTTCCTCTTTTTCTCTGACCCTCTACCTTACCAAACATGATATCCCTCTCCAGCAACTGGTCCCTCCTGACAATATGTCCAAAGTACATATTGTCGAGAGACGAACTTTGGCCATCCTAGACTCCAAGGAACACTCTGGCTGCACTTCTTCCAACACAGATCTGTTTGTTCTTTTGGCAGCCCAAGGGACTTTCAATATTCTCCTCCAACACCATAACTCAAATGCACCACTTTTTCTGTGGTCTTCCTTATTCACCTGCATCTGAGGTTATTGAAAATACCATGGCTTGGGTCAGGCGCACCTTAGTCCTCAAGCTGACATCTTTGCTCTTCAACACTTTAAAAACGTCTTGTGCAGCAGCAGATTTGACTGCTGCTTCCATGAGTGTTGGTAACTGATCGAAGAAGAATGAAGTCCTTGACAACTTCAATCTTTTCTCTGTTGATAAGAATGTTGTTTATTGGTCCAGTGGTGAGGATTTTTTTCTTTACATTGAGATGCAATCCATACCGAAGGCTGTACTCTTTGATCTTCATCAATAAATATTTTAAGTTTTCCTCACTTTCAGCAAGCAAGGCTGTATCATCTGCATATCGCAGGTTGTTAATGAGTCTTCCTCCAATCCTGATGCCACATTTTTTCTACATCTAACCCAGCTTTTTGGATTATTTGCTCAGCATAAAGGTTGAATAAGTATGGTGAAAGAATACAACCCTATCACACACCTTTCTTAATTTTAAACCTTTCAGTGTTCCCATGCTCTGTTTGAACAGCTGCCTCTTTGTCCAAGTACAGAGTCCTCATGAGCACAGTGAAGTGTTCTGGAACACTCAGTTAAGTGTTCAGGAAGGAATGGAAAGACCAGGAGAAGCTCCACCATATGAAATGCCTCTAGTCCATCATAAATTTATGTACAAAAAGAAAAATGGACCCTTTTCTTGGATGTGAACTGGATTTAGTGGCTCATTCTAATGAACAGAATATTGTGGGAGTCATAGAGTGAGACTTCTGAAATAGGTCATAAAAGTCATTGTAGGAAGCCAGTCGCCATGTTGTGAGGATCCCCAAACCGCCAACAGTCAGGGGAGTGGGCCATCTTAGAAGCCGAGTCTCCAAAACCTCAGTCAAGCCTTTGGGTCAACATCTTGACTGCAAACTCTTGAAACCCAGCAACTAAGCAGCTCCTAAACTCCCAGTGTGGCACGATAGCATCAGCACTGGACTGCCAACCACAAGGTCAGCAGTTCAAACTCCCTATCTGCTCCTCAGAAACCATATATAGTGTCACTAAGAGTTGGAACCAACTCCTGACCCACCGACATCTGTGCGCTAATATTTGCTGTTTTAAGCTGCTAAGTTTTGGGGCCACTTGTTAACATAGTAATAGATAACTAACATAACCCACAGGTCAAACAAGTCTTGGGGACCCCAGGAACTCCACTCTTACTCCAGAACTTTCCACCAGGAAAAGGAAATCATGAATCTTGAATGGTTTGGGGCAGGGTATGTATAAGTCCCCAACTCTCGCGAATCAAGTGCAGAGCCTGGCAGATCTGGGAACCACCTACCTGTGTCCATCCTGGTTCACTGGGCCCTGGGGGGGTCTCCAAGCAGGGCCAGCAGCTCCAGCCCTCCCTGGGACACCAGACTGTGGGCACTGTAGGCAAGACAGTCGTCATCACCACTACAGCTTGCCAAGTGTCAACAACACAAAACCCACCACCATCGAGCCCATGCTGACTCGTCACAACCCTACAGGACAGAGAACTATCCCAAAGGGGTTTTAAGGCTGTTGACTTTTAGGAAGTAGATCACACATCTCTCTCCTGTGAAGCTGCTGGAGGATTTGAACCACTGACCTTCAGATGAGCAGTCAAGCATACGTTGGTGGTGGCTGAGTGCTGTCGAGCCAGTTCCAACTCATGGAGACCCTGTATAGGGTTGCCAAGGAGTGGCCGGTGAGCTTGAACTGCTGACTTGGTGGTTCAAACCGACTTTGCAGGTCAGCGCATAACCCACAGTGCCACACCGGGACTATGGCAGGCATATGTTGTTGTTAAGTGCTGTCGAGTCGATTCCAACCCATAACAACCCTGTATAGGGTTTCCAAGGAGCAGCTGGTGAGCTTGAACCCCCAACCTTGCAGTTCAAACAGCTTTTCAGTCTGACACATTAACCCACAGTGCCACCCCAGGGTAAGTACTTAATCATCTGCTCCACCACCATCTGCCAGTCTGTCATGCACTGGTGGTTTAGCTATACTGCTGCAATGCTGGCAGCTATACCACTGATATTTCAAATACCAGCAGGGTCATCCATAGCAGATGGATTTCAGTGGAGCTTCCAGACTTGGAAGCAGGGTCCAATGATCTACTTACTAAAATTAGCCAACGAAAACCCTATGGATTCCAAGAGACCAACGTAGTGCTGGAAGATGAGCCCCTAGATTGGAAGGCGCTCAGCATCCACAGCAGCCACACAGACTCAAACATCCCAGTGACAGTGAAGCTCACGCAGGACCAGGCAACATTACACTCATTGTGCACGGGGTTGCCAAGAGTTGGAGCTGATTCAGCAGCAAACAGCAAGAATCAGCCATGTATGAGAAGGTACCTTTAGTCAACATTTGTGGGGGCACACTGACTTATTAGAAGTCCTTTCTTCAGTTAACTCATGGGGGTCTGTGTCCCTCAGAAAGCTGCAAAGTTTTGGAGAAGGTCATACTATGTCCAGCCCCACATCCCCACCCTCTTAACCACTGCACGCATGCAAGCTCGCACACACACGCACACACACATACACCTCAGGGCCTAGGACACAATCATAGAAAGAGCAAAGATAAAAAGAGCAACTGCCGTGAACAGTCCCAGTTAAAGGTTACTCATGTCGCTTGTGTGCATTCTCTGTAATTCTTTTAGCAAGGGAAGGCCAATGACTCCCATTTTACAGATAAGGAAATTGAGGCAGAGCTGGGCTCAAGCCCAGGGCTGCCTGGTTTCAGAGCCCCTCATCCATCCTCACAGCTGCGGCTCAGGCTGGAGTCTCCATTCCCTCAGGTAGGAAGTCCCCAATCCTCTGATCTAGAGATGATGAGTATCTATACCGAGGCTCAGCTGTGGACAAAAGCCCTTGGGAATCATTCCTGCCCCAAAGAACTCCCGGGCCTGAGATGGTGGCTGTGGATAATGATGACCATGGGGTGGGGGTGGGTGGGAAGAGGGAAGGACACCCTGGTCACTAATGCCTGCAGTAAGGGAGGTTGGTAGAGTGACTCACAGGAAGGGCCAGCTCCTGCCTCCCATCTCTCACCTGTCACTAGCCCCAGAGTCAAAGGAGCGGGTCACAGGGGAGACAGAGGTCAGACCCACTGCCTTTTGCTCTCCTCTCTCAACTTATAGCCCCTTCATCCTGAAGAGCAAGGCAGATCCCCTGCTCTCCCAGGTCAGGGGACTGGTTGCTGGCGACACAGGACGGGAAGGGAAACCTCTTTGATGTATGTAGTTAAGGATGAAGACTCTTGAGAAGCCAGCTTGCTGTGTGCCCTTAGGGGTGGGGGCTAGTTACTCACCTGCTTTGAGACTCTTCTCTTCATCTGTAAAGTGCAGAAAATATCACCTACCTCACAGAGTTGTCAGGGGTTAAATGGGTTAATAACATATGTAAAACGCTAGCTAAGCACTCAATAAATGCTAGTTATGCTTCTTAAACTGTGTACCAGGCAATGTGGGCGGCATTCTGCATACTTGATCTCATGTAATCCTCACGGCTGCTAAAGGCAGTAATTGCTAGTAATCCCATTTTACAGATAAGGAAACTGAAGCTCACGGAGATGAAGACCTTAAACTGAAAATTCAGTGGGCAATTTCCACTATACCCAAGAGTCCCAGTGGAATATTTTATCTTACTGGCCCCCAAATATCACTGATTATCCTACAGAAGGAGTCAAAATGTGGCACTGTAGGATAAGCACTATACTGCTAACCATAACATCAGCGGTTCAAATTCACCAGCTGCTCCTTGAAAACCCTATATAAGGTTGCAATGAGTCGGTATTGACTCAACAGCACTTAACAACAACAACAATCCTTCAAAAAGGCTCCTAAAATTATATGACCAATTCCTACCTCCCATTCTATTTTTAAAAATAGGTTCCAGATTAAGTATTTAATGTCAAAAACACATCACTTTAAAATCATTAATAGAAATTATAGGTTTTATGTATTATCTTTTTTATATTAATGTCGGGAAAGATGACAGATTTTGAAATTAAATGTTCAAAATAAGGCTTCAAAATCCTTAGTTGAAAATATAAAACAAGTTGCTACTGGGTTGACTTCAACATGACAATATTTAGGGCTGAGAAAGATGTTTGGGATCATTGGTGATCAAAGAAATGAAAATCAAGGTATCATTTGGCAAAAATTTTTTACATTGATTTCAAAATCCAATAATGCCAAGTTTGGAAAGGACACAGATTGTCTGAGTTGTGGGTAGGAGTGCAATTAGGTGCAACCGCTTTGGAAAGAAGTTGATTATTAACTCCTAAAGGTGAAAATTCACATGTCCTGAGTCTCAGCAATTCTGCTCCTAAGCAAATACCCCAGAGAAACTCTTGCATGTGTGCACCAAGAACCACCTACAAGAAACCACCCAGACCCATTTGGATGTTCATCCATATAAAAGCAAGGATCAGTTGGGTATATTTACTTGGTGAAATATTATTCAACATTAAAAAACAAGTCAACTCATTGGCTACCTAAAATGAGGGGGTGATAATAGCATGAAGTGACTGGCTTACAAGTTTTCAAGAGGGAGTTTAGTTTAAGAGTGTCCAGGGGAAGATAGACCCTATTGAATAGTTTTCATCTTAACTAGATGGGTCTGGGGAAAAGAGATGGGGATGATTCTTATGATTCAATAATGAGTAATTGTCATCATGACTAATTGCGATTGTCACAACTGTAAAGGTAGAAGTGTTGTAACAAAAAAGGGGGAGTAATTAATCTTACAGTCCAGAAACAGAGGACCCTAGGACCATCAAGGGAGAAAAGCACAGTGGAATGCAGGACCCTATCCAGAGAAGCAGTGATACCAGAGATGGAGGCAGAGATGAGGACAGGGGGAGAGGGAGCAGCTGAGGGCTCTAGACTCATGGAAAGAGAGGGACTGGGTGTTGGCAGCCAGGAGGCAGGCTTGTAGAATGTGCCCTTTGGTTGTTTAAATTATTATATTCCTGAGTGTTTTTGTGTACATCCACCCATGTCCCCCACCAAAAAAAAAAAGGAACTTAAAGGCTAGATGAAGTCTTAACTCATGCAAAGGTAGGAAAGTAAGTTATTTTAGACAAAATATGGTAATCAATACACTCTTCATTCCAGGCACTGATTTGACGCTCTGAAGAAAGAGTATGCTTGATAAAATATATCTTAAGAAAACACAAAAGACTAACATATATCATGATGACAAAATAATAATTCTAAGATAATCCAAACTCCAGAAAGATTTCAATCATGAAAATGTTTGCTCTCCTAAAAAAGGGAAAAGGTTATAGAAATAGAAATATATGCTCAATAAATGTTCTTTCAAGGAAAAAAAAAAACCCAACAAGTCAACTGTAATATGGATTAATCCAAGCAAGATACAGATGATTCTCATGATCGCTGTTGTTGTTGTTGTTGTCAGGTGCCATCGAGTCAGAACCGACTCATAGCTACCCCATGCACAGCAGAACGAAACAATGTTCGATCCTGGGCCAACCTCACTACCGCTGCCACACTTGAGTCCATCAATGATGCCACCTGGCTGATCCATCTCGTTGGGGGTCTTCCTCTTTTTCTCTGACCCTCCACCCTACCCAGCTTGACATCCTTCTCCAGCGATTGTTTCCTCCGGACAATATGTCCAAAGTAGGAGAGACGAAGCTTAGCCATCCTGGCCTCCAAGGAGCACTCTGGCTGCACTTCTTCCAAAACAGATCTATTGGTTCTTTTGGCAGTCCATGGCACATTCTCCTCCAACACCACAACTCAAAGGCATCAATTCTTCTACGATCTTCCTTATTCACTGTCCAGCTTTCGCACCCATATGAGGCTACTGAAAACACAATGGCCTGGGTCAGGCACACCCTAGTCCTCAAGCTGACATCTCTGCTCTTCAATACTTTAAAAAGTTCCTGTGCAGCAGATCTGCCCAGTGCAATATCGTTATATGCTATAAAATCCCTGCACACAATAACTAAGCAAATGCTAACTCAGCCTTGTGTGTCAGACAATTCAAATGGTGTGCCGCTCTGCCCATGACCACAGAGACAGCACCACCATGACTGAATTTTTGAATTACAATTAAATTGTAAAGAGTTAGCAGATTTCCAAACATGAAATTGTGGGGGAAAAATTTTACATAAAAAAGTAAGTCCCAGAGACACACCACACAGAGACCCTCTACAACAGACACAAATGACAATCCTGCAAGCCTGAAGTTCAGAGGAAAGATCAGAGAAGTGGACTGAGGGCTTGCTGGGAGGAGAAGCTGAGCAGGGACGGTGAGAGGGAGACTGACTGATGAATGGCCAGCCAGATGCGACACAACCATCTTGAATTTTTGTGAGCAGTTTTGGCAACAGAAGGTGACCTGGCAGAGCAGATTCACAAAAGTCTGAAAAAAGCCTAAGAGTGATATGGGACATCATGAAGAGAAATAACTTAAGAATGACTGGAATTCCAGAAGAAGAAGAAGAGACAATGAAAAGCAGAGAGAAAATTATCCAAGAGTTGTTGGAAGAAAACTTCCCAAACATCATGAAAGAAGAGATGGTAACCATATAAGAAGCTGAACAAACCCCAAACAGGATAGATCGCAAAAGAATATCACCAAGACATATTATAATCAAACTTTCCAAAACCAAAAAAAGAATCCTGAGAGCAGGTTGGGGAAAATGAAAAGTTACCTACAAAGGAGAACCAATAAGACAAAATTCTGACTTCTCAACAGAAACCATGCAGGCAAGGAAGCAATGGGATGACTTACACAAAACTCTGAAAGAAAAAAATGCCAGCCAAGTATCACATATCCAGCAAAGATGTACCTCAATTACAAAGACAAAACTAGGATATATCCAGATAAAAAGAAATGAAAAGAATTTGTAATAAATAGACCAACTTTACAAAATACACTAAAGGGTGTTCTTTGGATGGAAACTCAACATCAGCAGACAACAACCTGAGATTACCATACATAACAACACCACCCGGAACTCAATCCAGATACAGAAGTATTTAAAGTAAAAACAAACCTACAAGACTGAAAATAAGGACCAGAGAGATCAATGTATAATGACGTCATCTATAAAGAGGGAATAGTAGTGTAGATGCAGCACTTCCACATGGCAGGTAGCCAAGTGGATTTCAAGAAACAAACAAAAAAAAAAAACAGACTGGGGATAACGCAGGGGAAAAAATTAACAAATTACAGTGAAACCTCAAAGAAAAATAATACATCTGCACATCAAAATAAAAGAGGAAAATCAGAAAGATTTAGTAAAGATACCACAACAGAAATGAAAATGACAAGAAAACCCACAAAGAAAATGAATTCAGCAAAGAAAATTACGTGGCACAAAGGATCCAGCAGCACCACACACACACACACACACACACACACACACACATATACAAAAGAGAGAGAGAAAAATGGCAATAATCAATTCATCACTATCAATAATTAACACTGACTGTAAATGAATTGAATGCATCAGTCAAGAAACAGAGAGTAGCGTAGCAGAATGGATTAAGAAAACAGAGTCTTGCAATATGCTGCCTACAAGAGACACATCAAAAAGATAGAGCCAGCCTCAATGCCCATCAACAAAGGAAGGGTTAAACAAACTTTGGCACATACACACAATGGAATACTATACAACCTTGAAGAATAAGGATGGATCTGTAAAACACCACACAACATGGATGAACCTGGAGGATATTGTTGTTGTTAGGTGCCGTTGAGTCGGTTCCGACCCATAGCAACCCTGAACAGGGTTTCCGAGCTTGTAAATCTTTTACGGGAGCAGAAAGCCTCATCTTTCTTCAGTGGAGGAACTGGTAGTTTTGAACTGCTGACCTTGCGGTTTGCAGCCCGATTCATAAGCACTACGCTAGCAGAGCTCCAGGATATTACACTGAGTGAAATCAATCAATCATAAAAGGTCAAATATCGTATGAGACCACTGTTGTAAAAAAGTTAATAAAAGGTTTTCTTGATAAAAGAAATCATCTATGATGGTTATGTAGGTGGGGTGGGTAGATGAAAATAATTCACAGGTTAGAGGATTGTTGTTGTTGTTGTTAGGTGCCATCGAGTTGGTACCGACTCATAGCGACCCTATGCACAACAGAACGAAACAGTGCCCGGTCCTGGGCCAACCTCACTACTGTTACCACACTTGAGCCCATGGATGTTACCACTTTGCCAATCCATCTCGTTGGGGGTCTTCCTCTTTTTCTCTGACCCTCTACCTTACCAAACATGATATCCTTCTCCAGTGACTGGTCCTTCCTGACAGTATGTTCCAAGTATGAGAGACGAAGTTTGGCCATCCCAGACTCCAAGGAGCACTCTGGCTGCACTTCCAACACAGATCTGTTTGTTCTTTTGGCAGCCCATGGCACTTTCAATATTCTCCTCCAACACCGTAACTCAAAAGCATCAACTTTTCTACGGTCTTCCTTATTTACTGTCCAGCTTTCACATGCATGTGAGGTTATTGAAAATACCATGACTTGGGTCAGGCGAACCTTAGTCCTCAAACTGTCATCTTTGCTCTTCAACACTTTAAAAAGGTTTTGTGCAGCAGATTTGCCCAATGCAATACGTCGTCTGATCTCTTGACTGCTGCTTCCGTGAGTGTTGATAGTTGATCCAAGAAGAATGAAGCCCTTGACAACTTCAATCTTTTCTCCATTGATAAGAATGCTGTTTATTGGTCCAGTGGTGAGGATTTTTGTTTCTTTACATAGATACATGTTAACATGGGTGATAGAGCAGAGAATAAACAAGAAGAAGGAGGTTGGCAGAGGAAAGACGAAGTTAGTAGGAGACACAGGAATGCAATAGTGAATAGAGGTAAATATTATTAACTGTTGGTACATGGAGGGGATTGCAGTCATTGTATGGAAGCAAAGTTATGATGTGTTGAATGTAAAACTGATGATCTGCTCTGTAAACCTTCCTTCAATTCACAATAAAAACTTAAAATAAGTCACAAAATATTCATAGCTTAATCCTCTTATTCTGTTTGTTTGCTTGAATTATCTTGTTAATAAAGTTTGTAGAAAGCAACTAAAATTACAAATACACTTCTTTGCATGCAGGTGTGAAAAACTTGGCTAAAAACAGAAAGCAGGGAATGGTGAAGATGGGATGCAAAGCGATGGGGATTCTGGGTGGGGGTGGGCGAGACCAGAAGCCTCATGGTTGGATTTAGGTTACTGAGAGGGTTTTGATTTTATTTTGATTGATAGGTTACCAAGTGCATATTTGCTGTTGCTGTTTAGTGCTGTGGAGGCAGTTTCAACTCATAGTGACCCTGTATAGTGTTTCCAAAGAGCGGCTGGTGAGTTTGAACCACTGATCTTACGGTTCAAATCGACCTTACAGTCCAGTGCTTATCCTAGAGTGCCACACCAGAACTCTGACCAGGTGCATGTTGTTGTTATTGATGAGTACTGTCGGCGGTTCTAACTCATAATGATCTTGTATAGGGTTCCCAAGGAGTGGCTAGTGAATTTGAACTGCCAACCTTGTGGTTTAACCCAACCTTGCAGTCCAGTGCTTTATCCCACAGTGCCACCCTCGGACTCTAACTAGGTGCATATACATTATTAAAATAACTATGTTGTTGTTAAGTATCATCGAGTCGGTTTTCACTCATAGCGACCCTGTATAGGGTTTTCAAGAAGCAGCTGGTGGGTTTGAACTGCCGACCTTGTGGTCCAGTGCTTTATTCCACAGTGCCATACAGGATTTCCAACTAGGTGCATAGACATTATTAAAATAAGTACGATGCTGCTGCTGCTGCTGCTTTTATATGCCATCAACTTGGTTTCGACTCCTAGTGAGACTGTATAGGGTTTTCAAGTAGTAGCTGGTAGGTTTCAACTGCGGACCATATGGTTCGCAGTCTTGTGCTGATCTACAGAGCCTCACCAGAAGTCCAAAATAACCATGGGAAATTTTAAATTAAACCAGATCATGCAAGGACCAAAGAAGAGAACATTCCATGATTTAAGAATTATGATCTCTCCACAGTTCTGTGATGAGTCCTGGTGTGGGGCTGTGGGTTAATGCGCCAGACTGCAAAGTCACTTTGAACCACAAGGTTGGCGGTTCCAACTCACCAGCTGATCCTCAGAAACCCTATACAGAGTCATTATGAGTCAGAATCGACTCAACAGCACTTATCAGCAACAGCCAAAGTGCTCAAGGATGTGTGTGTGTGTTGGGGACACTCAGATGGAAGCAAAGAGCAGGAAACACCCTGGCCTCTACTTGCTGTTCCCCAGCCCACCTCCAGTCCCCACCTGGCTCTATTTCTCATCATACTCACACCACAGACCCCAGGCATGAAGACTAGAGCAGACACAATGCCCAACCCTAACCCACAACAACCTAGTTGCATGTTCTGGCTGACAGGGACCTATGGGAATCTGGCCCCTGGTCAAGGTCTGCTGGACCCAGCAGTGAGTGGACTGGGCCGACTGGCCTACAGATGGCTGCCTGGCTTATCTGTATTTGAGTCATTTGTCAACCACTGTTCCCCTTTCTCCCATCTCCCTAAACCACTTCTATAGTTACTGTATATTGTGAAGTTAAGTCACTTTTATGCCCCCTCTAAATACGCTTGTTTTAAAAGGAATGGAACCCATGTTCGAACCCTGGTCTAGTGCTATAGGAAAAACACTAGACTGCTAACCACAAGGTTAGCATTTCAAACCCACCAACCACTTTCAGAAACGTTATACAGGGGCGCCGTGAGTCGGAACCAACACGATAGCATACAATACCACCACCAAGATCCACAGCAACAACCAACCCAAGTGTCCATCAAGAGATGAATGGATCAACCATCACCACTCATGGAAGCCGCAGTCAAGAAATCAGACAGTGTATTATTGCATTAGGCAAATCTGCTGCACAAGACCTTTTTAAAGTGTTGAAGAGCAGAGACATCAGCTTGAAGATTTAGGTGCACCTGCCCCAAGCCATGGTATTTTCAATAACCTCATATGCATGCGAACGTTGGACACTGAATAAGGAAGACCATAGAAGAATTGATGCATTTGAGTTATGGTGCTGGAGGAGAATATTAAATGTACCACAGACTGCCAAAGGAACAAACAGATCTTTGTTGGAAACATAGCCAGAATGCTCATTGGAAGCCAGGATGGCCAGATTTCATCTCTCATACTTCAGACATATTATCAGGAGGGAGTAGTCACTAGAGAAGAATGTCATATTTGGTAAAGTGGAGGGTCTGAGACAAAGCAGAACCCCAGTGAGATGGATCGGCACGGTGACTCAGATATAGCAAAGACTGTGAGGTTGGCCCAGGACTGGGCAGTGTTTCCTTCTGATGTATACAGGGTCGCTGTGAGTTGGTATGGACTCGATGGCACCTAACAACAACAATAACCCACACAAAGGCACATTACTCAGTCATAAAAAGGCAGGAAGTTACGGTACATGCTACAATGTGGATGAACCTTGAAACACGTGAAATAAGCGAAATAAGCCAGACACAAAGTGGAAAAATATTGTATGATCCCACTTAGATGACATGTCTAATACAGGCAAATGCATAGTGACAAAAGTCTGTTAGTGGTTTCCATGGACTGAGGATGGGGCAGTGGGCTTCTGTGTGTAGTGACGAAAACACACTGTAGTAATAACTGTACAATATACGGCTCATAATTAACTCACCGAACTGTACACTTAAAAATGGTCAAAATGGAAAATGTTCTGTTGTTATACATGAGGGGGCTTCAAAGAATATGTGGAAAAATTCCATGGTCTCTTAATTCCATTTTTCCCACACACTGTTTGAAGTCCCTTCATAGCTTACCACAAATTACAAAGGGGGGGGAAAAAGCAAGGCAGATGTCCCGCCCATAAATGGGTAAGTAAGCAATTCTTTACCATAAATAGGAAGTAACTGTAAACATAAGATGGGGTGGAGGGCAGGTCTTCAAAACATTTCTTGGGAAAATGGAATGAAAAGATAATGGAATTTGTCTACAAACTGTTTGAATCCCCCCTAGTATAGAAAACAAAAGCAAGTATACAGAGAAAAAAAAAGATTAAATTTAAATTTAAAGGGCTGCTTGCTTAAGTATATGAGCTTGCCCTCCCTCTCCTGGTGATCCCAGACTGGGACCAGCTTTAGAGATGTTAAAGCCAGGTTGGCAGCAAAGAGACTTGCTCCCTGGCACCTGAATTGCTGTGTGATTCAGAATTAGGAGCCTCCCTCTCTGTGTCCCACCTAAACTCATTCAGTAAAACTCACTACTGACTCATCGCTTACCCCCTGGGAAACTCCCCTCTGGCCAAAGAGTTTTAATTTTGTTTATGGGTTTGGTATTCTCCTGGGGATTCCGGGGAGCAGAAACCTGCCTAGCTTTGTGGCTGTGGAATGGGTGGGGAGACCCAGCTGGAAGGAGGCTAGCCCCGTCCTTGTCCCAGCCCCTCAGGCCCAGGCGGGCAAAGGGCAGGCCCAGCTGGGTCCTGGCAAGTCCCCGAGAATCCGGTGAGCTCATCCTTCACCCTTAATTATCTCCCCAGCTAATGAGCATCTCAGAACCTCCATCTGACCGGGTGGACCCCTGGGACGCTGGGGGCAGGGTGGTTCTAAAGGCCAGATGTCGCAGCGAAGGGAGGTGGTCGAGGTTCAGAGAGGGAGGAAGTGGGCTTGGGGGAGGCTTCCGGCCTTTTCTCTGTCTGGAAGAAAGTTGGGACTGGCAGTTGGGGTCTTGGTTAAGCACAGGACTTGCTCACTGTCCGAGTGACCTTCAGCTAATTACTGCTCAG
>NW_006408620.1:5368093-5514730 GCF_000296735.1 Chrysochloris asiatica | reverse complement strand
CCCCGCAACCGTCAACATCACCTGGGAGCTTGTGAGACATGCAGAATCTCAGGTCTGACCCCAGACCCATCTGAAGGTGATTCCCAGACACATTATCTTCTCCATGCCTCTGTTTCCTCATCTGTACAAGTTCTCAGGGCAGCAGGGTTTTTTGTTTTGCGTATAAAGCGGGGATTAAATGTCTTTGTGCCTATATAGTGCCTGGAACAGCGCCCATATATGGCAAAGAAGTCCCTGCTAATGTGAGGATGCTTCAAAAAATTCACAGAAAAATAGAAAGGAAAGAGAATGGAATTTTAACACAAACTTTCTGAAGCCTACATGTACTATTATCATCTTTACTAGGCCGGCTCTCATTATTACTGACACAGTGTACTCGGAACCCCAGGGAGCTACTTCCAGTCCAAACACCCCTCACCCTCAGTCTCTGAGCACCGCTGTTGTGAAGACAGGAGCCTGGGGCTCAAGTAGGGAGCCCCAAGTTCAGCTCCAAACTAGCCTGACACCTATAACTGACAGTAATGGTGAGTGGGTGGGTGGGTTTCCTCTGTGCCAAGCCCTCGGGAGGCTCATAATAACCTGTTGAGGCTGCCCACTATCAGCCCATTTTTTTTTTTTTTTTTTTTGATGAGACATCTGAAACACAGAGAGGCTAGACTGCTTTCCCAAAGCCACTCAGCAGGAAGGGCTGGATCTGAATCTGGGTATTCTGACTCTCCACGTCATACCACGCTATGGTATCCTCACTGTTTATCCAGACCTTGTGCCCACACAGCATCCCTACCTCCCTTGGTATCACTTTGCCAGTCCCAGTTTTGAAGTTCAGTATCTGTCTTCTCCACTAATGAAGCCTTTGCCAACTTGAGGCTGGACCACAGAGGCCATGGGAATTGGTTCTGTGGGAGGAACCTGCTAGCGGCTAATCTAAATTCCCAGGTGTGGCTGGCAGCAGCCTGTAAGGGCAGGACTGGGCAGAGTCCGGAATGGCAGTCTGTGAGGCTTTCATGCTGGCCTGGAGCTGGGTACCTCTTGGTCCCTCATTCTCACTTGGCCCATACAGAGTTCACCTCCTGGTTTTGGATAGAATGCAGCTGTTCTAGGAAAACCAAAACCACTGTCTTTGAGCGGATTCCTCAGTTGGTGGGTGTGAACCACCAACTCGGGGTTAGCAGCCCAACACATAATCCACAGCACTACTGGGGTTCCTTGAAATTCTACAAGGGAACTTCTGAATGTTTGCAGAAGCATACCATTATCTTTAAATTCTACTCTTCCATGAACGTGTCATAGACTCTGACTACTTTCATTCCACATTTGGTCAGCACTTACCATGTACCTACCAGGAGTCCTGGTGTGGCGCTGTGGGTTAATGCACCAGACTGCAAAGCCGTTTGAACTGCAAAGTTTGCGGTTCAAGCTCACCAGCTGCTCCTCAGAAACCCTACTATCCAGGGTCGCTGTGGATCGGAATCGACTCGACAGCACTTAATAACAGCAACACCATGTTTCAGGTACCATGTACTAGCCTGCAGACACAGTAGAGAACGGAGCAGATGTAATCCTGGAGAAGAAACAGAAAATTAACTGATACACCCTTGAATTAGACACTATCACTTTATACATGGATGAGAATAACAAAGGGACCAGGCTCCATGGAGAACAGGGAGAGCCCTAAGAGGAAGGTGCATTTTAAGGTGAGATCTGAAAGATGAACCGGAAGGGTGTTTTAACTAGAGGGAACAGCACAGGCAAAGGTTCAGAGGCAGAAAATTGTTTGGTGTCATCGAAGCAAGAATGAAAGACCAGCAAGACTAGGGGAGCTGGACCCTCCATCTTCTCCTAGAGGTCTCTCCTCTTACGCAGGGGGCAAGCTCCCCTTTTCTCAGGATGAGGCCTCGGTCTGCCTTCTAAGCCGGGGCGAAGGCCAGAGGGCTTGAAAGACCCATTCAAAACCCTCCAGAGGGCCCCAACTGGCCACAATAGAGTGTCCTCTCTGTGGAGTCTCTTCTTGTAGCCCTGATGCTTCTTTGTCACAGATAGGCAGGCCTGGGCTGGCACCTTAGATCCATAAGGAGCCAGCTGTGTCAGATACTTCAGGCCTTTAGGACCTAAGTGCCTCATCTGTAAAATGGGATAACTTTTCTTTTCAGGGTCGTTTTGATAAAATATGTGAACAGGCTGGTACAGAGCCTGGCACTTGGTGGGGATCTATGTTGAAAGTAACCATGATGACAATCGGTCACAGTCCTTGTAGTAGCCCAAGCCTGCGGGGAGGACATCTAAGCGAGGGCAGGGTTTGGCTGGTGGGGCTCAGACACTGAATGAGCGAATGAATGAATGGATGGATGGATGGATGGAGGAATGAATGAACCAACGAATGCAAACAAGGTCATCCAGCTTTGTGGGCCTCTCTCCATCCCCTACCCTGCCCCCAATCCGCGGCCGGGCAGTGTGCACTGTGCTCACCTGCAGTGCGCCTCAGTTTCCCACTCTGCAAAGCGGACAGGCGAAGGGAAAGCCCCACCCCCCACCCCCGGCCCGGGGGAGGCCGGCGGAAGGCAGGGAACCGGCGCGAAGTCTGCAGCCACCGACGTCCAATCGGCGCGCGCCAAGGGCAAGCCGCCCCTAGCCCCTCGCGCCGCCAGCTGCGCTCAGCCCCCGCCCTGCCGGGGCCGCCGGGGCCTGAGATGCACGTGACCCCGGTCGGCCGGCCCCGCCCCGCCGTGCCTACGCGGGTTTCCATTGGCAGTATGGAGGACCCGCCCCCTGCTGGGGCGGAGTCAGAGGCGCCCCCGCCCGCCGCAGAGCTGCTCTTGCGTCCGGACGGTGCGCGGCGCCGGGACCGACGGGGGGCGGGCGGAGCCGGGCCCGCGGGGCTGTTGCGGGGTGAGCGGTCGTGCAGCGTGCTGCGGGGGGCGCCATGGTGAGTAGGCGGCCAGGCGCGCAGCCGGGCTAGGAGCTTGCGCTAGGAGCCGAGTGGGGGCGGGCTGGGGTCTGCGCGGCGGGGGCGCGGCTTCGGGGGAGGGTCTGCTCCGGGGGGCCGCGCCCGCGGGCGGGGGCTCTTTGTCCGCTGCGCTGCGCTAAATCGGGACAAAGGAGGCGGCGGGGTGCGGAGGCCGCCTGCGGGGAGCGGTGTCCCCCAGCGCAGTGGCTCGCTGGGCTCCCCAGGACTCTAGCTTTCTTCAGAATTTCGGGGAAGACGGAGGTGACCTCGGCGGCGCCTGGCTCCCATTTCGCAGGTGGGGAAATTGAGGCCGGCCGTAGTTTGGTGCCCGGTTCCGTCGGCATTGGCTGCGCGTTGTGGACATGGCTGGGACTGGAGGTCCCCGGTCTCCCTCCACCCCCCGAATCAGGCCGGCTTGAGTTGCTTTTCCATCTGTTGATGCCTGTCAGCTGTCGCCCCCTGGGCCGATCCCCTTCCGAACCCTGGAGTCTTGGTCTGCCCTTTCTTTGCGCCCCAGTACACAAGGGAACTAGCTGCGTCGCCTCGCGGGGTAAAACGAGAGGGTGCGTGGAACGCGCCTGGCACCGCGCCTGCACCGCCGCCCGCGCTCTGCACGCGGAGCAGCTGGGGATGCTTTTCCCCAGCAGCTTTTCCCCCAGCATCCAGCCTTTGGCCGCTGAGATCATCGCGGACCAGAGCTAGGGTTCATCTGTCTCCCGACCCCTCAGGCACGGCGTGGAGTCGGAACGATGACGTTTTAGAGCCTGGTTGAAATTCTGAGATTTATCTCCAGGTTGCCTGGGTTCAACTCCCTGTGCAGCTACTTTGGGGCTGTGTGACCTTGGGCAACATACTTAACTTCTCTGAGCTAGCGAGCCTGCACCTGCAACGTGAGAATAGTAGTAACTCAACTAGAAGGCCGAGTTTTAGCTCCGTGTCTCTGGCACATCAACACCATAGCCCACTTCTGTCGAGAGAACAGCTTTGATAATGATCGGAGTGCTTTGCCTAGTGGGCTGAGCCTGGAGGAGACCTGGAACTAACCAGAGTGATTCCTAGGGTGGGGGCATGAGCCTCAGGCCTGGCAGCAGAAACCCTGAGTGACCTTGGGGACAGTCTTCATATCTCTGGCCTCGCTCCCAGCTTCCTCTTCTGCTGGGGGTTGCTTAGGTAGGGGGTGTTTGGGTGAGTTTCCTCTTCTAGAGGACAGGGGTGTGGGGGTGGAATACCACAACAAACTCCTCTGTGTCCTAGGGTCCAGCAGTTAGGGACGGCCCTCCTGTGCCTTGGTGTGCCCAGCATGCCTGTCCCTCCCTATACTCCTGTTTTCCTTGCAGAAACCAGGGCATGAGGTGTCTCTACTCCGTGAATGAGTCCCCTGCAGAGGCAGAACTAAGATTGCCAACAAGCTTGGGCAGATGGCTTTGTAAACATGGGGTACGTTTCTGAAGGCTGTGAGGGGACTCGTCTCTTCCTTCCCCCTAGCAGGGCCACCCTCCTGACCTTCCTTGAGATGCCCCAGAAGGCTGGGTTGGGCGACACTTGTGGACCGGGTTAAGCTAGGAGACAGCAGAGTGTGTCGCTGGGGAGGGGGTTGTTTGTGGGACTGTGGGCCTGAGATCTGTCTCAGGGCTTCACTAACCTCCGTGTGGTACTCAGGAAGAAGTGACTGAGGACGTACAAACCTGATGGCCCCATGACTCTTCCTTGTCACTTATCAGTTCTCATCCCCATCAGCACACTGGGTGGGGTCAGGGACCTGTTCCCATTTTGCACATTGAGAAACTGAGGCTGCTAGGAGCAGCTAGCTGAGCTGAGTCACAGTGGCATGGGGGAGGGACGGAATTACAGTCTGGTCAGCTGCTGATTGTGAGTGTCCCGTGTGGAGTTGGATTCGGTTGTAGTTTTGGGGTCTTGTGGGGAGGCGAAGATAACTGGGGGACTATGAGCCTCTGGGGAAGAACAGGATAGCAGGGATCCCTGCCTTCAGCCGACGGTGGCTGTCTTTTGGAACCCATTGAGGGGCAGTTGAAGCCAAATGCAGGGGCTAAGCTCTGGCTGCACTTCATGGGTCCCAGTCCAAGTCACGACGTCTCTGAGCCCTGAGAACCACACAGGGCAGGAGTACTGTTATCTGCCACCTAGACTGGCTGGGAGGTGTGCTTGCTAGAGCTACTGAAGTTATTGTTACTCATGTGGAGCTAATTTTCACCCAGGGTGAAGGGGATTTGAGGAGCCAGGCAGGGGCATGGCTAAGGGCAGCTCCTACAGACTGGGGTGGTGGGCTTTAGACCGTGCTTTTCTAGGAGTGGTAGGTGGGACCCAGGGCCTGGGGCACCCTTGGCGAGAGAGGCCAGCTGTGGGTAGAAAGTGGGTGGTGAATTGCCAGTATTCCTTGTGTTTGAATTTTGCTGGTCTTTGTTCTGACAGAGAGACCTGGCTTAGGAGGTACTGCAGAGGGTGGTGAGAGGCCAGAGTAGATGCTGGCCCAGAGCCTGAAGACCCCCAAGGTGCTACCCCTGTGTTCCCTGAAGCCTTGCTGTGATTTGGGGCCCCTGGTTGATCTGGCTGCCCTACCCCTGGTTCCTTCCCTTGAATCTGCTTGGCCCCAATGCTGAATCATACCCTGCCTTCCTGAGCTGTTTGAGGCTCAGTTTCCTTGTCTATAAAATGGGGAGACCATGAGACAGAAGCAGACTTAGAGTCAGTGTAGGGCTGGTGGGAGGACTAAATTCAAATAATAAATGTTATCCTACAAACAGTAAATATTTCTTCAGTACAGTCATTTAGTGTAGGATATTGGAGTCCTGGTGTGGCGCTGTGAAATAAAGCCCTGGGCGTACCAGAGAGTCGGCAGTTCAAACTCACCAGCTGGAAACCCTATACAGAGTCGGAAGTTCAAACTCACCCTGGAAACCCTATACAGAGTCGGAACCAGCTCGAGGACACTTAGCAACAACAACATTTTGACGATGAGAAGGCACTGACAATTCAGTGGTTAGAATACTTGTCTTTCATGAGAGAGGCCCAGGTTCGATTCCTGACCAGTGCCCAGCTACCACCCGTCTGTGTGAGTGGAGGCTTGTGTGTTGCTAGGATGCTGAGGAGGTTTCACTGGCGCTTCCAGACTGCGACAGACTAGGAAGAAAGGCCTGGAAATCAGCCAGTGCCTGCCCTGTGGATCACAACAGTGCAATCCACAGCCAGTTATGGGGATGTCGTGGGCAGACCTGGGCAGCATTGTGTGCCGTTGCACATGTGACTTGAAGGCAGCTAATAACAGTTTTGATGATGATTCGAAGGCTGTTCTGGTTTCCCACCTGTCATCCTCAGAGTCTGACCCCCCCCCCAAATGCCAAAGCTGTGCCCCACCCTTTCCCGCCCTATCCTGTGGGCTGCAGGTTTTGTAGAGGATACATCTTCTCAGAGGGGCCTGAGGAAGGGTTGGGAAAAGTACAGCAGGCATGTGGGGGCCTACTTAGACTCCAGAAGGGAGAACTGTTCACCCTCGGCACTTGGGGTTACCTCTGGGCTCTGCTTCTGGGTGATTTCTCCTGCTGTTCCCCCCCTCCCCTCAGCCAGTTTGAAGACGGCTGTCTGGGACCCAGTTGCACCCAAGATGCTCCCACCCCCCCGCATCGCAGCTGCATTTGTTCCTCCTACACGAACTGCCAGATCTCTCAAGTCTGCTGGGACAGCCATGAGATCCTTGCTGGGGTGGGGATGGTGGTCCCAGGAGCAGCCTGGGGGTTAGGGGGTTGGGTCAGGGATGAGGACCCCCCAACTGTGCAGGTCACTATAGCCCCAGGCTGGGGACACTTAGCAAACATTTACTAGCATCTACTGTGGAGTCTGAGAAAAACAGGAAGACCCCCAAGGAGATGGATTGGCCAGGTGGCAGCATCGATGGACTCAAGTGTGGCAACAGTAGTGAGGCTGGCCCAGGATTGGACAGTGTTTGGTTCTGCTGTGCATAAGGTCGCTGTAAGTTGGTGCTGACTTGATAGCAGCTAACAACAACAACAACAACACTGTGGAGTCCCTGGTGTCCTGGTGTGATGCTATGGGTTAATGCACCAGACTGCAAAGCCGTTTGAACTGCAGGGTCGGTGGTTCAAGCTCACTAGCTGCTCCTTGGAAACCCTATTGTTACGTGCCGTGGAGTCGGTTCCAACCCATAGCAACCCTGTACAGGGTTTCCGAGGCTGTTAATCTTTATGGGAGCAGAACGCCTTATCTTTCTCCCAGGGAACAGCTGGTAGTTTCAAACTGCTGACCTTGCGGTTCGCAGCCCGATTCGTAACCACTACGCTACCAGAGCTCCTGGAAACCCTATACAGGGTCGCTATGGGCCAGAATCAACTCGACGGCACTTGACAACAACCGTGGAGTCCCTGGGTGGCACAGATAGTTAAGTACTCTACTGTTCGCTGTAAGGTTGGTGGTTTCAACCCACCTGGAGGTAACTCGAAAGAAAGTTCTGGCAATTATGCTTCCAAAAAATCAGCCACCGCTAACCGTATGGAGCGTGGTTCTACCCTGACACACGAGGCAAGTAACCGCAACCACAGAAGCTGTGTGTCTGGAGCCACAGTAGTGGGTAAGTCAGACAGCCCTGGGTTCTGACAGACTAGAGTCTGCCACAGGGATGGAGACAGCAGCCTGCCACCACAGTCCCTGGCCCAGGTAACCAGAGTTGGAGGAGAGGCTGTGTGCACGGAGTGAAGCTCAGGTGGGCTGGCTGGGCATCTCAGCCTGGGATAGCAGGAAGGGGCAGGCTGAGAGAGGAGCCTTCCAGGCAGAGGGAACCGGAGTGCCAAGGCCCTGAGGTGAAAGTGGAGGACCTGCGGAAGGCTGGGAGGTGGGAGTTCGGAGGATGCTCTAAATCCACGCCACGATGACTTGCGCAGACTTTTGAAAGATCAGTTCCCAGGAAATACTGCAAAATGAGCAAAGGAACACAACTGAATTGGGGGAGGGCCGGTCTCAAAGGTTCAAAGGCCCTCTGTGCCCGATGCTGATGGGTACCGGCCTGGGGTGAGGGCAGCAGACAGGACCCTGCCCCCTCCCTCTACCCTGCACATGGCTACCTCCTAGGCTCCCCAGCTGGCTTTGTCAGGCCTTTGCCTTCCCCCCTACCCCAGTTCTCACTGCCATTGTTTGATTTCCCACTTCCTGCCCCGGAACCCCTCACCCCCACCCCCCAAACACACATACTTCCCCTTCCGAGTTGATGTGCTGATCTGTCTTCCTTTCTAGAAGCCAGGTGGGAAGGCAAGCAGGCTGGGTCTGGACTTTTGTGAGGCCAGTGGGGACAAGCTCACCCAGCCCCTGGGGACTGAGTGAGGTATGAGAGCTGATAGCATCCCTGAAGGGGGCAGGGGAGAAGCCAGAGCACTGGGAGCGATAGAGGTGAGTGGGCTGTCCCTGGAGCCACAGCCCACCAGCAGAGGTGGGCACTAACCAGAGTGCCACATGCAGCTGCAAACAGGACAGTTCTCTGAAAGGAAGCAAGCAGGGAGTGGGGCCTCCGGACGGGAGACGGTTCCTGGACCGCTAGTCAGTGCTGGATTTAGACTCAGCAAGCCCGGGGTTTCTCCACCTGCTGCCTGTGAATCTGTGCTGTGGGGCCTGTGGTGGGCACAGTGCGTGTTCAGCCGCGTCCCTGTGAATCTTTGCTGTGGAGCCTGTGGTGGGCATGGTACGTGTTCAGCCGCATCCCTGGCCTCCACCCGCTCGATGTCAGTAATGCCCTGCATGCCCCCCTCCCTTGTGACAATCAGACTGACCCCAGATATTGCCAGGTGCCAGCCGGGAGACGACATCACCGGGTTTTGTTGAGAACCGTTGACCTAGGGGAGCTGAGCTGAGCGCCCAGGCAGTGCAGAGACCAGTGAGGTCAGGGCACTCCTGGTATGGAGAAGAACCCTTTCTAACTCCGGCTGTGCTGCTTAAGGACGCAGTGGGTCTCATCCTTTTTGAAAGGAAAGCTGCAGACATTACCGCAGAAAGCCCCGTAACTGCATGCCACCAACGCTTCATCCCAGTAACCACGCCGGGCGTGAACGTCTTGTCCATGCATGGTGACCCTACGTGCCTCACAGTAGACTTGTGCTCCTAGGGTTTTCATGGGCCGATATTTTAAAAGTTTTCATGGGCCGTTCTTCGAGAGGCAACCTCCAACCTGTGATTCAGCAGGCTGACCCGTTAACTGTGTTCACAACTGAGGGACTCGTCCTGGGTGTTGGCAGACTCCTGGATACCACAGGCCCCTCCTGCTCTGTGGCTTCAGAACTGAGCGGTAGCAATTGGGACACGAGCCCCCGCCAATTCCATTCACGACTTTAGAGGCTACAACGGCTCCTTAGAGTGTCTCAGTCTAGATCTTCACAGAAACAGATCTTTCGGCCTTCTTCCTCAGAGCAGCTGGTGGGCTTGAACCGCTGATCTTGAAGTTAGCAGTCCAGTGCTTAACCTACTGTACCACCAGCCCAAGCCTTGGTCTTCACTGTAGCTGGACCTTGGGTATTCCTGGGAGAGACCTGGAAGGTTGAGAGGGAGTCCTGGGGTCAGTGAGGTGAAGGATTTGTTGACGTGATCCCATGGGCAGCTGCTGACTTGTTCCCTCCTCCTGCCCCTTCAAAACCAGCTGACGATTCAGCCCCTCCTGGTCCCCTCCAGCCCTAAAACTCACCCACAGTCCACGTGGACACCCAGAGCCTCAAACAGAACCCCGATGCCAGCAAGGTTCTTCCCATAGCTTCAGCATCAGGATGGCCCTCCCAAACTTCACAACATGACCTGCTAGTCAGTTTTGTATCCACACCCACACCCCCATTTGTATCGTGACAGAGGCTTTGAAATATCCACCTGATTGTGGTTCGGCTTCGGCGCTGGATGCTGAACTCTGCCATACAGGGGAGGGGTCTTGTCTTCTCCCCAGCACGTCCGTCGCCCAGACACACTTCCTCTGTCCACTCCGCAGTGCTTCCTGCCCAGCTCCCTTTCAGGTGTGTGTTGTATGCCCGAGCCCACTGCAGTTCCCTTGATGGTTTCCGGCTGCACCCTCTCCTGGGTATCCCACAGGGACTGCGGCCTGTTGGCAAGAGGGACAGGTCACATCCCTGTGTTCAGATCCTTTTCTCTGGCCATCTTGAAACTGCTGGCTCCTTGGAGTCCTCAAGTGGCCACCGCACACCCACTATGCACCGGGGCTCCTGGAATCGGCAGGCCAGTCGAGCCTCCGCCCTCTTGCTGTTTCTGCACTGCCAGACTTGGTGTCTACTTGTATCACAGCTTCAGGGGGTAGTGAGGGTGGCTGCCTTACTTCTAATGGAGCTTTCGAGAGTTTGAGGTAGTGAGGGGCAGCAGGCTGGGGGCAACAGAGGATGCTGACCATGCCGGAGCCCAGCGATGTAGGTCTTTCTCTAAGATGAAGGTGGGGCGGTCGTGCTTGGAAACTAACTAAAACTAGAGCCCCCCCGGGGAAGACACTACCCAGTCAGTTGGTTCACCCTCGCCCGCTCTGTCTTTCAGGACTCCGAGCTCCAGCTTCACTGAGCCAACCGTCCCTGAGATTCCTGCCACGGGACCCTCCCCCCCGCCAGCAGCTGATCATGTCTATCATGGACCACAGCCCCACCACGGGCGTGGTCACGGTCATCGTCATCCTCATCGCCATCGCCGCCCTGGGGGCCCTGATCCTGGGCTGCTGGTGCTACCTGCGGCTCCAGCGTATCAGCCAGTCAGAGGACGAGGAGAGCATTGTGGGCGATGGGGAGACCAAGGAACCCTTCCTCCTGGTCCAGTACTCGGCCAAAGGACCATGCGTGGAGCGCAAGGCCAAGCTGACCCCCAACGGCCCGGAAGTCCACGGCTGAGCAGGCACGTGGAGGGTTCCCCGTCCTATTTGCAGCCACCAGAAAGGCGACGGGTGGAGCGGAACCCCGGACGAGCTGCTTGTCGCAGAGGAAAGGTTGACATCTGGCCGGTATGGCCCCAGCAGGCTCCATCATTGCATGCACTGATCCCAGTCCCGGGCAGGACCCGCTGGCCCTGGGTGTCCCCTTGGCCTTGTGGTGGGCTGCCCATTGCAGGCAGTGGGCAGACCTGACCCCGCTGGGCCTCATGGCCCCAAAGCGCTTTTGTTACTTGAGTGATGAGCTGAGCCTGTTTTTGATGGACTACTACTGTAACGTGTGAACTAAGCAACCTGTGAACTGTAAATAAGGCCTCTGCGGAAGCCTGTGCATACGCCTTCTTACTCATGATTGAAACCAACCGCCTAGAACACAAGGGAACTGGTGTGCTTCTGACTGTACTAATGAGGAGCCGAGTCGACACGACAGAGGAAGGTCTTAGACTTGGAAGGCCTGAGCTGAGTGTGTGTGTGTGTGTGTGTGTGTGATTGTGTGAGTACGCGTAAAGGAAGTGACATGTCAGTTTGAAGGCTCGTAACTGAACAGCTGGGGAGCTTTGGGGATGTCTGCTTGGTTAGCAGTGAACGGAAGCCACACACGCCCCTCCTCTAGGTGGATTCGGTTGTGAAGTACCAATTCCTTTTGGGAATTGGAATACTGCAAGGAAGCTACTGTACCTGCTTGGGAGCCGGTGAAGGATCACGAGTCCTGAGGCGCCCGGGCGTCCCAGCGGCCGAGCAGTTTCTTTCCCCTTTAGATGTAGCACGGTGTCTGTGTCCCCTGTCCATTCCCGCCCCACCCAGCACCCTTAGCGCAGGCTTCGCTAGAACCGTCCTCTCCTGGTCGGAACACAGAGCCCGTGGCAGCTCCTTTTAGTCCACGATCCAAGTGGCCCAGGAGAAACAAAACATTTAGGGAGTTTTTGTATTTTTAAGACTTTCTGCACTGGAGTGGGAGGGGATTGTCAGTGACTTGGGGTCTTTTTAGCCCACCTCTTCCCCTCATACATGTTCTGGTTTTCCTCGGATGACCACCCACATACCGGGGATCAAATTCTACTTACCTCCGTGGGTCACTGCATGACGTGCCCAAAGCATGAGCACTAGTGGGAAGTCACTTTGCGTGGGCTGGAAGGAGATCCCCAGTCCCCATAGGCACAGACTTGGAAGGAGATCCCCAGTCCCCATAGGCACAGACTTGGCACGGTGGGTTTCGGGTCAGACTTGGTCTCTGAGGAGTGATGGCTCAGTCAGGCCAGCACCTCAGCAGCCTGCACCTCTGTGGGGCCCCCTGTCCACATCGGACTGGTAATCCCAACTCCGGGACCTGCTCTAAACCTCATGTCCTGTCCTTGGTGAGAGCAGGCAGCCAGCACTGGCCGGAATGCCAAGCACCTTCCAACAGCGAGGGCAGGGTGCTCCCAGGCCTGGTCCCCTGCTCAGACGGAGAGGTCCTCCCTGCAGCCTTGCTCCGTCACTTCTCCAATAGCGTGTTGCCCTAGAGTCTGCCTTTTAGGACCCTGAGGGGGTGGGAGGCACTGTGGGAACACTTGAACAGGGAGTGAGCGCAGATACAGTCATTGCTTGTCGGGAATGGAGAAGGGGAGGTAATGTGGGCTTCAGGCAACACATCTGACCCTGTGATAGCTAAAATCTGGGTAAGGTGGAAGCTCATCCAAGACTAGACAAGCTCACTGGGTGTTTATGAGCAATGGAAAAGCAGTAAGCAGGACTGCACCCTGTCCGCAGTAGGGAACCTGGGAGACCCGGAAAAGCCAGGCAGTTGTGTGGTGTTCCAGCTCTCAAGGTTCCATGGTAATAAAGCACCAATGGACAGCTTGAGAGCTGGGCTTCCGGTCCATGGAGTGCTTTTGGCCCCCGTGGGGATGGTCCAGATAAGCTGGGGTCTTGGGAGGCCCCTGTAGTCTGCTTTCTAAGGGTGGCTGGTACAGTAGGGGCGAGTTAGAAAGGGCTGTGGGTTTGGGCCTTGTGCCCTGGTGTCTGGCACAGGAACCCAGGGATCTGCATTTTCTCTGCCTCTGAGCAGATTTCACCCCACCCCCCGCTCCAAGAATGCCCACTGCTTATTTTCCAGACTCATTAAGGTTGGTACCTGAAATGCATTGGACTTGGCTTTCTCGTCAGTTTTGCTCTTGGGGGTTGTCCTGTACCCCAGCTGCCGGTTGCCAGGGGTGGAATAGCAGTTGGTAGTGCCTGGAAGGGGGTTCTGGGAAAAAGATGACAAGGCCTGTCCCCACTGGTCAGCTCCCACATGATAGCCCGAAATGGTATTTATCAAGGGCAGCTTTTCTTTCCTGTGTAGACACCCGAGCCACACACCAACGGCTTAGTAAGATTTCACCTCTTGTTGAATTCTTTCTGAATAGCCAGCCCTCATGTTCAAGTTTTCTGACTAGTTAAGAAACCAGCGTTTCATCCTTTGTCCCATAGCAGAAGTGACAGGAACTGAGCAGAGGGGGCCGGGAGGGAACTCCACACTGAGCTGCGCAATCTGGACTTTTTTCAGATGACTCTTCATATGGGCTGTGCTACTGTTGTGGTCTCAAAGCTCTCAAGTTTGTGCAATAAGGGGGAGGGCTGGAGGAGAAAGCTGAAAGACATTCAAGCAGATTTTCTAGACCACTGAGAAAATCTTTATTTACAATAAATTTCAATAAAATTTGCATAAATAGATTCCCAGTGTGGAGTTTTCCCCTCTGATTTCTTCACATCTTTATATAAAGTCAGTCTGTCCTGTTGTCATTACTCCTCTCGGCCACCAGAGTGGCACTGTCATTGGAGGGTGGTGGGGTGCTGCCCGTTAACCGGGGGGCACCTGCAGGCTCCTCGGGGTTCTGTGGGGGAGCGAGCTTGTTGGCACTGCCCCTGTCCTGCAGCCTCCTCTCCATGGTGGCCACCAGGATCTTGAGCCATGTGTTCTCGGTGAGGAGGTCCTCAGAGGCGTCAGCCAGCTCCTGCAGCTTGCGGGCCACTTCCTCGAGCTCTCGGGTCTTCTGTTGGTACAGAGTCTGCAGCTGTGAGCTGTGCTGCCGGAGCAGCTGGTGCTGGTCCTCCAGGGTCTGCTTCTGCCGGAGCAGCCGGTGCTCGTCCCTGCGGGCGCCGGCCAACTGAACTTCCACCTGCACCTGCACGCGGTGAAGGGCACCCAGCTCCGCTCTCAGCTTCTGGATCTCCCGCTCCAGATGGGAGATGTGCCCCTGCTGCAGGGCAGCCTCGCTCTGCAGACAGTCTTTGGTAGGGGCGCTGGCCAGGCTCTGGGCAGTGGACATGGGGCTGGAGTAATGCAGGATGAACTTGAGCAGATTCGGGAGAGTGATGGGGACATCCTCAGGGTATTTGACACTTAGGTCCTTTCTGTAGAGGAAAAAAAGCAGTCATGAGCACGACAATGTTTTCAGTCCAAGGCCGGACTGCAACGTCTAACCAAGACAAGACATTCCAGAGACGGACTGGCAGTCAGCAGGGGCAACGGAATATGACCTGAGTAAGTGCCTTCCAGGTCCCTGGAGTAGCCCCACCCATCAAAGGGAACAGTCATCCTAGTCCCGCAGTCCCTGACTTCAGCTGGTAAAATGTGTGAGTCGTCTGCAGGGAACACGTTTTTACTGCTTCGTCAAAGTGCACAAGGACAGTCAGTCACACTTCACCGTGCCGTCATCCAAACCCTGGCAGGATGATGCACTGGGGGCTTTAAGGAGGATGTGCTCTCATTGTAAGAGAGATCCTGAGCCTTCACTGACATGATTCTTCAGGGCTTGTGTGGCTACAGGAAGTCAGCTTCGGGTGGTTCTCTGTGAAGGTGAGCTAACTAACGCATCCGAACACAAACTTCTACATCCTGCTTCAGTGAGTAACAACAGATTTTTCAAAGCTTGTAAGCAGCCAGCTAAGGTACAACATTCATCTCTCCCTGTGTGGAGGATAGAAGAGTGATGAAAACTGATGTTGCTTAGAGTCAATTAATCCAATGAACCATGTGACCATCTGTCTCCACGACTCTCTGAAAGCAGGACTAGACGGTGCCCAGCTCCGACTACCAATTGCTCTGAAAGGAACCACACCAGAAGATCCTGGATAGAGTAGGAGAAAATGTGGAACACAATTCAAAATCTTAAAGACCAGGCTATTAATCAGAGACTAGAGGAACCCCAGGCTATGGCCATTGGTCACCCCCGTGCCTCAATTTTCAGCCAAGCCTAGACAAGTCTACAGGAGAAGTACCACCACTAGGGAGGCATGCACACCACAGAATGGTCAATGATTCAAGCTCAAATGGGCAGCATTTACCCATGGATAAAACTCAGAAAGGTTGGAGGAGGAGGAGGGAAGCAGGGCACACAGGGAGGGGATGAGTGATGAGACGAAGTGTGTGACTGGTGGACTATACAGCTGGTGATCTGCTCGGCAGACCACTGCTCAGTTTGCAGTAAGAGTTAACAAGAACAAGGCGGCCTGACTTGACCCGCAGGCCCCTCAGCACAGAATGAGGAAGGAGGGGCGAGAGCCCGCTGAGCGCTTTCCCCCAGAGCTTGGTGGTAAGTCCCGATTTAGAAAATTCCTTTTTAGAACTTGCCGTTTAATTGTCTGACAACCCAAGTCTCTACCACAGATACATCTGTGCACACACAAGTCAGCCTCAATCGATCAAAACCACCAGCTTTATGCACGAGGCAGACCAACAGAGGCCTGTCAGTAACCACAGTACTAAAGGGTGCATGGGAGCCGGACTCCAGAGCTAGGCTGCCGGTGGGATGACTAGCTCAGCCACATCTCTCTTCTCCTGACGGACCACATCTGTGAAATGCCCGCAAAAGCATCGCCTACCTCAGTGCACTGGTGAGGGTTAGAGGAGGTAAGTGATGGTCAGTGAATGTTACCTTTAAAAAAAAAAAAAAAAAATGGAAAAAACCAAGAACCCAATCATTAAGGCTTACACACAGCGGCCCTTACTAACCTAAGACAGCCCAAAGGTGTTCTATTTAATGAGTAACCACTGTGGTTACGAAGCGGGCTGTGAACTGCAAGGTCAGCAGTTTGAAACTACCAGCCGTTCTGCAAGAGACAGGTGAGGGTTTCCGTTCCCGTAAAGATTTACAGCCTCAGAAACCCTGTACAGGGTCGCTATGAGTCGAAACCGACTCCATGGCCCATCACCACCACCACCCCTGGTGTAGCGCTCTAGGATAAGTACTGAACTGCTAACCATAAGGTCGGTGGTTCAAATCCACTCCTTGGAAACCCCATAGAGGGTTGCTGAGTGGGAAGTGACTCGACGGCCCTTAACACAACAACACTTACTTATCAACTAAAACCCACTAGGAAATGACGAGGGGGCTTCAAAAAGTACATAGAAAAATGGAATTCCTAGATAAAGAACTTTTTGAGGCCCCCTCTCACAGTCAGCCGTACATGTTGGCCCCTGGAGCAGGGTTAGGACAGGCTGAGAGGCTGCCCCGGTTCTGCCTGCAGCATGAGCTCAGTCTCTAGAGGAGAGACGGGTGCTGCAGACACAGCTGTAGACATAATACTGCACAGCGCCCACCACGCCACCTAATCCCGCATGATCTCTCCTAAGAACGTGGTCATTCCCAATGTGTCCTGTCAAGTGGCCCCACTGCTCACGTGACGACCTCAACTCGCTAGGAGGATGTTTAAGTACCTCCTGCAGGTAAAGGGGGTCCCTGGGTGGGGCAAACAGTTACCCCAGGGAGCAGCTGTACTCCTCAACAGCTGGTTAGCACATAAATAGCCAGGCTTAGAAGGGGGTCATAGAGCGAAGACTCAGGAGCAGGGACCAACATGCTGAGGTGGGTGAGGGTCTTTAACAGGAGCTACACACTGCTGTCTTGGGGGAGTGCACACCCCCTGGCCCTGCCACTTGGACCCCCACATTTTGAAATGCCACACTGAGGCTGACGCAGGGAGGGCCCTTACTAGGAACTTGGCTCTAACCCGTCTCTGGGGGGAGTCTGGAAGCAGGAGCAGGATGGGGCCAGGACACATGAGTGCCAGAGGACGGGCTCTTCCTCGCGGTCTCTCTCCTCTCTGATTACAGAGTAGGGTGAGCTCACTGTAGACAATTCGCAGGGACATAAATTGCACACAAAGTGCCCCCCAAAGCACTGGTGACCCCCACTCCTCCTAAGTCACCACTGTCAACACCTGAACAGGCCTCCTGCGCACACTTTTAACCCTATGCACGCGCATGTTTGTTTCATCACAGCATGTATCCAATTGTATATTCCTTCCACTCAAAGTGCACAGGGATTCTGAAACATGTCTTAGAACAGGTTACCAAAAATTCTTTTTCATCTCCTTTTGTGAGCTGATAGCTTCCATCCTCTCTGCCCATTTACCTTCCAGGTAAACCACACATTCACTGTTGAGCCAACCAACGACAGTCACTTCCCTCCTGACATCAATGACAGGAGATAAGAAATGGTCACAGTAATGGACAAGCCAGCCTGCCTTTGCTTTACCCAGCTCTTCCCATTACAGTGGAATCTGACATCTTCTGAGACTCTGTCCTCACACATTCCTGACCTTCCTGATTTGGGAAAGGGGTACAGGCTGCAGTGCCTGTCCAGTGAACACCTCCCTCATGCCCCCCACCCCGGGAACCACCACCCCCATCCCATGCCTGTCTCTCTCATTTTCAGTAGCTAGTCATTCATCCCATGTGCTGGAGACTTCTCCTTGCACAGACACGTACTGGATGCTATGACTTGAACAACATGTTTGAAAATCGACTTCTTCCAGCTGTATTTGGGATTCTAAAATTACCCTTCACTTAACTCCATGCCCAGCCTCTGTCCCACACAGACAACACTGTGTCTACAGTGCCTTGACTATGTGGCAATTCTTTACACACTTCTTAGAAAGAAAACAGCTCGTCATGGCAGTCAGCAGAATGGGTGAGTCACGTTCTGTTTTTAGTGCGTGATTTGACAGAACCCTGCTAGCGAAAGACGAATTCCAGAGACAGTTCTTTGAGATAACAAGCACAATCTGAGGAAATGACTCCATGTATATGAAGGAAGCCCTCTCATGGAGCAACACGGAAAACAGCTGAAATAAACCGTCAAAGGGACGCACGCAACTAGAACAGCAGTCGGCACTCGTGGGAAGTAGGAGCCAAACTCAAGTGGTCCTGCAATTGCTCGTCCCTCTAATAGGGTGCTGTCAGAGCAACGTGACAGGGTCCCTGAAAGTACCCATCCTCCTAAAAACAACAGGAATCTGCAAGGAGGGAGGACACAGTCAGTCTGGTGGGTTTTAAAGGGCAAAGCATTCACACCCCCGTTCACTATCTGTGAGGCTGACTTCCCCTGGGCTCATGCCCATCTTTGCTTGCTGGGGTTGTCAGACTACTTGCTGGAATACCTGAACTTGGAATCCTTTATTCAGATGTGGGGCAATCGAGGCATACATGCCGGGGGCAGTCTGCACCTAGGGGGAAGGCAGGGCGGTGCAGTCCTTCTCTTACAGCAGAGATGAGGTGGTGGTTGTGAGGACTACATCAGATGGGGTGAAGGTAAAAAGCCTGGGGTGGGCAGGGCCTGGCATCCCATAACGCTCAAGAGATTAGCGGTTGTTTTTTTCTGCAAACATGTGGAGTGCCTTCTGGTCATTTCGGCATCCTCGGTGCTACAAAAGTTAACTGAGCTCTGGCGGCCACGTTAATGCTCGTATCAGAAAAAGACTGCAAGGAGCAGGCTCTTAACAAACACCAAGGAACTCGACACAAAAGCCTTTTTACCCATTTTGTTCCCTAATGGCACATTTTTGGACAATACATTTATTTCACTCAGGATAGTAAAACCGTATCAGTCTGACAACTCTAATAAATATGATTTACACTGTACTTTCCTGAAGTATCTTAAATCCATGTCATTTTTAGACCTCAACAAAAGAATCCTATGAACCTGAGTATCAGATAAATATAGCATTACCTGTTGCAGGGAAAAAATAGGACGGTAGGAAGACGGTCAACCATAAATTCCCAAGGGAGATCGTTCTGCGCTACGTTGATCCTGTCAAAGGAAAACGAGACTAAGCAGAGAAGGTCAAAGAGCAGCCTAAGAAAACGCTAACTCGAGAGCACTTTCTCCGATAGGTGAAGGGCCAGGAGCGTTCTCCACCACACACTGGAGTGGCTCCTGAGTGGCTGCTCACCAGTGAGTTCACTGAGCACCACTGTCATGGTCCTGAAGTGAAAATGAACTTCCCAGAATGCATCACAGACCGCCATAAAGAGCAGTCTGCTCCCCGACAGGATCTGGCCGTGTCGTTTGGCTTTTGGCAAAAGGAAGGGAATCATTATGTCTGAGTGAACCACACCAAGCCTCAGGGAAGAAGGGAGGAAATGGGGGAGATGGAGGAAATGGAGGAGGGTATGAAACCTTATTTTCTATATTTTGTAAATTTGGACAAAGAGCCAAAAACATGTATTTTCTTAGCGACTCTAGATGAGTCCTAAATTGCTCAAGCTGCTCTCAGTCACTGTCACATTCCCTCCAGCACTGAAGAGCTGCTGGGGGCAGGGGGGAACTGGGACACTCCCGGGGGGAGGCAAGCACTCACCCCTGCCAGGGGCCCAGCCTTCCTGACATTCACCAACAGTACCAACAAAAAGGCAGACACATTGTGAATCACTGACTGGATGGAAGCTTTCAGAGAGTCTGACCAGGGCAGGGAGGGGGGTAACACAACCGAACTACAATGATTTTCCATGGCTTTACTAGCTATTCGGTGCTGTTGTCTCTGTCTATGACAGCCTTTCTGAAGCACCAGGGATTGCATTTTTTAAAACAACCGAATGCTACATTCTATAACCAAAGTCTTTTTCCCGTTTCACTTTCACTTCAAAGAAAGACCAAACTATGAAATGAAAGAGAAAAACATCGTAAAAACTCACTCCAAATTCCACTGGGCTACTAATGACCTCATTCCAGAACTCTTGCTCAGGTTTGGTGTGACATGTATTTGTGTTGTTGTTGTTGTTGTTATTTAGTGCCATGGAGTCGGTTCCGACTCATAGTGACCTTGCACAGGGTTTCCAAGGCTGTAAATCTTTACGGGAGCAGAACGCCTCATCGTTCTCCCATGGAACCGCTGGTAGTTTTGAACTGCTGACCTTGAGTTTGGCAGCCCAACTCGTAACCACTACGCTACCAGGGCTGTAATATCATACATTTCGGAGTCCTGGTGTGGCATTGTGGGATAATGCACTGGACCTCAAGGTTGCTGTGAACCACAAGGTTGGTGGTTCAAATTCACCAGCCACTCATCAGGCTGGACAGGGTCACTATGAGTCGAAACCAACTTGATGGCACTTAACAACAACAATCATGCATATTTCATACTTAGTCAACTCACAGATGAAAAGGGCTGTTTTAATGGATGGAGAGAAATTCCATCAAATGCCCCTGTTCCTTCCTGTTGGGTAGATCCTACTGTCATGGTCAGTTCAGCCTTCTTCTGAATTCCTATTGCCTTCATTCCCCAAAGGGAAATTGTGGATGTTGTTAAGTACATATTGGTATTTGCGACTCCTAGCAACTTTGTACAGAGTTTTAAGGCGTGAACTGCTGACCTTGTAGTTAGCAGTCCAGAGCTTATCTTAGAGCATCACACCAGGATTTCACATGAAATTAACTGGCTCAAAAACACACACACGTTCCTGTAATTTCCTGAAAATATTACTAAAATGCTTTCTAAAAAGTGACGCCAATGCACTCACGACATTAACAACGGCCAACGGCATCAATCTTACTTTAGTGGACTTACACATGTACCGTCATTTAAAGCCATTCCTGCTCACAATGTACACATGCCACTTTGCTGCTTTAATTTACACGTATTAGGTTATAACCTCCCCGCTTGCTTATTTACTCTCTCTTCTTACATGAACAATCAGTTAATGTCCTTTGGTCCCTTTCTCAGCTGTTTCTAAAACCATCTGATTTCTGCAGAGTCTCCAGTGCCAAGTCCTGCTTCTGAATCCTGGGTCCCTCCCATGTAGCAATCGTGTGACGGGACAAGGTATTTAACCTCGCTATGCCTCAGTTTCCTTACCCACAGGTGATAATCGTACCTGCTTCCCAGAGCACTGGGAGGATTAAGTGTGACATCAGAACAGTAAGTCCTCAAATTTGGCTGACTGTTACACAAAGTATATAAAGCAGGTTAATTATGGATGCTGTAATGTGTAGTTGGAGTCCTGACCCTGTGGGTTAATGCTCCGGATAGCAAAGTTGGTCTGAATTGCAAGGTCGGAGATTCAAGCTCACCAGCCACTCTTTGGAAACCCTATACAGGGTCGCTATGAGTCGGAACTGACTCGATGGCACTTCACAACAATATGTAATTATTGCTCTTTTGTTGTTTTGTCTTTTTCTTGTACTTTATTTAGTGGCATCTAGTCGTCTTTATTTTTCCATCTGCTTCTACTTTGACAAATTTCCCTCACAAAGGAACTAACAAATTCAATATTCTGTCTTCTGCTGTTTCCTGAGATTGGAGCTTTTATAGTTAATTCTAACATATATTGGGGGTGGGGGGCTGCAGGGGGGTGGAAGGTAAGGCTTAAATCCAAATAATTCTCTCCCTGAAACTGGTTACTACTTTATTAAAAAAAAAAAAAAAACTCTTTGATCCCTTTCTCTAAAAAACTACTGAAAATATTTTTGTTTGTTCAAAAGCTCTCATATAGTACCCATGAGTTCACAAAACTACAACACTTGGGTGGCAACCAACACCTCCTCCTCTTCACTTTACTGACAAGGAGGATGAGGAGGGAGGCTCAGCTCAGTGGGGAGCTCTGTCAAGGCCTCTGGGTCAGGCCGCCCCTATCCAGCTAGCTGGGCCCAGGCTCCGCACAGGGCATCCCAAGGAATGGGCCATGGTGTGGGGAGGCATGGGAGTGGGGCTCCTCTTGCAGAACTCTCCTAGAAATCCCATCAGGGCTCACACACCGACATCAAGGGAAGAAAACATTCAAAATTCACTGAGAAAACTCAGGCTTGAAGCTGACACACGTCTTACCCAAGAGAGTGGAGAGCAGCCCCCTTACCTTGCCACTGTGAAGGTATCTGCTGGCAGGAGACGAGCTAGCTGGATAAAGATGTGATTGAGGGACAGACAGAAGCCACACCACTGTGCATAGTAAAGCAGCAACACGTCCTGTGGGAAAGGACAGAGACCGTTACTTGGAGCGCCTCACTGCACCCGGCAGGCATTGCCTACCCGCTGCCTACTGTGGGAATCAGGATTAAAAAGTTTCATCTTAGATCTTTCCAATGACATACGTTCTTGAGAACTTCTAACTATTAGAAACTCGCCATGTAATTCACTCCTGTCCCTCAAGAACACTGTGTCTGCAGAAATGATGTGCGTTAAGAGGCAGATGGCTCAATCTGTGCTGCTCTCGCAACTCCATACCTGTTTTTGGAGGACTACTTCCCAAAAGGTATCGGTTGTCACTTCAGTGATTAAATGCTGAGAAGGGAACTGGGCCGAGTCACTGCCAATCAGATGCCTTTTCAAGGGACTGTAGAGAACGCTGAAGTTCTGAATAAAAGACTCTACAAACAGAGAGAAAGAGGGATCAAGTCTTCTCTTGGTATACTGCGAGTAGAGTAGCTTTTCAACAATGGGTGGCTTCACAGGCTCACCCTTTTCCTGCTTCACGTACAGGCAAAACCCTGAACAAAGCCATCAAGCCCGGCTGAGACAGGAATTCACTCCACGGACGGTAACTCAGATAATGTGGAAGACAGGGATGATGTGGGCCATTTCCTTATTCCGATTTTTCTCTTTTTTCAGGTTAAAAAACAATAAACTCAATTATATTTAATGGGAAAAGTACATAAATAAAACCCATGGATAATTCAAGTCATCCCAAAAACCTAATGGGAGCTAACAGATTCTCCGCCCCACGGCCACTACCATCCTGTGCTTCCTTGGCCTCATCGGGAGTCTCCTTTTTCTTTCTTCCAGCTCCCTCCACTCTGAGGTCTTAGCAAACAGTGGCGGACTGGATGTGAAGAATGAATGCCCTGTGAATACTGAAGAGGCCGTATTAGCAGCATCTGAATAACACCTCCTTCTTGTGGCTGTGTTTTTGAAACATAAAACCAAGAACTATTTCCTAATCTGAATGAAACCTAAATTCTGCCCTAGAGTCAGCTGACTTTAGAATCCATTCCGAACCAACCACATCATAAAGTGAATGGTTTCTTTCTGTTTTCTTAACAAAGGCCCTTCAAATTTTGTTACCAATGACAGGGCAATGGAGAAGTGGGTTGGGTGGATTTAGAAGACTAAAAGTAATCTGAATGAACCATTCAGATGACGCTTGAATGCCAAGTTATTGAATGTACTGTGGTCTCATGGGAGTTTTGAGTACAACTGAACAGAGCTCAGAAAAATCCAACAAACAGAGCCTTCCAATATACAGCCTTGTTTCAGTTTAAGAAAACTCACACTGAATACGAGCCCACCAAAATGTAATTTTAGAAACCCTCACTAATACAATGGAAATAACAAATAATGGAAGTAATGTGCCACATAAATCCTTCGGTACTTCCTACAGTGAATGATCACAGGGTTTCATTAAACACCAAGGTGCCTCAGTGTTGATATAATCTGATGTAATTCGTAATATTTACCTCCATCCGTTTACAATGTGTCTGTCGTACCCCACAAGCCTCGCCTGTACTTCAGGAGAACTGTTAAAAGGGCTTTAGGGGTCTGGCCTTTCATACTGTCCTACGTAGGAAAAGAGAAAGCTTCCTGCCGAATCCCCTGTATCTGGCAAACACTGACTGCCACCTGGGTTTCCACCTCAGCTTCTGAATCCTCACTTCTTAGTGTGTGTCACTGCGGATGGCGGCAGAGTCCTGGGACCAGGATAGCTCAGTTTACCTCACTGCTGCTGCCAAGCCCCAAGGGCAAGAGCTTGGATGTGTTCCCGTCATGGGCCCTTCACCCCAAAGGTGATTCCTGTGGGGTGCCATGTGACCTTCATTTACTGGTAGGTACTCGAGGTTATACAACAGCATTGTTCAAATGACAAATGTCTCTAGAACTAGGACTGAGGAACTGTTTGTTCCATTTAATAGACTGAACTGGCGACTGGTAACAGAGTGACCAGTTGGAATCTACAGATAAAGTAAAGCCCAAGAGTCCCCACTGTACTCTCTCTACCAGTGTACCAAGACCCTACATCAAAGTTACCTACAATACGCACACCTGACGGGGCCTGGGGAAGCAGAACCGCCTACAGTACCTAGGGTGCACTTCATAAGAGCTTGTTTGGGGTCCAAGATATAGTGAGCCTCTTCCTTCACGTCCACAATGGCAGCAAATTCTTTGGCGCGAGTGACGCTTGGCGCCCCCAGCCGCTCTGCATATAACCAAAATAAATTGGAATCCAGAAGGTAGATATTTAGGGTCTTGTTGGTTCTGCAGCTGAGACCCGTGAAGAGTGTGCTACCCACGTCCAGCACTTCGGGGAAGAGGAACCGGGTCTCCTCAATGTGAGGAACGGAGCTCGGGGAGTCAGCCTCGCATTTCTTCTCGAGGGAGGAGAATGAGATGGCTGGGCTTTCAAAGGCCTCTTGTGCAGAATCAATGAAGCCTGGCACGCCCCTGCTGATGGTCCTGCAACATGCAGAGTAGTAGCTGAAAGGGTTGTAGGAACTTAAAAAATTGCTGCACTCGATGCTGTCTGATGCCACATGATAAAAGGTCTGCTCCTTGAGGTAGAAGGAATCCAGAGCTGCCGCCATCTCAAAAAAGCTGCAGGGCGGCCCGCCCACCGAGCTGGGTGTGATGCCCCCTGTGGTCTGGTTGACACACAGCTCACACACGTTGTGGGTCCTGGAGATGGCACGCCACTGGGGCAGCACCACAGTGTTGCAGCAGGGTGACGTGGTGACGTGTTGATTCGCGGGGGGTCTGGCAGCTGGGCTGGCAGCTCGGGTGCCAATGACTGGAATGCCGGCGCGTCCACCCGCCGCAGATGCTGGAGGAGGCGCTCCACCACCTGGTCTCCGTGACAGTTGTTGTACTCCAAGGCCACTTCGGTGATCTGAAACACAGGGGACGTCCGTGAGAGGCGGAAGGAGGGGGGTCTGATGCTGAGGTACAGTGGGGGGAGGGCAGAACTGGGAGACTGGGGTCTGTGATTCATGAGAATGAAACCTGGCCAGGGTAACTGCCTAACTGTTTCAAACGTCCTCACTGGCCAAGCCTCCGATTCCATCTCAACAATGCAGCTTCTTCAACTTTCTGCCATCAACTAGGCGTAAAGGTGGTAACAGAAAAAGAAGGCTGTCTTGTGTGACTTGTGTGACTAGAGCGTTTATCTCCTTCCACTGCACCCAAACCCCCAACAACTTCCTTGTCACTACTTCCCACAGACCCTGCTCCCCCCTCATCCCCACTACCATCATCTGAGTTCAGGTTCTGGCCCTGCGACTTCTCACTGTCCGAAACACCACTGCCAAGACAACCCAGCTCTGGGCACACCTTTTCATTGTCAGGAAGACCTGGATGGCTACGGTTAATCCTGAGACCCTCAAAGCAGTACCCAGCACCCTCCTTCCAAAAGCTTCTTCTGAGTTTCCTCCAAGCAGCCCTTTCTGGAGCGCACTGACCACACAACCTGTATGACTCCTAGTTCCTAAAGCTGCTCCATCTGTCCCCCACCCCTGAGCCTTTGCTCAAGCTGTGCCTTCCCTGCAGTTTCTCTCAATTCACCGAGATCTTGGTGACCCTGGGAGGTCCATCTCCAACACCCTCGGCTCCAAAGTCGCTTTAAGTCCTTTCCTGCCCAGCCCCAACTGGCCTAGTCCTGATGCTGGGCCTAGGGCTGACCTTCTCTACCTGGAATGATAAGCAGGCTCCTGTTTCCCTATAGGAGGCCTGATTGCCACAGTAGTTAAGCAGCTGGCTGTTAACCCAAAAGGTTGGTGGTTCAAATCACCAGATGCTCCCTAAGAGAAGACGTGGCAGCCATCATTGCGAAGACTAACAACTGTGGAAACTGTCCAGGGCAGTCAGACTCTCTTCTGTACGGTTACTATGAGTCACAACCGTCTTGATGGCAGTGGGTTTGGATTCATCCTACTGGACAAGTCTTGATCTTCTACCTCTTTTCTCTGCTCTTGTTCCTTACCATTGTTGTCGTTGTTAAGTGCCATCGAGTATACTCTGACTCATAGTGATCCTGCACAAGGTTCCCAAGGAGCAACTGATGAGTTTGAACCAACAACTTTGAGGTTAGCAGCGCAGTGCTGATTCAACAAAGTCCCACCAGTACTCCACTCCCCCAGTTGTTGTTGTTAGGTGCCATCAAATAGGTACTGACTCATAGCGACCCTACGCACAAGAGAACGAAACACTGCCTGGTCCTGGGCCAACCTTATAATTGTTGCCACGCTTCAGCCCATTGATGCTGCCACTTGGCCAATCCAGCTTGCTGCGGGTCTTCCTCTTTTTCTCTGACCCTCCACTTTACCAAACATGGTATCCTTCTCCAGCAACTGCTCCCTCCTGACAGTATGTCCGAAGTATGAGAGACAAAGTTTGGTCATCCTGGCCTCCAAGGAGCACACTGGCTGCACTTCCTCCAACACAGATCTCCCTACCACAGTGCTCACTAAATATTTGTTAACCTGACCTGAAATGAAGAGGGAAACTTACACACAGATACAATTCTTAATACTACTAAGACACCGAGTGGTTTTCATCAATTCCACCCATGTGACAGGGACACTGAGTCCAGAGGGAAGGAGCCACAAGCAAAGCCACAGTCTAAAGGAGGTCTGTCTGCAGGTGGAGATGGGAGGATCAGGGGAGATGTTCAGTTGCAAACAAAGGTCTGGTCCCTAAATCCAACCATATCCACGGAACAGAAGAACTGAGCTCGTGCCACACATCAGCACCCTGCCCATGACCCTGACACCCCCAACCCAGACCAGGCAGAATGCTTCACAAGTGCAAGTGAAAATGCATAACCAGAGCCACCACTTTAGCTGAAAACCTCACTTTTCCTACAAGGAGTTTGAAGGCGTTTTTGTTGTTGTTAGGTGCCATCGAGTCAGTACAGACTCATAGTGACTCTATGCACAACAGAACAAAACACTGCCCGGTCCTGCAACAACCTCACAATTGTTACTATTTTTGAGCCCATTACTGCTGCCACTGTGCCCATCCATCTTGCTGGAGGTCTTCCTCTTTTCTGCTGACCTTCCACTTTACCAAACACGATACCCTTCTCCAGGGACTGGTCCTTCTTGACAATATGTTTGAAGTACGAGAGATGAAGTCTGGCCATTCTGGCGTCCAGAGAGCACTCTGGCGTACTGCACTTCTTCCAAAACAGATCTGTTTGTTCTTTTGGCAGTCCATGGTACTTTTAATATTTTCCTCCAACAACGTAACTCAAATGCATCAAGTCTTCTCCAGCCTTCCTTACTCACTGTCCAACTTTCACACGCATATGAAGTTACTGAAAACACCAGGGCTTAGGTCAGGTGCATTTTCCTTCTCAAACTGACATCTTTCTCTTCAACACTTTAAAGAGGTCTTGTGCAGCCAATGTGCCTAATGCAATACGTTATTTGATTTTTTGACTGCTGCTTCCATGAGTGTTGACGGCTGATCCGAGCAAAATGAAGTCTTTTCTCCATTTATATAGATGTTGTTTAATAGCCTAGTGCTGAGGACTGTTATTTTCTTTACACTGAGGTGCTTCCCATACCCAAGGCTGTGTTCTTTGATTTTCATCAGTAAATATTTTAAGCCTTCTTCACTTTCAGCAAGAAAGACTGTATCATCTGCATAGCACAGGTTGTTAACGAGTCGTCCTCCAATCCTGATGTCACATACTTACTTAATCTGTGTGCTGAGCATATAATCCAGCTTTCGGATTATATGCTCAGCACACAGATTAAGTAAGTATGGTTGTAGAACACAACCCTGGGACACACCTTTCCTAATTTTAAACCATTCAGTGATCCCTTATTCTGTTCAAACAACTGCCTCTTGGTCTCTGTACAGTTTCCTCAAATGAGCACAAGTAAGTGTTCCGGAATACTCAATTCTCCAAAATGTTGTTCATAACAAGACTCTCATGATTCAACAGCGAGTAACTGTTATCATGACTAATGGCAATTGTAGCAACTGTAAAGGTAAAAGTGTTGTAGCAAAAAGGGGTGAGTTGTCGATCTTACAGTCCCAGAGTGGAGGACCCTGGGACCATCAAGGAAGAAGAGCAGGTGCAGAGTGTGGGACCCTACCCAGAGAAGTGGCAGCGCCAGAGATGGAGGCAAAGCTGATGACATGGAGAGACGGAGCAGCTGAGGACTCTAGACTCATGGAGGGAGAGGGGATGTGTGCTGGCAGCTGGGGGGCAGGCTTACGGGGTGTGCTCTTTGGCTATTTGAATGACTGTACATTCCTGAATGTTTTGGTGCACATCCAAAAAAAAACAAAAACACAACAGAGGGAATAGAAGCAAATACATCATTCAAATACTGTTGAATGAAGAAACATGCAGGGGATTGTAATCATTGTAATGAAATGAAGACGAAAGAATGAGTGTAAAACTGATGTTCCCCCATGTAAACTATCACTCAATTCACAATAAAAACTCTTTTCAAAATGTTGTCCATAGCTTGTCATGACCCACACACTCGAAAGTGTTTGTGTGGCCAATAAAGCACAGGTAAACATCTTTCTGGTATTGTCTGCTGTCAGCCATGGTCCATCTGACATTGGCAATGATATCCCTCGTTCCCTCGTTCCACGTCCTCTTCTGAATCTGGCTTGAAGGCTCTTAGTATTCGATAGAGTAAAGGCCTGGGAGAATATTCTAGTTCATAAACATCCACGTAGCAAAGACTATCTAAAGAAATGAAGTTTTATGACCTCGAGTGCTTTCTAATTAGAGAAGAAACAAAGCTATTGCATCTCTTCCCTTCCCAGCAGAACACCATTCATTGAGAAGATTTCCCAGCAGGGGTAGGAGCTTTTAACAACAGGACTCTGGGCCAGCAGAGTGTAGGCTCTGGCGGAGCCTGGTGAGGGCTACACTGCTTCTGAAAGTGATCGGGGTCAATTAAGGCATCCCTGAGGGCAGGAAAAAAAGGAACCTCAGTAAATCCAATTTAGCAAGCCTTGGCTCCCTCTGCTGATTGCTACCGCTCTAAGTGCCTCCAAATGATCCATGTACAAAATAAACTCTCACCCAGAGAGGCTGTGCCCCAGATGAGGGGCAAGCACTCGGCAGTAGAGGTCTTGGGGAACGCCTCTGATTAACCGCACGGTAGGGACAGCTGCTCCAGGCAGTGGGCTGGTTGCCTCTTTCCCACTGTCCAGAGGACGCTCAGACCCCCAACAATGGCATTTCCTCAGCCACCTAAACCCTGCCCTGTCTCTGCCATTCTCCCTGCCCCACCTCCAGAGGGGAGGCTCCTAGCAGTCCCCTTATGAAGAGGCATGCATGGGCTTCCCTGCAAGGCCTGGTTTTGCTTTCCTTGTCCTTATGCCCCATGACCCCCAGAGGCCAGGGAGGCGGCAGCCGTCCCTACCCTAGGCTACCCTGGGCGTGGGCTTTGGGGCCCCTCCCTCCTGCTCATTCATAGAAGGAAAGTGTCACACTGTCAAGACACAGAGGCCACTGTAAAGGCCTCTGGGTGTGGAAAGAGAGAAAACAGCCGACGTGAAGCAGGTTTCCCTGCTCCATAAGCAACAGACAGATGGACAAGGCCCTACTGAGCACGATGACTCTTACCTCATCTATTAAAGGGTGGCTTTCTGCGAGGGGATCGAAAGGTATGAATAAAAACAGTGCCGGTCCTTTCTTCAGTTCATTATTCAGCAGAAGACTCTTGCCGCCGTGCGGCCGCAGCCACCGAAAAAGCATCTCACGGTTTTCTAAGGCCCATGTACAGATGTTCTCGGCGGTGTAGTTCATGATCTCCCTGGGAAAGACCTGTGGAAGACACACACACACACGGATGACACAGCGCTGAGAGGTCAGGCAGGATCCTGAGAGGCCCAATGACCCAGCATCTCACAAGGGAGGGAGAGAAAGGTGCTCAGCATTTGGGCAGCTAAAAACAGAGAACATGGCCTCGGGCCCTCAAGCAGTGGAAAAGCAAACACAACTGTCATAAGTGATGTTCAGCTCACGCGAACTCTCGTTTCTCTTTCGGTAGACTCATCTATCAACAAATAGTGTGTGCCCTGCTTCTAACAACCTGTCCTCAGGGAGCCATGAAATAAGACTGGGAATTTTCTAAAGGACTCGTGTGAACCCAAGGGAAGAGAGATAATGGGGTCAGGACCATCAAAATCTGCTCCAGAAGGGCAGGCATGAACACTCCATGAGGGCTGAGGCTGGTGTCTGTTTTATCTCCAGAGACCAACTCAACCAGTATCTGACTGCGCCTACGCACCAATGACCTAGGACTGGCACGAGGCATGGACCACCTCATACGTGTATGGGATGAAGGAAAGAGACACGCATGCTTTTGTTTTACTATAGCAACTCAAGGGTGTGTGCAATCAAACAACTACTTTATTTCAATGAAAATAAAAAATCACTGGATTTCAAATCAAACTGCCAGAAGAGTGCTTTGCACGAGAGGGTTCCACAAAGTTAAGATTACTTCCCAGCCTCAGCAAGAGATTTCAACTGCTTCAGAATGGAGACGTGCACCTTTCTGTTCGGTTCTTTTATGTACTGAGCTCCCATTGGTGTCTCTCTTGACAGAACAAACCTGCCTTTAAAAGGACGACCGAGGTGAAGTCTGAGGCCTGCCTCCACATCTCCATCTATTTACACCTCTTCCTGTGGTTGCTTTCCTAGAAACAAGGATGCAGGAGAATGGTCCATGGCAGATGCACATGAAATCTGAAGATGTGCAGGCAGAGGCACGAGGAGGATGTGTGGGTGACACAGGGACCATAACACACAAAAATGCATCTGCGTGTCAGGATATAAACTGCAAGAAGAAGAGCATAATGTCTGGCTACCAGAGGCAGGCAGCAGCAATGACTGGCAATCCAGGGAGCACCCCTTGGAGAGTGAGGGTCTAGCAGTAACTTCTGTGCAACAAGACTATGATGCAGAGTCAAGGGGAGCAGAGACTTCAAGGGCTGGCCACATTGGGGACAGGGGTCTTCATCTTCACACACCATGTCAGATGCCAGCGCTGGCAATGCAATTAGAGACATAAAAACACTTAAGACGACCTCTCAGGATGTGACTGCAGACGTAGCAATAAATCACAAGCAGATGCACAGACCAAGTAACAACCAGGCCAAAGCTCAAAAACAGCGGAGTTGAAGCTGCTCCACCAAAAAGCAAATAAAATCAGGGAGCACAAGCAGCCATGGAGAAGCAGGGGTGTCTGGGGGGAGAAGCCATCAGCTTCTCACTGGGACTGGACACAGACTTCAAAACTCCATGACCTCCTCGAGGGAGAAATGCATGTCATATTGCCACCCTAAACACATGGACAAATGAACAAAGAGCACAGTCCAATGGCAGCTTGACCTATAAGAATGTGGGTACAGAGAAACACACCTGAAGCAGAGTGACTGCAATTTCATTCAGCCAGACAAACCAACAAGGTTGTACCAGTCTAGGACTATAAACAAAGAATGTCTGGATGTTAAATCCAAGAGTCCTTTGATGGCCGGGTTAGTAACCTGGGCCTAGGCTCCAGGGTGGGGAGGTAGAACTCTCAATGTGCATCTAAAACCCTGAGCACTTTCCTAGGGAGAACATGCATAGCTTTCTTCCAACTCTCAAAGGAGTCTGTGGCCTAGACAAAGTTAAGAACCACTACACTAACAGAAACGCAGTTTCAAAATACTTACAAGTGACGTGTTGAAATGTCTATGTAAATACACACTTCCAGAGTGCACTAAGGACACCAGTTTCGCAAGATGCTTATTTGTGATAACCCCAAATCGTACTGTTCCTAGGTAATCTGAAACAGAAAATGTTCCTTTATTAAAGAAAAGCCCTATGCCTTGAAACAACCACAGAACCCAGTGATCACCCTTGCAGCACGTGTCCCCCAGAAGCTCAGCTCTGTCTGGTCCCCTTGCCTAGGCAGGCAGAGGGGAGGATGGGTGGACACGTTCCTCCTGAAGCTGGCCCCCATCCATCAGGTCCCCTGTCCCAGATGTGACTGCGTGACTTCCTCTCTGGCTCCTCAGAGCCCAAGCACGTGTTGATCTTACTCGCAGTCTGGGAGCTTCCCGTGGTAAGCTCCTCCTCGCCATTCAGACCTCAGTGTGGACTCCATGCTCTGAGGAGCCTTTCTTGATCCCCTACCTAAAGGTAGAAGTCAACAATGGGAACTGGGGTAGGGAGTCTTCCCAGCCCCCACTCAGCCCCTGCCTGTCTCTCTCTTGGTGAACAGTACTCCTCAGCAACTACATATTCTGCTTGTTTAGACTTTCTGTGGCCTGGTTTTCCCTTCAAAACAGAGGGACATGCCTCCTCGAGCAATGCCTGGGCATATGCAAGGGGAGCAGGAGGTTCTGCTAAATGAGTGAACCTACCCTTTATAACGAGCTCGTACAAAGCAATAAGAAAAGAAAAGGGTTAATAAATGGGTAAACCCAGAAAAGGAATAAAAATGCTAATGACAGAAAAATCAACATTTCAGAGGAAAGAACACTGACACAAAATACTAGTATTTGCTTCAAATTGTCTAAAAAATTAAGACTTGGGAAATTCCACGTTATTGATGCCACCACCCCCACCACCCCCCAAAGACTGTGTAAGGTCACATACTGCTGGTGCTGTGGTTGTTTAGTGCCATTAACTCGGTTCTGACTCCTAGTGACCTTGTACAGGTTTGAACATCCTCCACAGTGTTTAACTCCGGGTGGGATGGGGAACTGACATGGCCCCTTGGGAGAGCAACGAGCTGTGTGGACTGTGATGGAGAGTGGATACAGCAATACCACTTCTTAGTTTCAGCCCCAGAGCAACATCCACACATGAGCAGTGAGAGTTACATGCAAGGTGAGACAACAGGAAATACTGGCAGATGCTAGAAAACAATGAGGTAAGGCTATCGCTATCTGTACAAACAAGACATTTTCAAGATACATGTGAGTGAAAACGAAAGCTGAAGTGAGATAAAATGACCTTTTATGTTTAAGAACACAGAAGACCCATACTTATAAAACAATTCGCTTTTTTCCCCTAAAGGCACATATGTTTAGAAATGTATACAGGACAATAAAATGGTTTTATGTTAGGGGAGGGAAATCAAATAGGACTTTATTCTCATTTATAAAATTTTCACTTTCCTCAAGGAGTTAATACTGTCATGCTTTTGTGATTAAAAATTGACCTCAGTTTTAATGTTAGGAGGATGATGAGATACAGTGTAGGAAAGGGTACATTCTTCCCTGTTTCTATTCTGGTTACTTGTTAAGTGCCACTGAGTTGGTTCTGACCCATAGCAACCCTGTATAGGGTTTTCGAGGAGCAGCTGGTGAGCTTGAACCGTGAACCCTGTGGTTCAAACTGACTTTGCAGTCCAGCACATTAACCCACAGCACCACACCAGGACTCCATTCTGCTTATTAACAGGTATCAAATAAAACACCAATTAAACTCTGAATGTTGCCAAGTTAGATCTAAGGAATCAGTGTATTAAAAAACACACATGAAAGGGATTGGTTATATGAGGGTGGGGGTGAGGAGGAAGGAAAAGGGTTGAGAGAAGGGTAGTAGGAACCAATGGTGAAATTGCTGTATTTGACTCTCAGGAGTGACTGTAATGTGTCACGCATCCTTCACACACCCCCACACTAAACTGATCATACCAACCAGGAAGCCCAGAGCTCAAGGTGGAAAATAAACACTAATTCAGGAACCCATCAGTACTGCAGATGAATAGTGCCAGGGTGAAGGGGGCGGGGGCAAAGAAGCAACCTATGTGGAAAAAACCCTCTATCTTCACTCAATACTGTAATGCTAAAGACAAAAACAATGCCACACATGCTGTGAAACTACTTAGCAAATGTGGTTCTCAAGGGGGGTTAAGTTAGCAATTCTAAAGCGACTAACATACTGACTTATTTGTACAGTCAGTATATGACAGACAAGAGCTGGGTTTCTCACCGTTGGAGAAAGAAGCTACTTATGCATGAGAAGGAAGCTACAATGAACCTTGTGTCAGATAGGAATCAAAGGCCATTCGTATAACCTCATAGTTTTACACACACACACACAGAGACAGAGAGAGAGAGACAGAGAGAGAGAGAGACAGAGAGAGAGAGAGAGATAAGATAGAAACCTGGCTGTGCGCATCTACATGGTAGTGTAGAGCGTGAAATCTGAAAGCTTTTTGCCTACAAACAGCTTCAGTCAAGCAGAGCTTTTCTCCATCCTGTGCTAGGGTTAGGTGTACAGATGCCATTTTGTTTTGGAGTCCCTCATGCACCTCTGACAGCTGACTCACCAGAGTTAGAAGTAGATTATATTTAGAAGTGGGTTTGGGGTCACTTCCCCCATCTGGCCTTCATAGGAACTTTCCCAGGCACACCCCTTCCTTCACGGTGGTCTGGTTGTGGTACATTGAGCGCCTGCCTCTGTAAGCTCTCCTATCTGCAACAGCATGCCCAGGTGACACATGAGGAGATTTCTTTTGTTTTCTGTGCTCTATAAAACGTCACCTCGTGGAGGATATAGAACTTTGGAAATTCATCATGGTGTCTATGATTTTCCTCACCTGGATGATCTATGGTGTCCTTATTCCTGTTTTCTTTTAAAATGTATTTATTAAAGAGTGTTTGTAGGAAGGCAACACTTGATTTGTTATTAAAATAAAGTTTCTCCATGCTGTATAATAAAGGGTAATGTACGGGGCTGTAGAGTTACAAGCGTGTTTCTACTGGAATTCTTTGATAGTACAGCACAGTGCAGTCATCTCTACATTGTTAGAATAAATTTTAAAAGTCTCTTCTATGCTTTTCTTCAAAAAGCGATGAAGAGCAACAGAAGATGGCATGAAAACCATTTTGTCCCTTTCATTCTGTAGTATTAGAGCCAGTATTTTTACCATCACAGGCTACAATTTTCACTTTATCTACTTTAATAAGCTCTGTCACCTCTCTGAATTCAGCATCATTCAAAACAAAAGTCCACACATTATCGCAGAATCTGTATGCATTTAGAGAGCCCCTGAAATTGACTCTGTTCCTGACCCTCTGAGCCAATGCTGACTTTATAGCCTTATCAAACTGAAAGAGAACTTGAAGGACAAGTTGGGGAGTGATCTGCTGAGACTGTATGAGCTCATCTAGGCTCTCCTGAAGACTGTTTCCCAAGGTGGGATTAAGGTATAACTGACAGGCCAAGATTTAGGTGCAAGAAATTATTTTTCTTATTCAGGCTTGCATTGATATCCTGTGGGGAAGGCGCTTCCCATCACCGAGCAGACAGAAGCCCAAAAGGTCTTGTTCCTGTTTAAGACTTAATCACTGCAATATTTTTATATGTAAAGATGGGGTCTCTTCTCCCCTACAACAATGGGCATGCACACACACATTTCCTAGCTCTGCCTACTGAGAGAGCCTAGAATTAATGATGTCCTGAGAGCAAAGCACACACTCAGCACCCAAATCTTGGCTTCTATACACCATTCTCCAATACACCATTCTCCAATACAGCAAGTCAGAACTCCCTGGAGAAGGAAGAGGTTGGTTCCAGAGCTAGAGGAGGGAAAATACAAGATGAGCCTGAAAAATCCTGTGTGAGAAGTGAGGAAGTGCTCAAAATAGGATGGGCACCTACTCAAAGGACAAAGGCTCCAACCCTGGGAGCTCCTAGTGAGTAAAACTGGAACAAGCTGAGCAACAAAAATTAAACATCATACAATAATGTTGTTCAGTGCCGCTGAATCCGTTTTAACTGAAAACAAACCTATATAGAGTTTCAGAGAAGAAGAATCCTGTTGTTCATTATCATGCGCAAAAAATGAAAGAAACAGTCCATCCCCATTAGGGTTCTACAGTAATGACTGTCACAGGCAAAGACACGGCAATCAGGAGGGAAAAGTTTGAGGAGTGAGTTGCAAAGTCTCCCAGAAGCCCCTGTCCAAGTTATTTATTAATTACAAAGGGAAAGAGGGCACCTTTCCAGTGAAGAAACTCAGCAGACACTACCTCAGCTCTAAGGGATCAAGGTTAGTCAACACCACCAACAGCAAGACACAAACTCCTATGGCCAGAATAATATATCTGTGGTATTCTTTGCCCAAAATCCATCACTTATTGTAATTGATAAATTATTAGAGAAACCCAAATGGAAAAGGCTTCCTAAAAAATTCCTCACCCGTATTCTTCAGTCCTGAGGTGGTGCTACAGGATAAGCACTGGACTGCTAACCACAAGGCCGGTGGTTCAAACCCACACCTACTCCTTAGCAATCCTATAGAGGGTCACTATGGGTCAGAAATGACTTGATGGCACTTAACAATTCTTCTAAAGTACCCAGAAGTTAGGAAAGACCAGGAAAGACTGAGGCAGTCTTTGAAGTTGGAGGAGATTAAGGGAAAGAAAACAAACAAACAAACAAACAAAACCTACATGCAAGGTGAGATCCTGGATTGGATCCCGTAATAGAAAAGAGCATTAGTGGAAAAATTCGTAAATTGCAAATCAGGCCTTGAGTTTAGTTAAAAGCGTTGTACCAACAATCATTTCTTTGTTTTGATAAATGCACCATAACAAATAGTGATGCATTATGGTTATGTAAAATGGTAACTCTAGGAAAGCTAGGTGAAGGATTTAAGAACTCTGTTGTATTTTTGTGACTATGTTGTTTGGTACACTTGAGTCAGTTCCAACTCATAGGGACCCTATTTATGCACAACAGCATGAAACACTGGCTGGTCCCAAACCATGCTCACAACTGTTATGTTTGAGCCCACTGTTGCTGCCCCTGTGTCAGCCCAGCTCAGTGGGGGTGAGCGCAAAAGAAAAGGTCATTTGTTTTGCTGTAACGCCACAATAAGACCCTAGGTGGCAGGGTAAACCAGGTTCTCAAATCTGTCTCTGCACCAGACCGCCGCCCAGACCCCCAGATTCTGCCCCACAGCAGTCTACTGATGCCTCCACTTGAATGTCTAACAGGCATCTCCACTGAGCATGACCAAGCTGCGGTAAACTACACTGCACCCTTCAGACCAAGCATCTTGACTCCCTCCTCCTCTTCATCCTTCAGGGTCAATCTGCCAGCAAGTCCACAGCACCCCGACTCTAACACCTAAAGCCTGGAAGCCCAGGCTCAAGTCTCTGTCATCTCCTTCCTAAACAACTGCAAGGCCCTCCTAGCTAATCTCCCTACTTCCACTTTTGCTAGATTAACTACAACTGACTATCCATTCAGCAGCCGGAAGACCTTTAGCACACAGTGTCCACAGGATCACATCAGTCCCTGGGGACATCCCTTCCAGTGACCTTGAAGTAGAATAGCCTCTTCCTCTGGCTAAAAGGGCCCATTGTGATCCACCCCTGCCTACTGCCCCAATCTCATCAGGGGGCCACGTTTTCTCATTTCCTCCTCTCCTGTTATACCAGCCTTGAGCTGTTCCAAGAACATGGTTTGCTTCCATCTCCTCCTGGGCTCTTCTCTCTGCCTGGAACACACTGCTCCTGGCTCCTCACTTGCTGCCTAGTCCCCACTGTTCAGGTCTCTACTCACAGCCCATCTTCTCAAAAGCCTTCCACAACACGTTCCTCCTCTATGCGTTCGAACTGAGTCCCTCCCTGTACCCCCAGTCCCTATACTATTCGGTCTCACTTTACGTTCTTCTTGGCACGCAGTCTGGTCTAAAATCATATTACATATTTGTTTACTTAGTATCTACTGCCTTTCCTTAAAAAAACCTCCACAAGGTTAGGGATGGTGTTTGTTTTCTTCCATTTCCAGGGTGCTCTATTTCGAAGCTACTGAATGAATTTTGTTGTTGTTAAGTGTCATGAGTCAGTTCCCACTCATAGCTGAACAGGAAAAGGTAAAAACATTCAGTGCCCTATCCATCCAGGACACAAGCTAGAATGTTAATCACGTTACTGAGCTGGACCAGTCCTCTCCATCCAGGAGTCAAGCTAGTATGTTAATCAGGTTACTGAGTGGGACCAATCCTCTCTGCCCAGAAGACAAGCTAGACTGTTAAGCAGGTTACTGAGCAGGACCAATCCTCTCTGCCCAGGAGACACGCTAGAATGTTAATCAGGTAACTGAATGGAACTAGTCCTTTGATTCCCTCCAGTCTTCAAACAGGTCTGCAACCTAACCCCTCCCCAATTCTGACCCCATATAAGCCTGCACTGCCCTGCATTCGGCACTGAAAATCTGAAATTCTGTTTCACCTCTCTGAGTGGCCTTGGTTTCTTCAATGACGGATCAAGAGCTGCTGTGACACTCTCAGGCCTACAGCTGCTGTAACACTCTGGAATCTAAAACTGCTGTAAACAATAGTGACCCTGTTTGCATAGGGTTTCCAAGGAGTGGCTGGTGAGTTTGAACTGCCAATCTTGTGGCTTACACCGACCTTGTGGCCCACTACTTTATCTCACAGCACCACAGCAAGGCTCCACTGAATGGACTCTGTTGTTGTTAGGTGCCTTTGAGTTGGCACCGACTCATAGCGACCTTATGCACAACAGAACGAAACAATGTCCGATCTTGGGTCAACCTCGCTACTGTTGTCACGCTTGAGCCCTTTGATGCTTACACTTGGCCAATCCATCTCATTGGGGGTCTTCCTCTTTTTCTCTGACCCTCCACCTTAACAAACATGATATCCTTCTTCAGCAACTTGCCCCTTCTGACAATTGACAACTTCTAATTTTCCCAGATTCATACTTTGTACATTCCATGTTCCGATTTTCAACAGATGTTTACAACTTTTTCTCTTCATTTTGAGCTGTGTCCCATCAGCAAATGAAGGTCCCCTGGGCTTTACTCCATACGCGTCATCATGATCAATTCTCCTTTGAGGCATCTCTTAAATGAACAGGGAGTAGTAATGGCAAAGAACGGGTAAGTCTGAAACTCTGTGCATTTATCACTGACAATTACCAGCACTCCGAGAAGTTCTAGCAGGTCCTACCATCCGTGAATCTCCAAATCAAGACCTGAACCTTGGTTTCAAGTTCAGAGCAGTTTCCACACAAAGAAGTTTATGTGATTCATGCGTGAGAGGTTATAGGAACCTGAAGGGAACTCTGAGGACTGAGGGCCTTAGCCACCCGTCAGGTGTCGAATGGAATTTACCAACCACCATGGCTGAACTTTCAGCCAAACAACAAATAGGTCTACAAGGGGAACAATTCTCTCTGAGGTCCTGATTACTATTCTGACAGCTTTGGGATTTGAACTTGCCATGTCCTCTGGAGGCTCTGTTACTCCCCTCCCTTGGTCAGTTTCTTTAAAAAAAAAAACACACCTTATTTTTTTAAGCTTTGTATTGTGAATTGGGTGAAGGTTTACACAGAACCTCAGAACAATCAACCATTGGAGATCAAAAGGGCAGCATTTACCCAAGAATAAAATTCAGAAAGGGAGGAGGAATGGAGGAAAGGAAACCCAGGGAGGAAGTGGGATACGTAACATTACACTGTAGGGACTGCAATCAATGACATGAATCAGAATGTGCAAAAACCAGAGACTGGAAAAGTTCACCCAATTCATGATAAAAAGTAGTAAAAAACAAAATCTAAACTCTGAAGACTCTGAGAAGGGGAAGGGAGTAACAGAGGAAATGGCAAGTTCAAATCCCAAAGCTGTCAGAAGAGGACCTGAGAGAGAAGAAAATCAGAAGAGTAAATGACACCACTCTCCTGAAGGTAAAGGCTGTATCATGGGAGCAGCCACAGCTCAAGAGCCAGTCAGGAAATCCGTCTGAAATTCCGCCAAGAGTTACAGCAGAGGAGTAAGAGGGACAGCCTGTATCAAGGGTTAAAAGGGGCCATTCAAAAAACTAATAAAATGCTTAGCTGCATTAATAACAGCCTCCTTCATGGACTCCAACATGCTCAAACACATGACTATTTTAAAACTTTATTTTTCACACACAGAGAAATATATCAAAGTCACACATGTATTTCAGTCTCTGCATATGGCGGAGCTCTTGCTGGAAGAGTCGCTCGACTATGCAGTCTCGCGTGAATGAAGAAGACGGGGATCCACAGAGGACGCTGAGAATGCAGGAAAGACGCAAGAGAAGAGTGTTCCTCCTCTATGTGCACTTCAATGACAGGGATCTTCTCGTTTCTAAAATGAACTCTTTGGTCCTAACAGTAACAGAGCTTCAATGTTTTCATTAAGGATTTTGAATCTGTTGACTAACTAAAAATAAATTCAGGATAATGTCCCCTGCTACCAAGAGCTCCATTAATGGCATGATCTTAGCCAATGAATCAAAAAAAATTTTCTCTGTAAATCCTGTGAGCCTGCTAATTACTCATCCATTGACAACTGGTTTCAGAAAGATCACTGTAAGGTGCAACGAGGTCTTTAAAAACCATCTGGTGAAAGAACTGACGTGCTATGCTCGTCACAATGCTCACTGTTGAGGTGCTTCATAGTGCACTGACATGTGTTCCAGTATTCTGATTAACCAAGACACTACGAACCTAATGTACGAAACAAGGAAGGCAGTGAGACTTAGTAGAAAAAGTCTCAGACTGGGAGTCAGGGTAGCTGTTACCATGGAGTCCCAGTCCTGTAACTAGCTGTGCACCCTGAACCACTGGCTCTGTCCTCATTTACATGACCAGGGGACTGGGCTCCGGGGTTCTTTCTGGCGTCCACACTCCAGTAAAGCTGTACGACACAGCCAGACTCAGCCTAACAAGAATGAGCAGCATGACAGTAAAACAGACATGAAGGTCAACAATTCCAGTCCCTTTTGACTATCTGTAGTAGTGATTTATGTGATGATTAAAAACTTACTGCAGGTTCACTTTCTATTAAACCACTTGGAAAATTTGGTGAGACAATTAATTGGTAGATTAAATTTGGAGAATGAGCTGAAGAAAAGTCAGAGAAGTTAGGTTCTAAACAAGACTGCAAGACTTACACAAAGAAGAAACCATGACAAAGTGCAAAAGAGTATCTATCATATGCTACCTTCATGTAAGGAGCGCTGGTAGCATAGTAGCTACGAGTCGAGCTGTTAACCTCAAAGTCAGCAGTTCAAAACTACCAGCTGTTCCCTGGGAGAAAGAGGCCTTCTGCTCCGGTTAACATTTACGGTCTCAGAAACCCTGTACAGGGTTGCTATGAGTCGGAACCAACTCCATGGCATATAACCACAACCACCACCACCCTCATGTAAACAAGGGGATATAAAAATACACACACATTTGCTCATCTGCGCAAAAAAGAAACCCAGGAAGGATAGACCAGAGATTCAAGGGTTGGTTACCTCCAAGAGGCAGGTAGGAACATAATGGAAAGGATAAGGGATGGAACAGGTGGAAGGGCTCTGGGCAACCCTGCTCATGCAAAGGCTTAATGCCCCGGACACTGAGTAGTTCCGACAGCTGGTAACCAAGGAGATAGAGGTCAAGGTGTCAACACCATGACTCCTGTGTCACTCACCTTCCTGACACGTGGGGACAAGTCTCCCAAGGGACCTGGGAGAAGGAGACCCAACACTAGCACGCTGATGGCCACACTCAGAAGCAGACTGCCTTGCTTTGCTTTGATGGATGAGCTCTTGACTCTTTCAGCTCTTCTGTAGTCACTCCGGCTGTTAGGGAGCTCGGTGTTCTTCCCTGCCACTATCGGACCACTCCAGCCCTGCTTGCCGCATTCGCCGGGGGGGACAGTCCAGCTGCCCCTGGTGAGCCTTCAATGCACCACCGTCACTATGCATCAAGAAGGGAGGGATCTGCAATTTGTGGATCCCCACTGAGATTCACTCATTTGTCTGCTTTGCATCAAGGTTTTCTGGCTAACATTTTCATCTCAGATGACTTAGTTCTGCTTTAAACTGTTCACCTACAAGTCAATTTTCAAATGAAAATTTCAATTTCACATTAGGGTAAGACACATACATTCTGAACTTACAAACCACCTCAGTGAGGCAAGATGCTAACATTCCCCAAAACACTCCACATAACAGGTTTTCTGTGTTTGTAAAACAAATGACAAAGGGTCCTGCCAGAAGCAAAGGCCCCATGGCTCACAGCCTTTATCACTAACTACCAGACTAGCAAAGAAGCTCTGGTAGCGCAGTGGTTACAAATCGGGCTGCGAACCTTAAGATCAGCAGTTTGAAACTACCAGCTGTTTCGTGGGAGAAAAATGAGGCTTTCTGCTCCTATAAAGATTTACAGCCTTGGAAACCCTGTACAGGGTCACTAAGAGTTGGGACCAACTCCACGGCACAAAACCACCACCACCACCTGACCAGCAGGGCCCCATTCTGAAGCATTCAGTGAAGTGCCCACAGGAAACCTGGTATCTCATTTACCAAATGCTCTTTCCCTGGACACTTGGGCAGGCCCTGCAAGCAGGAGTCTGTCCAGAGCAGCATTGCTCTAGATGGTGGCCACAGAGCAACTTTAACTTTACTGTCATTAATTTAAATTCCTAAAAGATACTTGACTCATTTATTGCAAAGCTTCCAGCTATGTTCAAAACAACTTAAGTCTCTGAATCTGCCTGTTGACCAGAAATTTCATGAAACTATAATATAGTTGTAACACTTCCATTGAACTAATACATGCTTTTATTAAGTATAAAAGTAGAAAGCACTCTTCAAAGATGTGGTTTAAAAAAAAAATCAAGAAGGAACAAATAAAATGGCAGATAGGGTGGAAGTGCAGTGAGGAGCTCCATCAGCAACAACAGAGAATACCGAACCAAGCAGGCTCAGGGGACGATGCCGGGACTCTGAACCACATGTAAAGGAATATTTAGAAGGTTGGAAGGTTTACAGTTAGGGGAATTTGTAGCAGAAACAAGAAATCCATTGCTGTCTAATCCAAGGCACTCAGCTGCTCCCGGAGGTGCCATCTTGGGTGAGACCTAGCGGGACAAGGATCAGAGCAGCCATGAATGCCTGACAGAACCACGGAGATAAAGGTATGAACACTTTGTGTGTGTGTATGTATCTGTTCATTGGTCTCTCACTGTCTGTGCACCTCCATTCTGGTGACCAGAGAGGGTGCCTGAGTGAATGGACACTTCAGCCCTACTCCCAGAGGGTTCTACTATACATGCACACAGATCTCCTCTAAATTTAAAGGGACAGTTTCCACTTAAAACCAAACGGCAGTGCAAAGTGGCCACAGTCAGCCCTGAACTGTTTATCACTAGAAAGAAGGCCTAAACGGGGATTGTGGAGTGGGACAGGCAGACTAAAAAGGAAATAGGCCAAAAATTAAATACTGAGTTACATCGCAATGACCAAGAGTGGCATCTTGAAATTTCTCAGGAAGAAGAATGAAAAGGGAAGCCCATCTCCTGATCCCATCTACCTGGAGGCAATCAGAAAGCATAAAAAAATACCAAAATATACACCCATCTAAGTATTAAGGCCACAGATAACTCCTGAATATGCCCCCAAAACAGAAGCAGATGACCATATCAGCACATGTCTAGAAATGAGATAAAGTGACTGAGGCAAATGAGCTGGAAGTAGACCTACACTCCAAAATGGAAGATGGGCAGGCTTTGGAAATGCCTGAAAAGAAATTCAGAAAAATGATTAAAATGTATCAAAACACTATACAATGGAGTTGAGAAAAACAAGGAAGAAGTCAGGAAAGTATTACAGGAACAATCAAATTAGATAGATACAGCATTGGAAACAATTCAAAATCTACAGAAAGAGGTCCAAACAATTAATAATAGAATATCAGAAATGGACAATACACTCAAAGGGCATATGAGCAGAATTGAAGAAATAGAAGCCAGAACTAATGAGCTAGAAGATAAATCTCTCAACACTACTAAGATAGAAGAACAAATACAAAAAAAGGATAAAAAAATTGGAAGAAGGCCTAAAATTCATGTTGGACAACATGAAAAGGAATAACTTAAGAATTACTGGCATTCTGGAACAGGAAGAATCACACAAGTCTACAGAGGAAATAGATGAGGAGCTTCTGGAAGAAAATTTTCCTAACATCCTGAAAAGCGAAAAGATAAGCATTCAGGAAGCTCAACGAACCCCAGGTAGGATAGACCCTAAAAGACAATCACTGAGACATATAATAATCAAGTTCTACAAAATCAAAAATAAGTATAGAATCCTGAAAGCAGCTAGGGAAAAAAGAAGTGTAACACACAAAGGCAAGCAAATCAGATTAAGATCGGATTTCTCAACAGAAACCATGCAGGCAAGAAGGCAATGGGGAGACATATATAAAACCCTGAAAGAAAAAAAACAGCCACCCAAGAATCCTCTACCCAGCAAAGCTGTCAATCGAACACAATGGTGTAATCAAAACATTCCATGATAAACAGAAGCTAAGGGACTTTGTCAAAGCCAACCCTGCTATGAAAAACATCCTAAAGGAAGTTCTGTGGACTGAGAATGTGATGTCCTTCTCTAGGGACTGATTCCCTCCTAATAACAAGTCCAAAGTAGGAGAGACGATGTCTCATTAGCCTGGCTTCTAAGGAGCATTCTGGCTGTACTTCTTCCAAGACAGATTTGCTTATTTCTTTGACAGTCCTTGGTACTTTTAATATTCTTCTCTAACACCACAATTCAAATGCATCGATTCTTGTACGGTTTCCCTTATGGTCCAACCTTCGCAGGCAACTGAAAATAGCATGACTTGGATCAGGCGCACCTTAGTCCTCAAAGTGGTATCTTTGCTCTTGAATACTTTAAAGTGGTCTTGTGCATCCGATTTCTTGACTGCTGCTTCCATGAATATAGATGGAAGGGCTTTGACAACTTGAATCTTTTCTCCATTTATCATGATGTTTATTGATTTAGCATGAGGATCTTTGCTTTCTTTACATTGAGGTGCAATCCATACTGAAGCTTGTTGTCTTTGATCTTCATCAGATGGTATTTTAAGTCCTTTTCTCTCCCAGCAAGCAAGGTTGTATCATCTGCATAAAAGGCAGTATTTCTTTAAAAAAATTTTCACAAAAATCTCCCAATAGCAGAGACAGATGATTTTTAAGGACAGGCTGTCCCTTTTCCCTCCTTCAGGAAGACAAAAATGGGGCAGTAGACCTTGTGACTGGGTACAAACTGCTGAGTTTCTGAAAAGAATTCTCTCTCGGAGGTCTGCATTCAACAGCATTAGGCGTATTATAAAGTCAGGCACCCAAGGACACTCTGAGTGAGTGACCAGAAATGAGGGAGCTGAACAATGGGGGGTCATCTTCTGTGTCCCAGCTAACTTCTCCGTGTGCTAATGTGGAAGGGCTCACAGAACAAAATGGCACTATCAGGGCAAGAAACAGAGTCACAAAGAGAGCTGCTGACAAAAGAAATCCTGATGTCCCTCCAAACTAAGCACTTTCAGAGCGTGTCACCGGCCTTTCATGGGCATGAGGAAGAGTCATTTCCTCTGGAGGGAAGACGTGGCCTAAGCAGCCGACATTCTAGAAGACAGACCTAGATCAAGGCACCATCCCTTGGCTCAGAAACAATCCTCAGTTTATGCCAAATGCTCCTGTCGTTTTATTAATTTCTGGACAAGAAGGAGAAAGGAGAACCAGAGGCTCAGATAAAAAGGGATAAAAATAGCCCCGCCCACATCACTCAGCAGTTACATAATGATTCATTTTCAAGAGCTCCATAATCAAGGAGCTCTGGTAGCATAGTGGTTACGAATCGGGCTGCAAACCTTAAGGTCAGCGGTTCTAAACTACCAGCCACTCTGCGGGAGAAAGATGAGTCTTTCTATTCCTGTAAAGATTTACACCCTCAGAAACCCTGTACAGGGTCGCTATGGGTCGGAACCAACTCGACGGCACTTAACAACAACAACATAATCATTCAGCCATCAAAGTAAAAGCTGCTCTCAAAGACGGAACCAACTATGGAGTTACTTTCCAATGGACAGACTTCCAGCACCGACCACACCTTTCCCCCTAGAAATGTCATTTGGGATTTTTTTAAAATATTAAGATTCTTAATATAAAGCACAAAGCAATTACCTAGGAAAAAAATTGGGGATTTAGGCTCCATCAACACAATATGTGCACGCTAGTACTTGCCAAGATACTGCTAAGTTCAGAGTCAACATAACTTCTTAGCTGTGTTTTTTGTTTTGGTTCCTGTTGCAAGTGGCGGGGAGGGAAAGAGAAACGTAGTTCCAAATACATTACTACAGTAAAGCCACTGCCATCGAGGTGACTGCAGCTCACAGTACCCTACACAGGGTTTCCAACCCTAAAAATCTGTATGGGAGCAGACAGCTTCACCATTCTCCCACCGACTGCTTGGTGGGTTTGAACTGCCAACTTTGCAGTTAGCAGTCTACCACCTAACCTGTAGTGCCACCAAGACTCCTTAATACATTGTTGTTGTTGTTGATAAGTACCGGTGAGTCAGTTCTGACTCACAGTGACCCTGTATAGGATTTTCAAGGAGTAGCTGGTGGGTTTGAACCACCAACTTTATGATCAGCAGTCTACTGCTGCTCCTAGAGCACCACACCTCGATATATTAGTAGGAAAACAGACCACAGAACTGACTACACTGTTCCACATACACTTCCCGTGGTAGCAAATGAAATCCTCTCCCACCATCCCTTCTCTGTAAACCACAGCACAGTATTCAACTGATCACTTCAGACACTACCTTGTTTGGATTTCACCTACCACTACTGCGGTTTTGGGTTTTTTGGGCTTTTGGACCTCCAAGAAAAGACTTCACAGACTCTAGCTGGTGTGATGCTGTGGGTTAATGCGCTGACTGCAAAATCACTTTGAACCTCAAGGTCGGAAGCTCAAGCTCAGCGGCCACTCTTCGGAAAGCCTTACAGGGTCACTATGAGTGGGAAAATCAACTGGACAGCAGTAACAAGAAACCTGTCGGTTTACGGAGCCCTGGTACAGTAGTGGACACTGAGCTGGGCTGCTTACCACAAGGGCAGTAGTTTGAATCTACCCGTTAGTCTGTGGGAGGAAGATGAGGCTTTCTACTCCCATAAAGATCTACCGTGTCACTGTGAGTCAGAACTGACTCAGGGGCACACAACCAACCCCTCTCAGGCTGCCCTCATGATCTGACGCTGGGGTCAGCTACATGATGTCTGCTACAGAATCGTCTCATTTGAAAGCAATCCTTTACAAATCTAACCACCTGTCGTAGATTCCAGGGTGTACACAGAACAGGCCAAGGGCCATGGAGCTTTCCAGTTGAAGGGTCCCTTTGAGGGGACAAGGGCAAAGCTCCTCTAGTTCACAGGTGGGAAGTCTGGGGACCAAGCGAAGGAGGTAACTCCAGAAGACTGGTCTTTGGGAGCTTCTGGTTAGGAGAAAGTCACAAAAGTTCAGGGAAAGCTGGAAAACACTGCAAGTGGCTAAGAGGGAGACATGGCCTCTTAGTGCACGAGGCCTTCCGGGAACGGAGCGTGGAACTTTCCACTTGGTATCCAGCACCACACACCATGAGAGCCAAGCAATATCTCTAAATCCCATAGGCCCTGGGAAGGCGGATATCAATCAGGAAGAGGCGCTGTATTTAAAACAGCATCAGGGGCAAAGGTCAGGAGGAAGGAAGCACTACAACGTACCACCTGCCTCATCCCAGCGGAGCTGACTAGCTGCACACAGAGTCACATGGTCCTGCCTTCCCCCAGCGCCAGCACACACTGGTGTGTGAGGCCATTCATTCCCTGTGGCTGCTCTAACTACCACAAACTTTGTGGCTTAAAAGACAAATGTCCCTTACAGTCCTGGCAAGTGTCAGAAGTCTGTCGTGGGTTTCGATGTGCTGAAATCAAAGCTGTCAGCAAAACAGTCTTCCTTCTGGATGAAGACTCTCAGGGGAACATGTGGTCTTGTCTTTTCCAGCTTTTGGGGGCTGCTGCTACCATCCTTGGCTTGCAATGCAGCCCCTGCCCCATCTTCAAAGCAGCAACAGTTGCTCAAGAATTCCTTATGTCCCATTGCTTGGACACGGGACTGTTCTGCCTCCCAACTCCCTCTGAAGGGGCCTTACGATGACAATGGAGGCCTGGTGTGGTGCTGCAGGATATAGCACTGGACTACGAGGTCGGGGGTTCAAACACACCAGCTGCTCCCTGGAAACCCTATACAGGGTCGCTGTGAATCAGAACCAGCTCGGCAGCACTTAACAACAACACCATGACCACAATGGGCCCATCCAGATAACCTAGGATACACCTCAAGATCACCTGATTCACAACCTTCACTCCTTGCCGTGACACGTCATAGCCACAGGTTCCAGGGATCAAGAAGTGGACATCTTTAGGTAGCTAGTAAGTTCACAGCCTCCTCAGAACCTCCGTTTCGTCATCTGTAAAGGGAGGTTAACCGTCCCCACTTCAAAGGGTGGCAGTGAAGCCTGGGCCATCCAGGTAGAGCGTGGCTTGCGGAAGAGCTCAGTCAGGCTTCAGTGCATGGTACTCAGCTGTCTGTGAAAGGTGGTCCAAGACAGACCAGTTCCAGCCTGTCTGCACTGAGCCGTGTGACTTCAGCTGTGACTTGTGATTCCTGCCACCACGGTCACGAGTGATTCCTACACTTTGCTGTAAGGAGCCAGAAGGCCTGAGGTACAAGTAGTGGTGGAACCAAAATGACTTAGTCCTTCAACCTTTTAACTGCAGCTACAAACAAATCTGTGTTGGAAGAAGTACAGCCAGAATATGCCTTAGAAACCAGGAGGGCCCAACTTCGTCTCTCATACTTTGGATACATTTTCAGAAGGGGCCAGTCCCTGGAGAAGGACATCATGTTTAGTGAAGTGAAGGCTTGGCAAAAAAGAGGAAGACTCCCAGGGAGACAGAATGGCACAGGAGAAGCGGCAAGCGGTTCAGGCGTAGCAATGATTGTGAGATTGGCACAGGATCCTTCATTCTGCTGTACACAGGATCACTGAGTCGGAGCCGACTGCATGGTACCTAACACCACCACGGGTGAGCAGGGGTTACAACTGTTAGAGCAACACGACCAAACTTCAAGACACTTAGTTAACCTCTCTGTAAACAAAAAAGCTCACATTCTGGTCAGAGAGAATTCGACCGTTAGATGAGGATACAGTATAATCAGGGAATGGAAAGAGGAAGACCAGGGTCTGGTGGTCAGTCACGTTACATGCTGTACCTTGGGTAGGTGCATTTAATAAAATGGTATGATACTTATTTAAGCTGAAAACATCACATGTCATAGCCTGTTAGCACAAAGATTCTTTTTATGAAATTTCACTGAGTCACAGCATAATATAGCAACTCTTTAATAGAACAGGTTTTACAGCTGGCAAAATGATCTGAGAAGCACGAAGAAAACCAATCAACCAACTTAAAAATACTAACCCGTTTATTAACTTTTCTTTAGGCCAAAGAACTCCAGAAGTCAGTAAAGATCACATGTGAAAAGGCTCAAAGAATCAGAGGCTTTACTGTCTAGGAAGAGTAGAGAAATAAGAAAGCAGGTTTCCTTCAGACTCTGGAAACACACAAAGGCTGCTGGTCCTGCAGCACTTTGTAATGACTAAGCATGACAGGGAGATGTTCAGTCATGCCATGATTCTAGAAAGGGAAGCTAAATGTTAACAACATACAATTATCTCCAAGTCAATTTAAACATTTAAAATAGTCCCAACCAAAGTCAGTCCAAAGGCATGGATGGATATAAAAGAATATTCCACAAAACCCCAGAGCCAGAGGAAGCGGATCCAGGGTTTAACCAAGTAATAAAACAACTTACAAAGCAAGAAATGAAATCATATTCACTCATACAAAATTAGGTTATCTGTATCAAGAGAAAAGGCAGAAATAGGTTTACCTAAGTGCATGAAGAATCTATTTTGTGGTACAGCACACATCAAAAGTAGTTTGTAAATGGTATCGATCAGCCAATAAGAAGGGGGTGAAAGAAACCAACTGTACTCTTTACTTTCAAAGTAAATTCCAGGTAGAAAGTGCTAGATATACATTTTTTTTTTAATTTAAAAGGGAGAAAAGTTGAATTAATGGTCAGGTTTTTTCAAAAAGATGAACAAATCAAGAAAAAGAACCGCAGACTCAACTAAATGAACATATACAATCACTATTTTAAAATGACACTGTTTTGTGATTTTCTACATAGTATAAATTGTTCTGCAATTTGGTAAAATACATATAACTGCACTAAAAGACAATTAGACATCAAAAGCAAGCCTTCCTTTTACCAAAGCTGTGTTCCCAAAATCGTAACTCACAAGTAAAGCAACTTTTTAAACTCATTATCTATTAAATTTTAAAAAGTACACAGAGAATAGATAAATTTTTGAGATGGAGTTGAACTGTATTCACATACTATTTATACTCAGAGATGATAAATGTAAAAATATTAATAATAAAATCAGTACACTTTTAAAAAAAGATGTAAGTCAAAAGGTTAGGACAACAATGGAAGAAATACAGCTGGGTAACTGCGTTACCACTCACAGGCCAGCCAGCATGAAGCGACAGATTAGCACCAAGGCTGGAATGCACAGGTAGCTGAGACCAAAGGAAACAGCTAAAACAGAGAGAGCGAAGGCCGCGAGTGTTCTGACACTCAGGTGGTAGTCAGTTTGCCCTCTGAAAATGTTTAAAAACATCCAACACTATACAGATGTTCTTGCCAGTAAAGCACCATAGGGCCAGTTCTTACGACCAAACCCCAAGATTCCTGAAGGCGAGAAGAGCCTTCTCTTCTCAGCTGGCTCCACAGCGCCTAGTGAGGATACCTGAACCATGGTACACTCATAAAATGCACGTGTGAACTGCTGACCAGCTAGCTTCAAGAAACAAATGCAGGTTTCTCTTGCCTACCATTGTAAAACAGACAAGTGACGGGGAGAGAAAGGAACAGCCAGAAATAGCACCATAGAAAGCTTGTTAAGTCCTCCTTCTGCCTAAAACTGATTGGAATACCTAAAATGGGGCTACAACTTGCCCAGTAAAAGAGACTTCCTGTGGAGCCTTTGCATTGTATAAGACCATAGGTGGAATCCTGAACCCCATCCAGAATCTTCTGAGGTGGGAAATCTCCACTTGAAAGGACAAGCAGACCTGCCTGGAGTGGCTAGAAGAACAGAAGATACTTCTTGAAAGAAAGACCGACAGGAAAAATACAAAACAATTAACAGCAGTCTGACTGACTACTGTAAGAACGAGTAAGTTGCTCACCCAGAAGATATCACGGCAAGTAGTCGGCTCCCCTCAGGGAAAACTCCCTTCCAAAGACTAAGACTCAAGGGGAATACAGGAGCAAGTCATGTGGTCTAACTGGTGACCATGTTGGTCACCGATAAGGGGAAGTGAGGGAAAAACAGCAATGAAGCTGTGAGCTAAGTCCAACCATGTTCAAAAGGCTCCTGTGAACCCAAGTGGGGACCTGGTTGGCCAGTAGTGTGGCAAGACCTGGGGACTTTTGGGCCCAGAGACAGTGACACAGCCACAGAGGACTAGAGTGGAGACTGAAGTGTCCAGCTGATAAGAAGAGAGGACATATGCATAAGAACACCCACACTTGCAGATAATACCCACTTGACCTGGCTTCGATGACTGGATGATCAGAGATCAACTAGAAGAAGAAAGAAGAGGAAAAAAAAGGAGTAAACTGATACAATTTGATGAACTTGACCTACACCTATGGATGCAGTAGCTCAAAAGAGGGAACAAATCTTTATAGCAAGGATCATTCCCACCCCCTCCACACACAGAGTAGACAGGAATGGGCAACTTGGACATTGGCTACCCAAAATGGGGGGAGGCTACAAAGGCAAGAAGTGACTGGCTTACAAGTTTTCAAGAGGGAACCTAGATTCACAGGGCGTGGAAGAAGGTAGAAGTAGTATCCAATCTGTCTGGGACGAGCTGATGAAAGGAGATGGGGCTAGCACTCATGTGGCACAATAGTGAGTAATTGCTATCAGGACTGACTGTGAGGGTTGGAAATGTAAAGGTAAGTGTTTTGTAGCAAAAGGAGGGGAGTGGTTGATCTGGTAGTCCAGGAGCGGAGGTCCCTGGGACCATCAAGGGTGAAGAGGGGAGTGTGGAACCCTACCCAGAGAAACAGTGATGCCAGAGATGGAGGCAGAGATGATGGCATGGAGAGATGGAGCGGCTGGGGACTCTAGACTCAGAGAGGGAGAGGGGCTGTGTGCTGACGACTGAGGGGCAGGCTTTTGGGATGTAGGATGTACCCTTTGGTTGTTTGATGATGCATGGAGGAGATTGTAATCATGACAATGAAACGATATATGATAGGATGAGTGTGAAGCTAATTTCTCCCATTTAAAGTATCACATAATTCACAATAAAATTTAAAAAAAGAAAAAGAAACAAACATAGACCTCAGAAAATACCCTGGCTATTTCTAGGACAAAAAAAACCATTAAGGAAGGTGAAGGCAAGCATTTTGTTAATATTTGTAGCTTTCTACCACACCATTCTAAGGCACTCTGGTAGCGTAGTGGTTACGAATTGGGCTGCGAACTGCAAGGTCAGCAGTTTGAAACTACCAGCTGTTCCACAGGAGAAAGATGAGGCTTTCAGCTCCGGTAAAGACTTACAGCCTCAGAAACCCTGTACCAGGTCGCTGTGAGTTGGAACTGACTCCACGGCACATCACAACAACAATAACAACAGTCTAAACAGGAAGGACTTCAGTTAAGCTTTGTCTAATCAACTGCTAAGTGCGTCACGTTCAAATGTTTCTCAGACTCTGATCTATGTACATAATCTAAACTGACACTAACCTGAAATTTATATTTGAGATTTAACTAGTACAAGAAGGAGGGCTTGCATGTTTCTCTTACCTCATCTCGATTAATGATGAGGAAAATATCACCTGAATTCAGAGTAGAAGAAAGCAAAGGGCGGGGGGGCATCCAGATGCTCAGTATTATAGGGAAAAAAGCATCCTTCCAAATGTGCCCTAGTATATAAAATGGTTCCTTTCAAGCTTAAGTGGAAGGTCCTGGTGTGTATTGTAGGATAAGCATTGGCCTGCTGACTGCAAGGTCGGCAGTTCCAACCCACCATTTGCTCCTCAGAAACCCTATATGGGTCGCTATGAGTCAGAGCTGACTCAACAGCACTTAACAACTAAACAACATCAAGCTTAAGTAGGACCTAACCCACTGGTATGGTGCCACAAGGTAAGCCCTCGACCTTAAGGTCAGTTTGAACTGAAAGGTCAGTCGTTCAAACTTACCAGCTGCTTATGAGTTAGAACCGACCTGATAGCAAACAACAACAACCCAAAAAATGAGGTGTGATTGTTAATGAGGATGAATCTCAGCTCCTGCACACTTGTAGATATAACAAAACAGAGCAGAAATAGAGTAAAAGTAAATTGGGCTAATACTTACTCTTGGAGTTCTCAAGTACAAAGGAGCTTCAAAAAGGTCATGGACAAATTCCACTTATCTTTTCATTCCATTTTTTACATAAACAAAATTTGGATGCCTTCTCGTACTCACTCATCAAGATCAGGAATTCGAGCAAGGAGGTTCATTTTGTACTTGAAAGTAATTTTTACCCATGTATCTCCTTCCTTCAGAAGAAAGACAAGGCTTTCTGCTCCCACGAAGATTTATAGCCTCTCGCCTGCTAACCACAGGTTGGTGGTTCAAACCAACAAGGTTGCTCCTTGGAAACCTTAAACAAGGTCACTATGAGTCAGAACCAACTCGACTGCACTTAACAACATATATTATATGTATGTATGTGTATACATATATATATATATATAGAGAGAGAGAGAGAGAGTATAAGTGTAGCGCTATAAGATAAGCGTTGGACTGCTACCCAGAGGTCACAAGGCGCTCCTTGGAAATGTACACAGGGCCGCTAAGAGTCAGAATCAACTTGACAGCACTTAACAACAACAACCACATTTCTTAGCTAAAAGGAAAGAAAAGGATACTGTCGTGTACCTGGAGAGGTTTATTCCCAAAAAAGCACATTTTAGGAAACCGCTGAATAAAAGCCTAAATGAAGAAGAATGATGTATTTCTGATTGCATGGCAGAGCAGAACACAACTGAGTGAACGAGGTCACAGAACAATTCTCCCAAAACCTGGAACCCCAACGCTGCCGCCACTTTAGTGATGGTCTCGAGGTTGTCCCATGACACATAATCTTCCGCTGAGGAGCTCTTTGAAGGGCTTTGTTTACTATACCATAAAGAGCTGGAATCTCTGCTTCTTAAGCTAATTTAGGTAGCATTTTGTTTCCAAAGTGTACACTTTGATTTCCAACTGCAGCTCCAAGGCTTCCAAGTGGACAGAAGACCTATTTATGTCACCATTTGATTTCTTCCCTGAATCTCCCCCACAGGTGAACAACTAGAACACAGCAGGTTCTTTAATTAGATATTAAAAATGACAGTCTCAAAATTGTTGGATGTATTAATTGTTGGATGTGAGGAGATTGTGAACGCATTGTCAGGATTGTATCCAATATACCGGAACAGTTTGTGTCTGAATTATGGAGTGGAAAATTAATTTGCTATATAACCTTTCACCTAAAGCAAAACAAAATGTTTTGTGTTTAAAAACACTGTTATAAGAGCAAAAACAAATGAAAAACCCAACAGCAACAACAAAAAAGTAATCTAATATCCAGTTACCAAAAAAGCCATCTAATTTGCCCATAACCACAGATAGAAAGGCAGAGAGCAACAGGGAAACTGGATGAACGGAAACGGGAAGCCCAGGGAGGAAGTGGGGAGATCGTTAACGTATTGTCAGGATTGTAACCAATGTACCAGAACAGTTTGTGTCTGAATTATGGAGTGGAAAATTAATTTGCTATATAACCTTTCACCTAAAGCTAAACAAAATGTTTTGTTTTTAAAAAGGCAAGGAAAGTATGAACTGGAACTCTGACAAATTGTTTTTTTATTAAAAATTTTCAGACTTCAGTTTCTGTCACCGTCACAGAACTGAGAATAACCTGAGAGCAGGGAGTGCTCTGGTCTTCTTTGGCATCATCAGCATCTAGTTGCTAATGATGCTGTTGTTGTTGTTGTTGTTAGGTGCCATCCGGTCAGCTCCATTTCACAGTGACCCCATGTACAACAGAGGTAAATGTTGCCCAGTCCTATGACTGGTTCTAAGCTTTTCTTTGACTTTTTGTAATCGTGGGCCCATACAATATTGTCCTTTTGTGACTGACTTATCTCACCCAACATAGCATCTTCCTGGTTCATCCACACTGTGAGGTGTTGAGGGGATTCATTAATCTTTAGCATTGCAGAGTATTCCACTGAATATATGTACCATAGCTTTGTTTATCCATTCATCCAGTGATGGGCACTTAGGTTGTTTCCATCTCTTTGCCATTGTAAATAATGCTGCAAAGAACATGAGTGTGCATTTATCTGCCCATCTCCCAGTTCTTATTTCTTTAGGATTAAGAAATGAGTTGTGGGATTACTGGGTTAAATGGTATTTCTAGTTCGAATTTAAGGAAGCATCATACTGCTTTCCACAATGGCTGCACCATTTTACAGTCCCACAGCAGTGTGGGTATGAGTGCTGCAGTTTCTCCACACTTCACCAACGTTTTTGTTTTCTGTCTTACTAAACTCTAGTATCAGGAAGAGAAAGGAAACAGAATGGATACAATGCAACAAACGGCATACAACAATGGGTTACAAATTGTTAAAGGGAACCTAACTTGCCACTTGTACACTTTACCTAAAACAAAATGAAATGCTATTTAAAACAATAAAATGAAGCCATGAACCGAAGGATGTTTACATACTTCAGGAGGATCTACAGGGACAAGATGACACAGTCATGGGTGTCCCCACACGTTTGGCAGATACTGACAGAGCCCCTGCATGTGCCAGGCACTGGAGAGGGCTCATTGAGCGGACATACACGGCTCGACTCTCAGACGCCCTCACTTCTATTCAGCAATTCATCTCACACCAAACTGAGACTGGGGGAGTGAGACTTATTCAGATTGTCAAAGCAAAATTTGAGCTGGCTCTCAAGGATGACTGAATAGAGATCTGGCAGGTGGAAAGCTGGCCTGGGTAGAGGAGAGAACATTCCAGATGGAAGAACTAACACCTGCAAAGGCCCTGGTGTGAGGAAGCAGGTAGCCAACTCAAGGCCAATGCAGTCCACGTCCAGAGCATTAGGGCCAGCTACAAAAGGGCAAAGGCAGCGGAGGTCACAATTGTGGAGTTTTCCCTACATGCACTGGGCTGCCATGGAAGATCTGAAAGCAGAGGAGAGACGTGAGCTGGGATTTATGGTCTATGACCATCACTCTTAAACTGGGTTGAAAAAAATGGGCAAGAGTTAAGCATCTACTCATACAGTCCAGATGTGGGGTACTGGCACCTTGGACTATGGTGAGAACAAAGAAGAGGGAAACAAGTGAACGGATGGAAAAGGGTCCAATAGGACCTAGAAGTAGTGCTGACAGAAAGCTTGGATCAAACATGAAAAATACACTGCAATGTGACATGACTTCAGACTTGCAAAACTATTCCACAGAGAAAATATACTGCTAAATTATAGCAGACCAAACTGACAGATTATACATAGAACCACTGAAAATTCTGACCGGAGATTGTAACTCTAGAAAACCAATGATTACAGTATAATAAAATTTAAAATGGAAAATGCAAAACTACAGGGTATGATGAAGATACAGTTTTCCAAAGCTCATTATTTATGAGACTGCATTTCAAATAATACAGTATTTTCTGCTTGCTACTGATGGCACATGAACCAATTTAAATACTTACTAGAAGCACATTCAGAAAAGGACTCAAGTAAATCAACTTTACAAAATAGAATCATAATGATAACATATACAAAAGAAATCACTAGAAACCCACGTTTGTTAAAACATCTTACCTTTCTTTAATGAATGTAATGCTGATGTGAAGAAGGTCAAGTACCCAGGGGGTTGGGGCGAGCCATTGAACTCAAAGTAGCCAAGTACACCAGGCTGTGTGAACAAGAGCAGAGAGAGGCAACTGACGCATCACTGACAACTATGTCATGCAGGATATTTTGAGAAAAAAAGAGCCACACCAATGAAATTTGACTACGAATGCACTTTGTTGTATTTCATTTAAAAAAACAAAACAGAAAAAGCCTCACTACATGAGACAGGTAGCAACAGGCCTTTCCTTCCAGGTGGACAAGAAACGGAAAGGTCATTTTTTTTTTTTGCAGTCTTACAGGGAAATTCCGAGCTGAAAGGTCCTCCTCTCTCCCTCTGTAGGTTCTTCTTCCCACCCACTCTTGAGGGCACAATTCTAGGCCCCTGGCTGGTCAAGCAGTATTAGTAATGTCCTTGTCACAGTCCTCAGATTTCTTTTTCACTCACTCACTCCAAATGTCCTTCCATACTTAGCTGAAATCAGGTTAAATCTGATTGGCTCCACCTGTACTCAAGATTATCCTTCAGACAACTCTTGCTTTCTCACACTCAGAACCCAGCTACCCACAGCGCCCACCTCGTCTCTCAACAGGTCGGCTCTTCTTCCTCCTCCACACACTCGGGTTCTTTGCTCATTCTGTTTCTCTAATGTTCTCCATTCTGCCAAACCAACTAACTATAGGAACTGTCCCCCATCAGATGCACTCTGCCCTCTCTGCAAGGCCTGCGCACTTGTTCTGCCCAGCTTTCTTCCGGGATAACCATACCTATCTCAAAAAACAAGCTGTGAGAGCCTCAAGGAGAGAAAGCTGAGCATGGAGTCAGAAAAGCTGAGGAATGGCCTTGGGAGAAAGAACTCTTTAGTGTGAAGCCTCCATTTTCTTAGCTGACTGACAAAGGGGACCATTTCTCATGAGGTAACTGTGAAGATGAGTCTAATGAATTATCAAATACTTTTTGCTGTTGTTAAGTGCTGTCGAGTTGGTTCCAACCCATAGCGACCCTGTATAGGGTTTCCCAGGAGCTACTGGTGAGCTTGAACCACTGACCTTATGGTTCAAACCAATTTTGCAGTCCAGCGAATTAACCACACCTATCGAACAAAAGGCAAGTGTAAAGAATCCTTCTTTCTGGCTCCAAAGCACTTAACACAATGCTCTTACTAAATAATTGTGGAGCTAATTTGATAACGCGGGTGTTGTTAGGTGCCATGGAATCGTCTTTGACTCAGTGACCCTGTGCACAACAAAATGAAACACTGCCTGGCCCCCGCACCAGTCTCACAATTGTTGTAATACGTGAGCCCATTGCTGCTGCCACTAAGCCAATCCATCTCGATGGTGGTCTTTCTCTTTTTCGCTGACCCTCCACTTCACCAAGCACAATGTCCTTCTTAAGAGCCTTCTGGCTACACTTCTTCTAAGACAGATTTGTTTGTTCTTCTGCCATTATTCACTGTCCAACTTTCTTATGCATATGAGGCGACTGAAAATACCATGGCTTAGGTCAGGTGCACCTTAGTCCTCAAACTGATTCCTTTGCTCTTGAACATTTTAAAGGGGTGTTTTGCAACAAATCTGTTTAATGCAATAAGTTGTCTGATTTTTTAAATGCTGTTTCCATGAGTGCTAAATGGAGATACAAGCAAAATGAACTTGACAACTTCTATCTTTTCTCCGTTCATCATGTTACTTATGGGCCCAGTTGTAAGGATCTTTGTTTTCTTTACATTGAGGTACAATCCATACTGAAGGCTGTGGTCTTTGATCATCAAACAGTATTTTAAGTCCTCTTCATTTTCAGCAAGCAAGATTATGTCAACTGCATGTCAAAAGTTGTTAATGAGTCTTCCTTCAATCCTGTGCCATGCCCTTTTTCACATAATGCAGCATCTTCAATTACTGGCTCAGCATGCAGATTGATAAGTATGGTGAAAGGATACAATCCTGGTACATATCATTCCTGATTTCAAATGATTCAGTGTCTCCTACTTTTGCTCAACATCTGCTTCCTGGTCTTTGTACAGGTTTCTCATGAGCACAATTAAGCGTTCTAAAGAATTACAACCACGCTATGATGGTGTAATAAGGTTTCTTATCAAGAACAAAGGGGAAGAAGAAGGAATTATCATTGGCATATTGTTGTTGTTCAGTGCCATCAAGTTGATTCCAACTCATAGAAACCCTGTAGAAGGTTTCTGAGTCTGAACCACCGACCCTGTCGTTAGCAGTCCAGTGTTTACCTTACAGTGCCATACCAGGAGTCCATGAGCATATGATATGAGTCTTGTGAGGTGGAAGCCACACCTATCTCTTCTCTCCATCCTATATACTCCCATGGTGCTCCACTTCTCGGCTGGGTTTGACAATTCGTTGTAATGACGACTACAACTCATAGAGCATACACTCAGTGGTGGGGTTTATTACGGAAGCAACAGACTACAGTTCAAGACCAAGACTACACCAGGATACAGCTCTCTGAAGTGAGCAGCCTCTCCTCAGCCATTTCACAGGCAGGCATCTCTCTGGGCCTCAGCCACTTGGCCCCTCGGCCTGGTCTCGGCCTTACTTGGGCAAGTGGGACAAAGCTCTTTAGCTCTACTAGGAAGTTCCCAAGGGTACGTCCCTCCACCAGCAAGACTTGGCCAAAGGTGCTCAACTCTCTCACTTCATAGGTCAGCAAATCTAGCTCTACTGACAAGTGCCCAGAAGGATCCCTCGTGGTCAGGGAGCCTCCTGTTCAAAGGCACTCAGGTCTCTGTGTCAGTGGGGCGGTGCATTCACCGTAACTGCCTTACTGCACAGACCAGGACGCCCACGGCAGCGTCTCATGCCAGTCTGCCGAAGCTGCTTCTCACTATGTTAAGCTGTGTCCAGAGTTGCTGCTCTCGCTCTGTCTCCTGGGTATAGGACTTTCTCAGTCTTTGATACAGATCAGACCACAGCCTTCAGTATGCAATGCATCTCAATATACAGAAAATGAAAATCCTCACAGCTAGACCAATAAACAACATCAGGATAAACAGAGAAAATTCTGAAGTTGTCAAAAGCTTCCTTTTCCTTGGATCCACAATCAAAGTCCACAGAAGCAGCAGTCAAGAAGTCAGCAGACATTATATAGTCAGCAAATCTGCTGCAAAAGATCTTTTTAAAGTATTAAAGAGCAAAGATGTCACTTTAAGGACTAAGGTGCACCTAACCAAAGCCATGGTATCTTCTATTTCCTCATATGCATGTGAAAGCTAGACAATGAATAATAAGGAAGACCATGGAAAAATTGATGCATCTGAATTATGGTGTCGGCAAAATCTATTCTGGAAGAAGTTCAGTTGGATTGTTCCTGGAAGCACTGACAACAGGACTTTGTCTAGCATACTCTGGACGTATTGTCAAGAAGGACCAGTCCCTGGAGAAGAACATGATGCTTGGTAAAGAGGAGGGACAGTGAAAATGAGGGGGCCCCTCAACGAGATGGACTGACAGGGCTGCAATAATGGGCTCACAGAGCAACCACTGCGAGGGGCACAGCACCGGGCAGGGTTCCGTTCTGTTAAACACAGGGCTTTATATACGGCGAAACCAACTCAACGGCACCTACAAAAACAAACACACTTATTTGCATGGTCCCAACCCTACACAGGACTCTTGATGTGGCACTGTGGGTTAATGCGCTGAACTGAACAGATGGTTTGAACCATGAGGTCGGCGGTTTAAGCTCACCACCACTCCTCGAAAACCCTATACAGGGTCACAATGGGTCAGAACCCACTCGACGGCACTTAACTACAACAACAACCTACATGAACTCCTTCCTGGTAGCACAGTGGGTTACATGTTGGCCTGTTAACTGCAGTAAGCAGTTCAAATCTAGCAGCTGCTCTGTGACAGAGAGATGAGACTTTCTGCTCTGGGAAAGATTTATAGCCACTGAACCCCTACATAGGATTGCTATGAGGTAGAACTGACTTGATGGCACATAACCACCACCACCACACAGGTGCCAGGCACCTTACCTGCATTATTAGTAAGCTATCCAATCCCCTGAATAGGTTACAAGTACCTCATTTGCATAGGCCCACCCAGTCATGTAGTAAGAATAACAAGACCAGAGCAAGAAAGTTTTATCAGAGCAACCTAGGTAAGGAGCTCTAGTAGAGTAGTGGTTACTAAATTGGGCTGCGAACCGCAAGGTCAGCAGTTCGAAACTATCACTGTTCCGCAGGAGAAAGAGGCTTTCTGCTCCCATAAACATTTGCAGCCTTGGAAACCTTATGCAGGGTCACTATGAGTCAGAACCGACTTCACAGTACTTAACAGCAACAACAAGGCAATAGTAGTGAGGTTGGCCCAGGATCAGGCAGTGTTTCGTTCTGCTGTGCATAAGGTCGCTATGAGTTGGTACCGACTCAATGGCACCTAACAACAACAACAAATCACTCTGTAGGTAACAAAAATAGAGACTAAAGGACAATAAACTCACAAAAGTTTCTTTATAATCTGACCAATCTTCCAAACCCAAACCAAATAAAATAAACTCATTCTAAATTGCTGTGATTCTGAGGGCTCTGCCACCGGTATTTTAAATAACCAGCAGGGTCACCCATGGTGGACAGGTTTCAGATGAGCTTTCAAACAAAGACAGACTAGGAAGAAAGAGTGACAAACTACTTGCGAATCTAGTCACTGAAAACTCTATGGATAGCAGAGAAACACTGCCAGATACAGGACCGGAAGGTGGGAAGGTACTCAGAATGCGACTGCAGAAAAAAAAATGCCTCCTCCAAGTAGAGAAAAGCTCACAGAACCTTCATTTGCTAATGGGCCACAAATCAAACTGAAGAGAAACAGCTGTAAACATCCATTGAAAATCGGAACATGGAATGTACGAAGTATGAATCTGGGACAATTGGAAGTTGTCAAAAATGAAATGGAACGCATCAACACCGATATCTTAGGCATTAGTGAACTGAAATGGACTGGTATTGTCCATTTTGAATCTGACAACCACATGGTTTACTATGCAGGGAATGACAAGTTGAAGAGAAATGGTGTTGCATTCATCGTCAAAAAGAACATGTCCACATCAGTCAAGAGGTACAATGCTGTAACTAATAGGATAATATCCATGTGCCTACAGGGAAGCCCAGTTAGTACCACTATTATTCAAATTTATGCACCAACCACTAAAGCCAGTGAAGTTGAAACAGAAGAATTCTACCAACTTCTTCAATCTGAAATCGATCAAACGTGCAAAGTGTGGCAGCGGTAGTGAGGTTGGCCCAGGATCAGACATTGTTTCGTTCTGCTGTGCATGGGGTCGCTATGAGTCGGTTCCGACTTGATGGCACCTGACAACAACAAATTAATAAATGTTCTATAGCTAGAAATTTTAGAAGGCAAACTTTAGCTCTCTGTCCACATAATCTTAGATGGCCTCACAGAAGCAGACATTCGAAAGAGCTTCAGAGGTTCATAGGAAAATCCCATTCTCATTTAATTCCATTTTTCTACAAAAACCGAAGCCCCTCATATGTTCCATAAACATATGTATGTATGAGCATGCATGCAATGGCTGAAGTGGCTATGTGCACATACACGCTTACACGCATGCACACATTCAGTAACGGAAGTAAAATCACATTGAATTCCGGGTCTCCTCTGCTCTGTCAGGTCCCGATCCTCCCTCAGGGCCTCTCTGTACTTTTTCCCATCTCCTGGAACGCACTTTCCCCAAATGTCCTCAAACCCACCCCAGCTGCCCAATCCGACTCATGACAGCACTCACAGCATGAGGTTCCCAGGCTGTCATCTTTATGGAAGCACACTGCCACATCTGTCTCCTGAGAAACAGCTGGTGGGTTCAAACCACTGACCTTTTAGCGGCTCTGCACCACCAGAGCTTCCTCACATGATGCTACAGAAAACAGCATTTTAGCAGAAATCTAAATAAAGTGTTCTCAGTGAAGTCTTCCCTACCTCCAAAAACATCCAGGCACCCTCCACAGCCCCCATCATAGCACTGATAAACTTCACTTGTCTCCCTGTTTGTTGTTTATCTTCCTTACTGAACGGGAAACTCCGTGACTTTGTCTCTCGTTTTCTTCCTGGCATTTCAGGCTCAGAGTGCGTGTCTGGCACAAGGGAGACTCACAGTCATCTTTGTGAATGAATGCATGCATGGGGCTAGAAAGAAAAATCAGACAAAGCTTCTCCATCAGGGCGATAGGATGAGCGACAGTTTGTAGGTTTTCAATTCCATGCCATGAGATACAATACATTCAGCTCCAGCTATAATGAGATGACTGAAAACAGGCTATTTACGGCAGTGATACTGCAAGGCCAGCAAATCCTCATCATCACAAAATACTTCTTTCCTAAGCGGGTCCCTAAGGAGCTCTACTATTGGCAGCGGCATATAAAGGTTAGCAGCTGATCTACACACCCTCTAGTGGCCATGGTGCGTTTTACTCCTTGTAAAAAACTCACCACGGCATGTGAACTATTTCACATAAACATTCACCCACTCAGCCCTGGGAGCATAGTGGGTTATGTGTCGCGTTGCTAACTTAAGGGTCAGCAGTTCAAATCCACCAAGGGCTTAGGAAGAGAAAGATGAGACTTTGGGCTCCCGGAAGGATTTACCCTGTGAATCGGAACCGACTCAATGGCACATACCCACCCCCACCATATCCAGAGAATGCAATGCTACTCACAGTGCTGGAAAACGAGGGCCAGATAGAAAAGCTACCTATTTACTCAACATTCAGTGACATTTTGCATGCAAACAATATGCTAATAAGAGGTACCTGCCATCCTCCTAGGGTTTTTCTCCAAAATTCTCCAATTTCCTTTCACCTGGCAATTTCCAAAACTTCCCTCCCCATCCCTTACCCCTCCACATGCACAAAGATGCTAAAGCTTTTCCCCAGCCCACCTACATTCAAACCAATTTGGTTTGTCAAAGCTACGATGCATAAACAAATGGGCATATGGCAAATCACCGCTCTTAAATGGATAAATTACAGAAATTCATGAAAAGATTTAAGAAATATGTTAGCTGCAGACACAAATTTTTTCAATAATATGTTGGCATCTGGTGGGCGGATCAGGAAGTACAAATCAGACAATTCTGTCTAGAGCTTTAAAAACTGGAAAGAAAGTTTGATTGAAGTAGAAGCTGTGCCTGTTGATAGTCCCCAACTCATGATGACCTCATACACGACAGGGTCACATCAATGTGATCCAGAGGTTTCTTCAGCAGTAAATCTCCAGGCCTTTCTTCCTAGTCTGTCTTAGTCTGGAAGCTTTGCTGAAACCTGTTCAGCATCGCAGCGGTACACAGGCCCCACTGATGGACGGATGGGGGAGTCTATGCTTGAGTGCAGTGCTGGGGACTCAGACCTGGGCTTCCTACACAGAAACTTCTACCACTAAACCACCACAGCCCCTCGATGGAAAAGGTACTAATATCTACAGCAAATCAGGCCCAAAGAATACACAACTGTACATCTAAGATGGATGAAGTGGCAAATGTTTTTTGGGTTTTTTTTTGGTTGCACAGGTCTCTCTATTTCACAATACATCTGGAAAATAAGGCAACTAAGCAGTATTTTTATAAATTGCTAGCATTTTCAAGAGAAAGCGAGGCGTGAGCTTGTGTTGTTTCCATAAGAACCCTTTTGTGATGTCTCCTAATTTAGCACTGACACAGGTGGTCAAGCTCGGATTGTAAGATAAGGTGGCAGACAGCGTTTGGGCCTTCAATACGATCAATCTGGACACCTGGCTTTAAGGCTGTTTCAGCTGATCCAGAGTGGAGTCCCTCCAATATTGATAACACTACATGCACGAGGCCAGATATGCTGTAGGAACTTGCATTTGAGCAGAATGAATTACTGTTACCAGTCAATATTATGTAAAACACGTCTCCTGTTTAACCTGAATGGTGGAGGTAATAGTAATAAGATTTCTCACCTGGGCTATATTGATGTCTTTTGTTTTTTTAATATTTTATTGCGAATTATGTGATAGTTTACATGGGAGAACATTAGTTTTACATTCATCCTATAGTATATCATTTCATTGCCATGGTTACAATTCCCTCCATGCATCATCAACCAACCAAAGGGTATACACTGCAAGCCTGCCCCCCAGTCATCAGCACACAGCCCCTCTCCCTCTCTGTGTCTAAAGTCCCCAGTTGCTCCATCTATCCACGTCATCGTCTCTGCCTCCATCTCTGGCATCACTGCTTCTCTGGGTAGGGTCCCATTCTCCGTTCTTCTCCCTTGGTCTCAGGGACCTCCGCTCTTAGGCTGAAAAGTTAATCACTCTCTTCCTTGCTAAAAAACGTCTACCTTTACAATTCCAACCCTCACAAGCAGTCCAGATAACAATTATTCACTATTGTATCACAAGAGATCCATCCAGATTTCATTTCTTCAGCCCCGTCTAGACAGACTGTATACTACTCAGTGGAGATTCTACCTTCCTCCATGCCCTATGAATCTAGCTTCCCTCTTGAAAGCTTGTAAGCCAGTCAAAGTGGCAAATGTTTTGTTGTATAATTATTGCTATCCTGATAATAAAACAATACTACAATTAGATAAGCCTTAAACTAGTGACTTTGAAAATAGCATTACCATTACACAGTCTTACTCACATTCTTAACTTAATGCCTACCCAAATTTCCTAATATGGTTCAACATGACTTGGAGCTTTGTAGTATCCACTAACAAGCTCACTTTAGTATTCGGCTACATTTAGTATGTACACGACAGGTACCATTTTACTACATTATCTGGAAAGAAAGCTTTAAATCATGTTACTCTGTTAAATACTGTAATACTGTGATTATCAACAATAGAACACTCTCAGTGCTACAAAACGAATAACAGCAATCCAATTAATACACATAAATAATTCCAATTCCTAGGAACCCTAAGGCACAGAACAGAACTGCTCCACAGTTCCTGGGAGGGTAAATTTTGTAGGAGTTTCCTCCCTCAGGACAGCTGGTGGGTTTGAACCACAGACCTTGAGGCTAACAGTCGAATGCTTACCCCACTGCACCACTAGTGCCCCTTTAATGAACAATGTTATTGTTGATAGGTGCTGCTCAGTCAATTCCAATTCATAGCGACCCTGTGCAGGGCTTCCATGGAGCAGCTGGTGGTTTTGAACTGCTGACCTTGTGGTTCCCAGTCCACTGCTTATCCTACAGAACTACACCAGGAGTCCCAGCTATCTTGGGAATGGAGGCCAGAGATGCAGCTAAACACCCTTATGGTGTGTCTCACACCAAAGAATTCTGTGACCTCTAAACGTCAATTGTTGAGGTTGGGATGCCCTCATTTAGAGGAATGTCCTTATTCAAAGAAAAAGCAGATTCAGCTCTCAAACAAAACCCCTTGCTGTCTAGTCTATTCGGACACATGGCAATCCCATGTGTTGCAGAGCAGAACTCTGCTCCATAGTGCTCTGTGATTGTAATCTTAGTGGTGAGGAGGTTAAGTGCTCAGCTGCTAACCAAGAAGTCATCGGTTCAAACCCAGCAGTCACTGGAAAAAAGGACTGGGGATCTACTTCCAAATAATCAGCCATAGACAGTCCAGTTGAGCGCAGTTCTACTCTGACACACATGGCATCACCATGAGCCAGAATCCACTCGGCAGACACCTGCTTTCCTCTTCCTTTTCATCCTCTGAATTTGACCACCTTCAGCCCCTAAGGAAACAGCACCCTTAAGATCTCCAGAACATTGCCCCTGACTGCTTTAGTCTTCAGCGCTGACTGCTGTTCTAAAATTCTGAGGGAAGTGTTCAAGTGTTCAATCTTGGGCAAAACAATGACAACAGGAAACAGAGTTGAGAGGAAAACCAAAACAGACTACGCCTCGTTTAGTTTGGGTCACAGGTACTAACCCTGACCTATCAATTCTGGCCTGGAAGCCAGCAGAGGACTGGGTGGGGATGGAGGGAGGGAAAGGAGACAGCCCCTCAGGTGGCCCCTCAACCACAGCTACTCCCCATTCCTCTTCCTACTGGGGTTTCCTAGATTCCAGAGAAGCAACAGCCCACCCTGACCCCTGATGTTCTCCCAGATATAGGAGGGTGAAAGTGACAAAATTCCCCCTGGTGCCCGACTGTCTAAGCATCCCCTCCTTGTACTTTCAGGCAGGAAAATCTTGGTACACCGAGTCCCTGGAGTAGAAAGCTGGCTGGGAGGGACACTGAGGTCCCTCAGCTGTAGAGCAAAGAGGCCCCGCATGTGTACAAGAGTCCCCATCTCCTATCAGACTGCTCAAAACTACTCACCACAAAACTAATGCTATTGTTGGCTGTTTTCTGTGAGTCAGTAAATGGCCTTCATTTGCCAAAAACACTAGCCACTCACAGGAGAAGATATGGCAGCCTGTTTCTGTAAAAAAATCACAGCCTTGGAAACCCTCTAGGGCAGTTCGTCTCTATTCTCCAGAGGCACTATGAGTTGGAATCGACTTGGCAACACTGATTTCACTTTAAGGATGAAGATAGCCTGACCTTTCTTTCGCGGCTGAGGACATTTGAACTATCAACCTTTCAGTCAGCAGCCATGCACAAACTGTTTACATCTCTAGTATAGGACGTCCAAAACTCCCTTCAGCGTTCTGACACCCACGTTCACTCCACTGACAGCATTACAGCTGTGCTGTCATTTCTGGACCTGGATCCTGCCTTTGTTATCTTACATGCAGGGTGTGTGTAGAAAACCGATACAGCTTCTTTGCAGACAGTCCTAACTGGTACAGTTCACGAGATAAATGGTTCTGTAAGGAGAATGAAGAAAGGGGCTTGACTCCCGAGCTCTTGCACCAAAGTCCTCTAATCAAGTATTGTCGTTTCCTAACCAGACAATTTCATCATAGAGAGAGACCCAGGCAAACGTGACACCAACGCGAGAACAGCTATGCACAGCTGTTGGGAGGAAGCCTTTGAAAGGCAGACAGACGCTACATTCAGGTCTCATCTCGACAGAGCTCTTTCAGTTCCTGTTCTGATGGCATTCGTGGCAAACCAGTCAAATCGCTCTAATTAAGGGGACTGCCACAAGACACCCTTGAGTAGCATCACTGGCCCATCCGTGCATGTGCTGTGAACTCAAGGTCAGTACCAGGAGTGTGACGTCTGACAGCACTGCTGAAGGGCAGGTTCAAAGATCACAGAGACTAAAGGGCCCTTCGACCCAGTCATCAATGGGTACCTGTCTTGTTCCTGAAGCTACAACTAGAAAGACCATTAGAAACATCTTCAAACCAAACCCAAAACCACTGTGGTGTTGTTCTGACCCACAGTGACCCTGTACAGGATTTCCAAGTAAATGCCAATTCACAATGACCCTAGAGGGTAGAGTGGAACTTCTCCTTTGGGTTTCTAAGACAGTAAATCTTCATGGGAGAAGACAGCCTCATCTTCTTCCCTCAGAATGGCTGGTGGATCCGAACCACCAATTTCAAGTTTAGCAGGACATTATTTAACGAACTACACCACCAGAAACATCTTAGAGGAATTATTTGTAAAGGACTAGAAAGATCTCTGATACAGATTTCCAAGGGCACTGCTTCAAAATGCTCTTCCACCCCAACCTTTATGAAGCCTCATCTGTCAGCCTCTCTCCAAACCTCTGCACTTCAAAACGAAAGGTTCAGTGGGGATTATCCGGGCCAACTCTCTCAATTTAGGGACAAGAAATCAGAGTGGAACTCACTAAATCCTAGCCTCCAGGATCCTAGCTAAGTCCTTCTACTTTATCACACGACCTCTGCTAAGAACAGAATCCAAAAATCTAGTTCAGAACTCTCTCGACTCAGACCTCAGAAGGAGCTGAAAATGACGCTGAAGTTGCCTCCCAGCCCTCTGCTTAGTAGGCAGAGCAAGTCACCTCCCCGTACTTTGGTGGTAGGGGATAGAAAGACAAGGCAGATGACAGCTGGCGATGCTGCACAGCCCCTCTCCGGTTCTCTCTCCTTTTTAGAAGAAAACACATGTATGTTTAAAGATAACACCAGTGGGTCTCAATCCAAAGTGGGCACAGGACTCTACAAAGTCCCAGAGCAGAATAACATAGAAAGACGACCACCCAGCACTGGCAGAGCATTTTCTTGTCATATGAATTACAAACCACAGTTTCCCCATCTAAAAGAGAAATCCCAGCAGGTACTGTGTACATTCTAGGATCTCTCAATAGTGCTATAAAGATCCAGAATGTTTTCCACCACGTCACTTTTACAGGTAAAATTTGCATTGATTGGGGCAACATCCTAGGCATTTTCTATTTCTTCTCTCTTTTATCCCTATTTACAGGCGAGGAGATGGAGGCAAAGGGAGACGAAATACCCGGAGACACACAAATGAGAAGGTGGCATGGCTGAACCTGACTCCCAACTCTTACCCCACTATGCTGTGCCACCCCTTGGCCTGAGGCCAACTGCAAATCGCTATGAAGATTCATTGCTCACACAGTGACAGCACACGAGAGTTCAATGGACTCTCAGAAAAGCCCGAGTCCACACATCTAGTGTCCAGCAGGTGAGTAAGCTGCCCCACGCCACAGACAAAGGGGATAAGTCCAGGTGTCCCCTCTCAGTGTGACTCTTGGCCTGCAGCCTGACCAGGTGAAAGGGACACAAGCCTGTGAGGGATGCTGGAATCCTCCTTTACCCACACAAGATTAAACAGGTACTTACTCTGACGCATACTCAAGACTTACAAGCAGAGTACCTAGATGTTAACACAGCTGTTTAGGGAACCAGCTAACACTTGACACGTATATAATATTTCTAATGTGATTTGGGGGAATAAACAAAACTGTCAACAATGTTCTCATGAGAAAAGAAAAGGAAAAAAAAAACAAAAAACATTTCCAATCTATACAACATATACAAGGGGCTTCAAAAGAAGCATGGAAAAATTTCATTATCTTTTAATGCCATTTTGATTGTGAAATTTTTGAAATTCCTTCACCTTTGTGGAAATATGTTAATACTTCATTGAGATGATTTGTAATTTAATGTTGATCTCTCACTATCACACTGTCCTGAACACTCAGTTTTAGGTCCTGTAAAAATACGTCAGCAGGGGTTGAAACCGGCAACAGGGAAGCAGCGAATAAGCTTGGAAGCTTTCTGCTAGAAAGATCCTGAGATACTTATGCTTATGCATTCATAAACTTGAAAGAAGCCTGTTTCCACTTAAAAAAAAAAACTCAACTAAACTACACCTGACAACGACAACCAGATCTCTCCTAGGAAAAATGCTGCACATCTTAAAAGAAAATATTTAGAAATTTAAAACTGCATACAAATTGTGTACAATGTAAGTTAAGTCTTACATACGCTAAGTGAACTGTGAACTAAATTGAACATTTGTTGAAAACTCCCAAACACAAAACAGACAAGGTATTTTACAAGTCTTCCTTTTGCTAATTCACCTGGCTAAAACCATCCCCACTACCTTCAGTAGCTCAGGAAACACTTAATTGGGGTTTATCCACAATTTCGGCTTTTCATTGATTCACATCAATTAGTAAGGGGGTGAAAAATCAAATCAAATACAACCCAGTGAACAGCTTTGGAAATGGGAAGAGAGACGAAAGATCAGTACCTCGTAGTTTGAGAGAAAATCTAGTAATTCTGATTGAGATGGGATGTAGAGAAGTGGTTTCATCACCCGGCGGACAAACTTCTCAATGTAAACAGCACTCATGGGGCCTTTGTATTCGATTGGTCCAAAACTAGTACCAAAAAAAAAAAAAACATAAAAAAATAAAAATAATACACCATGCATTAAACCTGTAAACGCATCATTGAAATCATCAACACCACAAAATGAAAACACCTTGTGTTAGGGCCTGGACGGTTCAGAGAGTAAGCGGCCTGCTTTGTTTAAGGCAATGACTGGGGGCCAATGAAGGACGAACATTTTAGGGAAGGGGAGGCACACACAGGCAGCACTCTTCTGTGCTTACTAACTCAACTGCACACTGAATTTCAAAAACACAACAAAATTAATTCTGACGATATTTCTTTTTTTTAAAAGAAAGACAGACGGCCCTGGAAACTGACCACATGCTAAAGGATTCCAAGATCGTAACTACATAAATTTGATGTAGGGACAGAATTTCCTTCTGAAGTAAGCAGGGCCTGTGGCCCTTGGCCTACTCCATAAGCAGTTATTAAATGTTCCTGTAGGTTCTTGCACCAAGGATTCTTAAATGACCCCTCAGCCTACCTAAAGCTTTATTGAAACATTAAAAGAAAAAAAAAAAAGGAAGCATGTGAAAGTTTGATCTCGGGGACCTGCACAATGAACTTCCTTCCTTTCCCCTTCCAGGGGACTGTAACTGAGCAACCTTCAGTCACCCTCCGCACCTAATCCGAATCCTCTCATGGCTTTCTTCAATCTGGCACAACACACACACTGCTCAAAGAAAATTGATGGGGTGGAGGAATAGCAACACAGAAATTGGCAGGAAGCTTTGCTGGCCAGTAACAGACTAAGTCCAGTCAAGAAGTGTTATTAATACTATGATAACAACACTATACCACACAATCGTGTATATGGTGATACAAATTCACACTTGCACACATAACGTGATGAGACAAACTCAATTCCTCAGAAAGCTCTGCAGAATATGGTGCCGGACAGAGTCATGTTGTTGTTACTGAGTACCGCTGTGCTGGTTCCCACTCATAGCAATCCTGAGAGCAGCTGGTGGGTTTAAACCACCAACCTTGTGGTTAGCAGTCCAGTGCGGATTCTACAGTGCCAGACATACAAGCACGAAAAAAGTAAAATCCACCTTCTACACGCACAGCTGAGAGACAGCTGAGTAATTCTAGTCACTTAAGATTTACTACGCGCTAGTTATGTTTAAAAATCACCACCAACAACTCCACCAATTTTCACTTCAAAGGGGAAAATTAGCAGAGCACCTACTTACTTTTTATTCAGAAAATAAAGGAGTCAACCAACCAGGAACCTCAGGTACTCAAGCAAACCTCCTTTGGGGAACTTTCTTGGCCGGATGCTACAAGCGTCCTGCTGACTTGTTGCGAAGGCTAACTGAACCCCAGAAAGCAGGACACTTTACCCACAAAGTGAAGACATGCCATATGACGAGCTGACGCAGCGCTGCTGGGGTCTGTTCTGAGTGATTTCAGAAACCACTCTCTGCTTCAGGCCCTTCTATAAACTTTCTTAGTGACGTGCATCACTACAAGTCACCATCAACAACAAAAAAGAATCTAGTTTCACAAATCAGAAAAGCTACCAGAGAAGCCACTAAATACACAGCTACATCACCAACACCAACACCCAAACAACAGTGATCTGTCCAGTCATGGGCTCAAGGGCCCCCTTTGCACGCCCTGTAATCTAATGACTTCTGAATGTCCAAGGCAGTTCAGGTGATGGGACACCTTCATATAAACATATGCCACAAGACAAAGAAAACAGAGGTCATGATGATTCCTTGGTGGAATACAAAAAGGCGACTGTTTAAAAGAGTCTGAGCCTTGTCATTTCCTTCTGTTTCTGTTTTAGGTATCATAGGAAAAGTAGATGTTGAAATGAGTATGAACAGGTCTGAACTGACTTGAACCAGTAACACTCCAATGGGAAAAGCTTAAGGGGAAGGTCATTGGAAGGCGAGGACCAACCCCAAATTCCACATCTGCAAAATGAGAAGACTAACTAGATACTTTCAAAGTTCCGTTCAAGTTCTTTCAATCTTGCTACAAAACCTAAGCAAACGAAATAGTCTAAAATAATACTGCATACTCAAAGGCACCAAAATGATATTTTGCGTTCAGTTCAAGGGAACGGCTATCTTAACGTCACACCCAATGAAGCTCACCTGGCTTGCTTACACAGCGTTCAAAGGACTCTACTCATTGCTGGGCACCTGTGACTATTTCCATAGGGCAAGCTCATCAGCCTGCCACAAACATCAGACCTTAAGAACATCTGAGTATTGCAACGTGTGTCGCTGTTGTCATTAAGTGCCGTCGAGTCTGTTCCGACTCACAGGGACCCTGTATAGGGTTTCCAAGGAGCTGTTGGTGGGTTTGGCCCACCAACCTTGCAGTCAGCAACCCAGTGCTTATCCTACAGTGTCCACTCCAGGATTCTACTACAAAGTATGTCGCTGTTGATGTTACGTACCATGGAGTCAGTTCTGACTCACAGCAACCCTGTATAGGGTTTCCATGGAGTGCCTAGTGGCTTCGAACCACCAAGCTTGTGGTTAGGAGTCCAGTGCTTATCCTACAAAGCCACACCAAGACTCCACTACGAAGTATGATGTTGTTGTTGTTAAGTGCCATCAAGTCAGTTCTGACTCACAGCGGTCCTATATAGGGTTTCTGGGGAATGACCGGTGAGCTTCAACAGCCAACCTTGTAGTTCAAACCGATGTTGCAGTCCAGCACATCAATGCACAGTGCCACACCAGGACTCCACTACAATGTATTTGTTGTTGTTGTTATGTGCTGTGGAGTCGGTTTCAACTCATAGCGACCCTGTACACGGTTTCCAAGGCTGTAAATCTTTACAGGAGCAGAATGCCTCATCTTTCTCCCATGGAACAGCTGGTAGTTTCAAACTGCTGACCTTCAGGTTTGCAGCCCGATTTGTAACCACTACGCTACCAGAGCTCCCTTTAAAATAATAAGTAAATCTGAACAGCCCTGCACTTTCACCTTCAAAATAGAGAGAGCAGGAGCTCTAAATGACTGACCAAAAGAGGGAGAAGGTCAGAAAACGGGCTCAATGACTCCCAAGCCAACACTGGCATGGTACTCTAACTATCCATACCACACACACGGAATTAACACCCAGAGGGAAATTTGGGGATGGAACGGGGTAGAAAGTGTGGCTTGGCCCTAATACTGTTTGCTCCCAGGAAACAAAACTATGTGCCGCACGACATTTCGGGCTGGAGATGTGAGGCTGCGTGCTCAAATGCCCACTGACACGTCACCAACAATAAAGTCCTGTTAAGGTTTTTTATAAGCTACCACTGATTAAGTCTCAGGTAGTCCGGAGAGAAGGGAAAAATAAAGCCCATTTAAAAAACAAACACCAAAAAACCTCTTATTAATCAACTCTTCTTTATCCATTTTTCTTAATAAAATTCAAGCCAATCACATTGAACAAAGACAATTATAAGTCCAAAGTCCCAACTTCAAGTCAGATCGTAGATAGGACTTAACACCACGGGAGGGTCTGCATGGGATTTGAAAAAGTCAAATACCAGTATTTCTGCAGCAAGTCAAATGAATGAGGCACTCAAGCGGCAGAGCCTCTTGTTGATTCAGGCCAGATAAACACATTTGGGAACAAGATTTCTGAAAAACCGAATGTCAGAGGTTTATGGATTTCAGAACAGTGGACACAGGATTGTGAACCCGTACAATGAACCCTGTGAGAGCCAGAACTCAATGGGACTGCCTTGTTTTTCCGAATCTCTCAAGTTTCTTGCCTTCAAAAGGGCACAGTTTTACCACTCTCCAATCTCTCATTTCACTGGAAACTCTGTGGGATTTCCTTCTCTGGCAGTTTCTGTCTTTCACAGGTCCACTCAGGCAGGTTTTCACTGTGTTAAATTTCCCTCCAGTCTGAAAGACCGTGAGATACAGCTCCTGAACAAGCTCTGATGCCAGGTAAACCAGTGAGGAGTTCTACATACTTTTGTTCTGTAGAACACTGGGAGTATTGTTGTTATAAGCCGTGGAGTTGATTCCGACTCACAGCAACCCCGTACAAGGTTTCCAAGGCTGTAAATCTTTACGGTAGCAGAAAGCCTGTTCCTCTTTCTCCCATGGAACAGCTGGTAGTTTCGAACTGCTGACCCTGAGGTTAGCAGCCCGATTTGTAACCACTACACTGTTAAATACAAGGCTGTAGGGTAGATAATGACCTGAAAAGATGTTCACAAGATACTGACAAAAAGTAGCTTAAAAAATTATATTACTGCACAGATCTGTTTTTGTTGTAAAAAGTCAGTTTTGTTACAAACCATTGGGTCAGTTCCGACCCATAGCAACCCTAAAAGGATTTCAAAGGTGGGTTTGAACTGCTAACCTCGTGGTTAGCAATCCAGTGCTAAGACGACAGCACCACACTAAGATCCCTATTTTAAAAAGGGGGTGGATGTATATATTATATGTTGTTGTTGTTAAGTGCCATCGAGTCAGTTCTGACCCATAGCAACCCTGTATAGGGCTTCTGAGCAGCAGCTGGTGAGCTTGAACTGCCGACCTTGCAATTCAAATGGCTTTGCAGTCTGGTGCATTAACCCACAGCGCCACACCAGGACTCCATATATTATATGTTGTTGTTGTTAAGTGCCATCAAGTCGATTCTGACCCACAGCAACCCTGTATAGGGTTTCCCAGGACCAACAGATGAGCTTGAACCACCGACCTTGCAGTTCAAACGCCTTTGCAGTCTGGCGCATTAACCCACAGCGCCACACCAGGACTCCACATATATTATGTAGTCACAGGAAAATATCAATGAAAATCTATTTCTCACTGACCAACAGGGTTAAATTGTGACCAGGTCATTATGCTCTTATTGGGCATTAATCAGAGACTGAAGATGACCCCCATCATTACATAACTGCCAAACCATTGAGAATCACTGACCAATCAAGCTGACAGGGACCGTGAAGCATCACAGCCAGCACTGACTCTCGCCTCGCAGCCTGACATTCGTTACCACTGGACATACAGCGGCAATGTGCAAGGTATCAGGACTGATTATTACTGCTGCAAAGGCAAGCAGTTGGATAAGGAGACAGGTCATAAGTGAGGAGGAAGTGTACTGATGCTGTACGGCTCATAAAATGTTTGTTTTCTTTCTTATCTCTATTTTTCTTAATTTTCAATATTTTTAAACACAAAAAAGCAAATTCACTTTTAAACTGATGAGGGTTAGAAACAACACTTAAAAAATTTCTTACCTCCGATGATACAGATATATTACAGGAAAATAAAAGAAATGTTTCTGTTTTCTGCATTTCCCCTGGTTCCACCAACAGTTAATTGCCACAAACAACACCTGCAAAACCACAAAAAAAAAAAAAAAAAAGTTTCTAAATGATTATGAACAACAGAAACATTACCAAAACTTCAAAAGATAAAATTAGAGAAATGGAACTATTCCTCTCTCAATGAAACACAAAGTTTAAAAAAGGGGTGTTCCACGTTTTCAAATACAGGTGATGTGATCACTTGCCATTAAAATAAAAAAGCCCCTGTCCCGTGGTTTCTATGTAGGATTCTGAATATGGTGGAGGCTGGCCCAAGAGGAAAAGGATTTCCCCTGAATTCTAAAATCAATGAGAGTCAATGAGCTTTTTCTAATAAGCAAGATTGCACTAAAATGTAGCAAGGGAGATGTCTCTGACAGTCACACACAACATCTAAGAATGAAAAAGGAAAACGTCACCTGCAATTAAAATACCACAAATTGTACAGGGCCTTTCTTATAAGCTACTCTTTAAATTAGCAGATCAAGTCAGAGAGTATTAAACCTAGGCTTTAAATGCGTATTGTTGTTGTTGTTGTTATTATGAAGTGCCACTGAGTCATTCCAACCCATAGCAAGCCTGTTTAGGGTTTCTGAGAAGCGACTGGTGAGCTTGAACCACTAACCTTGTGGTTCAAACCAAGTTTGCCTTCTAGCACATTAACCCACAGCACCACACCAGGACTCACTGTTGCTAGGTGCTCAGGTTGGTTCTGACTCAGTCAGTAAGCCTACGCACAAACACTGCTGGGGCCTGTGCCACCCTCAACGTTGTTCTTACACGTGAGCCCAGTTTTGCAGCCACTGTGTCAGTGTATGTCTTTGAGCATCTTCCTCTTTTTCTCTGACCCTCCACTTTGCTAAACACGAGGACTCTCTGAAGAGAGTGGTCCCTCCTGATAGATAACATGTCGACAGTACAAGAAGAGACAAAGTCTGGCGATCCTGGCTTCTAAGGCGCATTCTGGCTGCACTTCTTCTAAGAGATTGGTTTGTTCTTCTGGCAGAGTACGGTACTATCAATATTCTCCTCTAACACCATTAACTCGTCCTCAAACTGAGCTCTTTCCTGTGGAACAACAGCTTATTAGTAAATAGTAAACATATAGATACATATATTTACACAAGGATGTCAGAATACCCCTAGTAACAGAAACACCCCCTGACACTGCCGATATGCCCTTGAGGAAGGACTGGGGGGTGGAGATGGAGGTAAAATCGCATCTAGTTGAAAATCACTAGATTAGAGGGACAGCTGGAGTGTAAATGTAATAAAACAAGTGCAAGAAAATGTCAAGAGAATGAACAGTAATGACTATATGGGTGCGCATGGTAAAATTCTTTTAATATTGCAGTATATTTGAAATTTTTCATAATAAAGTATTAGAGAAGAGAACAAATGAAGTCACCTGCACATGCCTAATACCTTATAGAGGTGGCTGTGTGCTGTCGAGTAGGTTCCGAGTCACAGCAACTCTGTACAGGGTTTCCGAGGCTGGAAATCTTTACCCGAGCAGAGAACCTCATCTTTTTCCTGCAGTGCAGCTGTGGGATTCTAACTGCTGACCTTGGGGTTAGCAGGCCAACTCATAACCCACTACACTACCAGGGTTCCTCCAGAGGCCCTACCCCTCCTAAAAACAGGAACGTGGCTCAGACCTGAGTGGCAACTTTTTCCAGCTCCTCGGAGTCTGTATAGTGGGAAGGAAAGCAGCAACATCTTCACTTAACAGTGATATTTCATTTTTTTTACTCAAAAACAAGGTTTAATCTACCATGGTTGTAACTTGAATAAGCCCACTATACTAAGAACACAAATTTATAAGCTCTCAATTCTAAAGAACTGACAACGCTGTTTGAATTTTAAAGAAAACCCAAACCGTGTCTGTTAGGTTATGGATGATGCTGTAAACTCCGCCATTTGTCACTGCATGATCTTCACTTGAGCTAACTGCTTTGCCCCTCTAAGCCCGAGGTCCCCCTTCAAGAGGAAAACAAGGCTGAGCATCACCTGTCGGTTCACCAGAATGCTGCTCCAATGGAAACACTTCAGGACACAATGCTGAAGCGGACGTAAGATGACACTGAACTTACAAAGCACTCAGAACACAAACAGACTGCTTCCCCACTCCCTACCGGAAGAAGTCATCCTTGTTCTTGAAATTCAGAAAACCTGGGGCTGAACTAAGTGACTTAGTTAGTCTAGCATACTGCTGGTTCTGAATACTCCATTAGACTTCCTGTTTCTTCTTCTGGAGCACGGGGAAGCAGCTGCGAGTGTGGTTCCAGGCAGACATGGCCAAGGAAACGGAGGTAAAGGATGACAGGAAGTAAGTCCATGGGGGGTGGAGGGTGTCCAAAGCTGGAACACAGAATGCACTCCCCCTCCCACTGTTTTAAGAATGGAAGCTATATTTTCAGTTTGTTGTTGCTATCAAGTGCCATCAAGTTGGCCCATTCATAGCGATCCTGATTAGGGTTTCCAAGGAGTAGCTGCTGGGTTTGAACTGCCAACCCTTGTAGTGAGCAGTCTAGTGCTGATCCTATAGGACTCCATATATGTTTCACAGTACTTGGTAAGATTATCAGGACTAAAGTTAAACCTCTTCTTTGAGGTGGGCAGGGAGGATAGTCACCACTTATAACATTGTTTCTAAAAGAAACCCACTGTAAGCCTCACACTTCTGGAATGGGAGGCCACCTGTACAATCATTTCAGATCAGTGGCTGTCAGCAAGAGTCTCTTCCACCGGTGGGCACGGATGCTACTGCGCATGTGCTGGGTAGGAGCTCTCTCCTAGACGTCCTGCAACGCTCAACATCCTGAGCATAGCCAAGAACCCACCTGTTTTCCCAGGAGTTGGTTTGTTTTCCCTTTATATTTATTTTATTGCTATTCAGAATATACACAACAAAACACCCATCGAACAGTTGCTACATGTGAAATTGGGTGACACTGATTACATTCTTTAAGTTGTAAAACCATTCTCAATCTCCTTTTCTGAGTTATTCCATCCCCATGAACCTACTCGTTGTGTCAGAAGCTGCCTAAGTGACCTTTAGAGTTTCTGTTGTCACTCTGATCCCATATTAACAGACTGCTATGAGTGAGAACCTACTGGATGGCACATAACAACAACAACAACATCCCAAGTATAAAATACGGAAGGATTAGGGAAGGATGAGAAATCGGAGAAGAAAACACAGGGAGGGACTGAGACACATGCACTCACTAAGATCAAACACAATGGGCATGAATTGTTGAACAAAAAACTGACCTGCTTTGTAAATCTTCAAGCAATTCGCAGTAGAAAGTTTTTAAAACGATCATTATGATCAAGGTGGACTTTTTTTTTACTCATTAAGTTAGAATATTGTGACGTTTTAAGACTTCAGAGGATATTTTTAGGTAAAATTTAGAAATGATCTGAGAGTAACAGTTTCAGGAATTCATCCATTCTCTTTGGTGCCACAAAGCCTAGAGTCCATGAGTATTTGAAATTCTGTTCTGCAAATTTCCTCTTTTGTTCAGAATCCTTCTGTGGAATCTGTGATCAAAATGTTGAGTAATAGGAGCCAGGCACCATCTAGTTCTTGGGGTCTCAGGGCAAAGGAGGCAGCTATTCATGGAAGCAATTAGCCACACATTCCATTCCTTCTTCCTATTCCTGGATTTCCTTCTTCCTCTGCTGTTCTAGGTCCCCAAAGGTGTTTAAAATAGCCTATTGAACAGTCATGTTGGGCAAACCAAAAGCCCAAAGCCACTGCTGTCAAGTCTATGCCGACTCCTAGCGGCCCTACAAGACAAGGGTAGAACTGCCCCAGAAGGTTTCCTAGACTGTAGTCTGTATGTAAGCAGACTGCCACCGTTTTCTCCTACAGAGCGGCTGTTGAGTTCAAACCACTGACCTTTCAGTTAGCAACTGGGTGCTTAACCGGTGCACCATCAAGGGCTCCTTGCTGTTGGGATAAAAATCTATTCATGAGTTTCCAATTCCAGGCCCTCACCGCATTTTATACGTGGATCCAAAAGTAAAAGCTCCACCAGCCACTGGATTCCTCAGGAAGGCAACTTGTGAATAAACTGAGGGCCGTACACAGTTTGGGTCACAATGTTCCCAAGAGCAGTTCACTGAGAGCAATGCCCCAAAGTGGCAGAGTCACCAGGACAACGCACCTTCTCAGTGTGGACTTGTCCCAGTCACAGGGATGGTACAGCCAGGAACATTGGGCTGCCTACCTAGGGATTTCCATAATGAAACACCTAGTCCATTCAAATTCAGTTATAAATTACTTGTGCTTTTCCAACCTCTTTGATAACAGAGCTCGAGAACGTTAATTTCTAAATTACATGGGCATGGAAGTTTGAGCATCTATGAATTAATCTTCAGGCCGTTAAGGGGGGGCACCAGAGATGTGTGGGCTGTTGGCTCCACCACAGCGGTGGTCTCATTTGCTGATTACAGCGCTCTTATCTAGCACAGAGGGGACATTCACTGACTGTTGGTTCAGGTATTAAGAAGGCCAGCCCTCAATGCACAAAGACCAAAGCCTAGTACAGGGTACCAGGAGCTGGAGAAATGCAGGGATTGGGAATTACAGCTGAAGGAGTATCAAGTTTCTAGTGGGCTGATGAAAAAAAATCTTTTAAATAGATATTGATGATTATTGTTGTCTGACACAAACATAAGAATGCGGTGGCTCTGACTGATAAGCCCTGGACTGTAAATCACAACGTCAGCGGTTTGAACTCCCTCATCCATGGGGAAAAGATGAGGCTTTCTGTTCCTATAAAGATGGACATGCTCGGACACCATACACAGGGACATTAGGAGTTGAAAACCGACTGGACAGCACTTAAAAACAACACACACGAGCAGGAAGAGCGTAATTCGGGTCACTGAAAATGGTTAACACGGCAGACTGCTTCTATACTGTATTTACTGTATTGTACCATAAAAGGACACAAAGACAAAAACAGGGTCCGCACGGTTACAATGTAGTTGCACCACAGAGTAATTGCCACTTACGTGAAATCGACATTTGGGAACTGGCAACTGTGTCCTTGCACCCACTCAGTTCACTTGAGACCTAGCAGCACAGCCCCAGGGGGAGCACCCGCGTCCTCACCAGAGGCAGACTGTGCTCCCAGCCGGGCCACTAACCAACCATGACTGGCCGTTTCTGCTCAGAACACCTCACCGTGTAAAAATCAGCCAGGTGGGCAAGGTGTGCCCCTAGTGCCATCCAGCCCTAGGCAATAAGCACAGGCAGTTAGGCGAACACGAGCATTACCTGGTCTGAAAGTCGACTCGCTGCTTGCTCAATTTCTGCCCTGGCAGAGATGGACTGGCCACACCACGGGGCATAGAAGAACAGAAGCACCACCTCCGAGTCACGCCGAATGTGCTCTGCATGGTCCAGCTGCCCCTGGAAGAGGTCAAGGACCGGTGACCTCGAGGAGAAAAAGCTGACAGGCGGCTTTGCTGGTAAGATCACATCTTTTGCTCGACTACAAAAGAGCAAACACAAACAAGGTGACTTAGTGCATCTTCTTCTGACAGCAGCTTGGTGCGGAAGGAGAGCCAGACTTGAAAAGGTTCCTCTTGAATAAGAAAACGGAGTTCTAAAAACAGCTGTCCTGGAGTTTAACAAAAACAAAACTCTGTACTTAGGCAACATCTGCAGGAGAGAATGATGTAAGACGTGAATCACAGGGTGAAAATAATTCTCCAATATTCTGTCTCCCCAGGTGCAGAGGCAGGGAGAGCAGTGCAGTGGTAAATCAGTTTCAGAATAATCTGAATCCTGGAGTCTGACTCCATCCTCATCTCTCAGCCTGCTCTCCACTGAGACGAGGTCCATGAGAGCTATGGAAGGGAGGACACACCCACAGCCACCTCTCATGAGGCGTCTATGGGAGACACTCACCATCAACTCAACTTGGAGAATACAATATGTCAGTTCCTGGAGTTGACCTGTATTCGTCCAAGGCATTCAATCAAAAGGAATCACTAAATAACAAAACAGACTTCTCCAAATATAGACCATAATCTAAAGGTTAATAAATCAGTTACATGGCAACAAAGTATTTCTCTGGAAAACAGGCTTCCTGAACACTTGAGGATCCCTGAAGGGGGAAGTCATGAGGAGGAACAGAACACTGGACAAGAGGTCCAAAGTCACAGAGCTGCTACCAACTCTCCCTACCCAGACCAAGTGGGTTTGTATGAATGAGGCTGTGTCCCCTCAAATTCAAGGGACCTTTACCTTCCCACATGTTTTCACTAGCAAAGCATAAAACCCTTGAGGAAAGAAGAAATGTACCCTGAAAAATAGGAGGGGGCTTCAAAACATTCTGTGTAAAATGAATGAAAAGATAACAGTTTTTCCACAAACATTCTGGAGCCCCAAAGAGAGGTCAGGAAAGGACCAATAGCGGGCAGGAAGGAACCAATTCCTATACAGGGAAACATGGAGAGTAAACAAGGAGAAGACAGACTTGAGTCCACTCCTGTCAGTTGTTGTTGTTGTTGTTGAGTGCCGTCGAGTCGGTTCCGACCCATAGCAACCCTGTACAGGGTTTCCGAGGGTGTGAATTTTTACGGGAGTAGAAAGCCTCATCTTTCTCCCGCGGAGCGGCTGGTAGTTTTGAACCGCTGACCTTATGGTTCGCAGCCCGATTCGTAACCACTACGCTACCAGAGCTCCTTAGGCTCCATCTACTGTGTCCCTGCTCAGTAGTGATGGCCAGGCCCCGTCTAGTTCTTCTGGTCTCCAGGTCCAGGAGGTAGTGGTTCATGAAGACAGTTAGTCCTATCATCTGGCTCCTCTGATTCTTGGGCTTTCTTCATTCTCTTTTGCTTCAGAAGTGTTTTGTTTTGTTTTTTAAGGACCAGGCAGGAGTCTCTGATGGTGCAAATAGCAAGTGCTCACCTACTAACTGAAAGATGAGTGGTTTGAATCCACTCAGGTACCTCGGAAGAAAGGTCTGGTGATCTTCTTCTGAAAAGTCACAGCCATTGAAAACCTCTGAATTACATATGATCACCATGAGTCAGAATGAACTTAGCACCTAAGGTGTTTTTTTGGCTGGGATCCAGTGTGGGATGATAGGTATTTTTCTGAGCCTGTCAGTAAGTCCATTCAATAAAGAAAAAAGAACTATTGCAACAAATGTCACAAACCAAAACGTATATAAAAGTTGGGTGGAAAACTAACTTGCTCTGTAAACTTACACCCAAACCATAATATAAAAAAATTCAAACTGAATGAGGAGGAAGGGATTTCCAAGCAGGACAAAGAAATAAGACTCAACAATCAGGAAGAAAGAATAAGGATGGAAAAAAACAAACCATTTCAACAGTAAGCTTACAAATGCTGGCAGGATTCACCAGGTGAATGGATAAATAAACTGGGGTTGTTAGTAAGAATCATCGAATCAGTTCCAACTCAGCGACCCTGTATAGGGTTTCTGAGGCTTTCAATCTTTGGGCAGGAGCTGAAGTTCCATTTTTCTTCCATGAAGTGCCTGAAGGATTTGAACTGCGGACCTTGTGGTTTGCAGTCCAGTGCTTATGGTATGGAGTCACCACGTTCCCCAAGATTGGGGCATATGCTTAGAATTATATGTCACCCGACAACGCAAAAAAGAAAGAAGTGTTGATAATGCAGTGTAACGTGGACTAGCCTCCAAAGCATGATACTGAGTTCAAGAAGTTAGACCCTAAAAATCCACACTATACCAGGGGGCTTAAAAATGCCTGGAAAAATCCCATGATCTTTTCATTCCTTTTCCCAGGAATTTTCTGAAGCCCCCTGGTATGACTGCGTTGACAATGATTTGAAATTCTAAAACAGGCAAAAGTAATACACAGCGAAACAGATCAGTGGTTGATCAGGGTGGGGAGGAGACTCACTGTTCAGGAGCACAGAGGGAAGTTTCTGGAGAAAAAATGTCCTACACCAAGGACAAAGTTCAGAAGGGTTAGGAAAGGAGGAATGGAAAGGGAAACACAGGGAAGAAGTGGGATGAGTGACGTTAAACTGTGAGGACTGCAATCAGAAACATGAAACACATTGCGTGTGTGCCGCTGAATGAAAACCCATCTGCTCTGTAAACCTTCAACCAATTCATAACAGTTAAACAAAAAGAAAAAAAGTTCTCGTCTTGACAGGGGTGGTGGCTCCATGCGTCCAAGGTTGCTGACGTTTATACGTAAAATATGTGAATTGTGTTGAGTGTAAATTCTACCTCAACAAGGCAGATTTTAAAAATAGGCTCAGCTAGCAGTCCTTCCTCCTCAAGGAAGTTTTCTTGGCTGAAAACAGGATGCCTTCATTTTGTCTCACAGCTCCTGCCTGGTAGCCTCCTTAGCTCTCATTACAACACAGAACTTCTTTTACTGGTTTCGTCTAGATCAACTTGACCAGACTGTCAACTTCTTTAGGGCAAGGATCTTGTCTCTCTTTCTCACTACTAGATCCTCCCTGTTCAGCGCAGCTTTGGGGACTCTAAAGTGCCATAATTTGCTGTACGAACAGGTCAGTACTACTGACCTCAGCTAAACATGGGTGAAAGTATAAATCAAACACAAACATTTAGGACTGAGAACATTCGGAACAAATCAAAATCAGTGTCAGAGACTGGCTCATTTGTTTCACTACAGGGGTGACTCAAGGAATCACCTAATTACTTGTAACTTTCCGTGGGTTCAAATGAACTAGATCATCTGGTTTCTTCGGAAAACAGCAAAGCAAAGTAGCCGAGAGGAAGAGGTACTGTATGGTGGCACTGTGGGCGGGTTTAGCCACTGAGCTGCTTACCACAAGGTCAGTGGTTCAAACCCACGAGCCGCTCCTTTGGAAACGATGAGGTACAGACGTTCCTGTAAAGATTTACCGTCTCAGAAACCCTATAAAGGGTCACTATGAGTCTAAACCGATTCACTGTCAGTAGGCATGGCTTTTTAGGTTTTGTTTTCTTTTGAGGTCAGATGATAATATAACAGCAGTCTGTCAGGCATTGAGGAACAGAAAAGAAAACTTAACAACACCCAAGACCTCAATAGGTAGTTTAGTGTGCAGGGAAAGAGTCCCACACCCACTGTGCTTACAGGAATATCAGCTTCCTAAATCGATAAGCCACTTTCAAAAAAAGGATTTTCCCACTTGAATCAAAAATGAACATAGTGAAATAGTTGAGACTGTAAAGGAGCCATGCAAATCAATGTTTTAACCCTGCAAACAGGAACTTCCATTCTATGAAGATCTTCACAACCTGAGCGGTTCAGTCCTCACGTGGTAACTGAGAACGTTGACGGCCCAAACTCTGCATAGCTGTGGGCTGGGTACCATGTCTCCCAGGGGATGAAGGAAAGCAAACACGGAAACTTCTAAATAAGCAGGGAGACAAAATAATCAGTGCTCTGTGGAGAATTTAAACAAGGCACTGTGACAGAGAGCGGGGTCACTCATGGGGCTGTGGTCAGTGTGGGATGACTTTCCCTGACACCTCAGTAGAGAGGCAGAGAAGGCCCGGAGCCTGAGGGTGTGGAAAAGTGGTACATTTTTAAAAGACCCAAATTCTGCTTACAGGAGAGAATTTTGTTTTTAACTATTCAAATCATGTTAAGTGTCAAATGCAGGCAGATCTTCTCTGCAATATAGCGGGTTCAGTGCCAGACCACAGTGAGAAAGTGAGTATCACAAACAAGAGAACTTTTGGGTTTTTTTGTGTTTTCCCAGTAAGATAAAAGTTTTGTTGCCTCTATACCACATAGTCCTATGAAGTGTGCCACAGCATCATGAAGAAGCACGAAATGGTGCAAGAATGACCAACACAGAACACAGAGACAGGAAGCAAGAGTGTATTGCTGGGAAAATGGTGCCAAAAGACTTGCTCCCTGCAGCAGCGTCACACAGCTGCTACTTGCTGAAGAAAACGCCAACGAAACAAATGCGATGATCCGCAGAGCGCCATAAAACAGGGCCTGCCTGTGATGCAATCTGGGAAAATGTTTACACTCTGACAGCGACACACATACAGGATAATCATCAACTTGGTCCTTTTGCCTTTGAGAAGTAAACCAGTAAATGACCTACTCAAATCAAGCATCAGCCAGGCAGGAGAAAATTAGCAACACTTGCCCTTGAATTTGTTTTCACAATTTTGAGGTGTGGTGCTGTAGGATAAGCACTGAACTGCTAACCACAAGGTCAGTGGTTCAAACCCACCAGCTGCTCCTTGAAAATCCTATACAGGGTCACTAGGAGTTGAAACCATCTCAGCAGCCCTTAACAACAACAGCACGCCTAGCTTAAAGGTTTCCTACTCTGAAAATCTCTGGCATAAAAATCTCAAGAGTTGGTCCCACTCAAAAAGAGTCTGTCACAAATGCTGAATTTTTATATGAAATTCAACTCTTACACCTCAATCAAAAGAGGGGCTGGGGCAACTTTCAACTTACCAACTACAATATAGTAAATGAATCTATAGGCATGTGCACTTTATACACATATGCACATCGTCTCACTCCTAACTGGGGTAACATGGAGAGTGAGTTGGCCAAAGTCATGGTGATTTTCACGCACAGAAATGCAGGCAGGATCAATACTAAATGCCCAGAAATGTACACGTCCTCAATCTCCCGTAAGGCTTTCTTTAGGAATACCTGGTTTGACCTCCACTAAGCAACAGATATTGTTAGGAGGGGCCAGTCCCTGGAGAAGGGTATCATGTTTGGTAAGGTGGAGCATCAGAGAAAAAGAGGAAGACCACCAGCGAGATGGATTGGCAAAGTGGCAGCATCAATGGGTTCAAGCGTGGTAACAACTGTGAGGTTGGCACAGGATTGGGCAGTGTTTCATTCTGTTGTGCACAGGGTCGCTATGAGTCGGTACCAACTTGATGGCCCCTAACAACAACAACAACCAGCAACAGATGCTGAAAAGAATAGTCACTTGCCACTAATTTAATTTAATTTAATTTAAAAAGGAAAAAACGAATCCAACTCTCCAAGTCTTTGTCCTCCTTAAAGCAAAGACAGCAAAAGTAAATAGGAAAAAAGGGACAGAAATGTTAGAGTCCCTTGGTACAATGATAAGGAGGCAGCATGATAAGACCATTCAAGCATAGAAGACTTGACGAAGGCAAAAAAACGAGTCTATTCAAAGCCTGTCACAGCTGCCAGTGGCACAGAAGTCAGCTGATCCCCACCACTCCGGGCTCACTCTCCTTCCCTGCAGCGGGGAAGGCTCTGGCTTCGCGGTCTCTGCTAACTGGATTCATACCTGTTTTCTTCCTGAAATCTCAAAGGACTTTCATATCCTCCTCCTAAGTCATGTTCTCTCAAAACAGACATTAAGCATTATTTCTGTAAATGGACAAACTCATGAAACATAACCAACTGTCCTTGGGGAGGGAAGGGACTTCTCTTCCTAATTTGACTCTCAATGCCACTTTGCAATATTTAACCTTATAGTACTTGGAATACAATAGTTTTCTGTTGGGAACCCTCCGAGAGAGTTGAGGTGAATCCAAATCTCAGCCACCTACTAGTTGGATGCGATGTGAGTCAACTTTGTAATGTACCAAAGAATCAACTCCCTCATCTGCAAATTGGGAAGGATAACAGTGTATCCAGATTTCATTGAGAATTGTGAAGTTTAAAAGTGATCCATACTAGTCTCTTAACTATGAATTAAATGAATAAATGCATGTGTACAAAGCAGTACTCTCAATCCAGTGATTCTGCTTTCCAGGAGGCATTGGGCAATATCAGGAGACATTTTTTAAGCTGTCATGTCTGAGAGTACATATGGGCCAGGAATGCTGCTAAACAGCCTACAATGCACACAACAGCCCTACAACACAGAATTCTCTGGCCCAATGTATTGACAGTGCCAAGGTTGAGAAATCATGTTCTTAGTACAGTACCCAGCACCTGATCGTTACGGTAACATGTTCGTTCTCTTCTATAATCCCCAATCCTTTGACAACACTTTGACAAGGGCCACATATTGTCCATAGCAAGCTCAATAAAAATGTCCCAAATTAAAACCTTCCTCTTGGCTGATAGGACAGACACTGGCAACAAAGCCTTATAAACTGGAATGGTCAAACCAAAACCCTATAGCCATAGCATAGAAAATTATATGGAACAAAGAAACTGGGAACTAGCAGCACCACACACACACACACACACACACACACCCCAAAATAATCCCCATAGGAAATGAAAAATGACAGCAATCAATTCATACTTCTGATAATAACGCTGACTATAAATGGATTAAATGTGCCAGTCAAGAGATATAGTGAACAGAATGGCTAAGAAGACAGGATCCTTCAATATGCTATCTATAAGAGACATGTCAAAAAGATGGAGCCAGACTAAATGCCCATCAACAAAAAGATGGTTAAACAAACTTTCATACTTACACACAATGTAACACTAGACAACGTTTAAGAATGATGATGAATCTGTGAAACACCCTCACAACATGGTTAAACCTGGAGGACATTATGCTGAGTGAAATTAGTTGATCAGAAAAGGCCCAATAGTATATGACACCAATGTAAAAGTTGAAAAAGGTGGTGGGGGGGGGAGGTTTTACTGATAAAAGAAACAATCTATGATCATTAAGGGGGGCCAGGAGAGGGAGAGAAATTATTCACTGGCTGAAGGGTAGACATGTTAACACAGCTGACAAGACAGGTAATATACAAGAGGGAGGTTAGCAAAGGAAAGATGAAGGTAGCAGGAGGCACAGGAAGGATGCAACAGTTACAGTGAATCAAAGTAAATACTGTTAACTGTTGGTACATGGAAGGGATTGAAACCATGTAATGAAGCAAAGTATACGATTTGTTGAATGTGAAATTAATGACATGCTATGTAAACCTTTACTCAATTCATAATAAAAAGTTGAAAGAAAGAAAAAAAACCCCGCAAAACCAAGTCACCATCAAGTGGATTCAGACTCAACAGTGAGCCTCTAGGACAGAGGTGGGCTGTCCCCCAAGGACTGACTTCCAGGAGCAGGGTGACTCATCTTTCTTCTGTCCAGTAGCAGCTGAGGAGTTCAAACCAACCTTCCTGGTTAGCAGCTGAGCCCTTAACCACTGTGCCACCACGGCTCCTTGGAGCAGCCAAAAGCCCTCAAGAAATGCACAGTGTATAGATCCGTGTGCTTTTCCAAAGAGAGCCATGTTAACTTCCATTTTTCCAGTTTGCTCTGCTCCAACTTCCAAACGGCCTTCCTCCCAGCTGGCAGAAATCCACCAAGTTTGTCGAGTCCTTTGCACTGGCTGTTCCTTCTACTTTGGGTACTCTTCCCCATTTTCCCAACGCTGGCCTCTTCCTCCACCTTGTCCCACGCCCATGGGGTCTCTGCCCTCCACGGCACTCACCGAAGCCCTTTAAAACTGCGCCCCATTCATATAATTAGTGTCTGCCCCACACTCTGTAATGTCCGCTTAAGAGAGCAGACACTTGCGTCCTGTCCGCTCACCTGGATGAATGCTGGGCACACACATCGTAGGAGCTGATTGTTAGATGAATGAACGCATGAATTTTCAAAGGGTCTCGAACCCTAAAATTGCTGTGAGTCACTACACCGAAGGCAGTAAGGATAATGAAATGGAGAAAGAAGGATCCTACAGCCAGGGCAGAAGTGACAAGCATACCAAGAAACCCTAACAGGTGAAAAGCAGCTCCGAAACCTGACCCACCTCCCTAGTTACTAAAATGGGACCAAGAGGCACCGGGCTGCCCCCCGAAAACTCGCCATGTGGCTGGCCTGCTGAATAGAGGGAAGTGGGGAGCCTAGGGCGCAGGCTGGGGCTGGGGGGTCACACTCGTCGCTCCTGGCAGGGTCAGGAGGTGCCCCAGAGTGCGGGTCTTCTCACCTGCAGGTAAACTTGAGGGCGAAGAGCAGCGCGCAGCCGAGCGCCACGGCCCCGCACAGCAGCTCGGGCCGCCGGCGCGCCATCAGAGAAGCGCCGCGCAGCCCGCGACGGAGCCGGCCCTCCGACGAGGCTCCAGCCGAGGCCGGGCTGACGGAGCCGGAGCCGGAGCCCGCAGGGCCGCCGCCGCCGCCGCCACCCTCGTCCTCGGTTTCGTCGCTGCTGCTGCTGCTGCCGCCGCCGCGGCCTCCGCATTCCGACATTACATGCTCCCCGCCGCCGGCTTTATACCGCCGCCACTGTCGTCGCGAGAGCCGAGGGCTCGGCCCGGCCCGTCGCGCCCCAATCCCCGAGCTCGCCGCGGCCGCTAACCCTGACTCTCCACGTCAGCCCCGCCGCCGCCGCCGTACCCGCCCCCGCACCGCAGCCCCGCCCTCCGCCATGGCGTCTGCGCAACGACACCACGGCCCCGCTTCCGCAGGCCCGCCCCCGACCCACAGGCCACGCCCACCACCGGAGCATCTGCCCGAAACCACCTCTCGGCGCAGGCAGCCACGCCCCGGGCCCACAGGCTACACCCCCAATTCTGTTTTTGCGTGGACAACTAGGCGTTGCGCCCCCAGACAAACTGCCGGGGTGGGTCACGCCCCCACACTCTGGGAGTCTGCGTGGTACCGTCCCCTCCACAGCGTTAGTTGCCGAGTTCCGGCTTATGGAGTTTCCGGTAACATGTAGTTGCGTATTTTTCCAACTCGAACCTAAGGATTCCTCATTCCCCAGGGTGTCCTTGCTGATCCGCTGAGTTTCGGAACCGTAATGATAACGGCTGTCGTTACTGGCCCAGGAGGACGCAGGCGCCTTTTTGTAATTTCCGCTTTACAGAAGGAAACGTGTACCATTGACAAGAACCCAAGGACACGAGCGAAGTCTCTCCTCTGTGCTTCTACTTACACATCTGTAAAATGGGTATAATAATGCATCGTTCTTACAGGATTGCTTTGAGGATTAAATGAGAATACATGGAATGTGCCAGACGCTAAAGTTTCAGTAAATCTTAATTAAGAATGTTCGGTTCTTGGACCGTAAAGCCTTTTAGGTCACTTAGTTAATGGGTGAAAAATCCAGACTGCATCTGGGCATAAAATCTAAAGCACTCGGTTTGCTGAAGGCTGTGATTTATAGTGAGCTCTTGAACTTCATGTTCTGTCTTGAAAATTCAATTTCCATTTCAATTCTTAACATTAACCAGCAGTGCTTTGCCATCAGACAAGCGTGTTTGAAAGTGGATTACTACTCCCCTTGCCTGCCCAGGGATGGACAGTCCTACCCTGAAGGGACTTGCCTGAGCATGCTCTTAGTGGAAATTAGGGTTGTTGTTGTTGTTGTTAGGTGCCATCGAGTCAGTGCTGACTCATAGCGACCTTATGCACAGCAGAATGAAACACTGCCCGATCCTGGGCAATCCTCACTAAAGTTACCACGCTTGAGTCCATCGATGCTGCCACTTGGCCAATCCATCTCGTTGGGGTCTCCCTCTTTTTCTCTGACCCTCCACCTTACCAAACATGATGTCCTTCTCCAGCAACTGGTCCCTCCTGACAATATGTCCCAAGTATGAGAGACGAAGTTTGGCCATCTTGACCTCTAAGGAGCAGAGACTGACTGCACTTCTTTCAAAACGGATCTATTGGTTCTTTTGGCAGCCCATGGCACTTTCATTATTCTCCTCCAACACCCTAACTCAAAGGCATCAATTCTTCTCCGATCTTCCTTATTCACTGTCCAGCTTTCGCATGCATATGAGGTTATTGAAAATACTATGGCTTGGGTCAGGCGCACCTTAGACCTCAAGCTGACATCTTTGCTCTTCAACACTTTAGAAAGGTCTTGTGCAGCAGATTTGGCCTAATGCAATACAATTCACACCCAGACCATCAAGTAGCTAGGTGATCAGGGAGCCCCAGAACCAGTCCTCTAAATGTTTTCAATTTGCAAGTATGTGTGCTTTTTGTTAGGTGTCATCGAGTCCCTGTCAGCCTAGACTCATAGCAATGCTATGCAAAACAGAACATAGCACTGCCCAGTTCTGTTCCAGCCTCAGGATTGTTAATGTTTGAGGCCATTGCCACTGCCACCCTTTATGTCCATCTGGTTGGGGGTCTTCCTCTTTTTTGCTAACCTTCTGCTTTACCAAGCATGATGTCCTTCTCCAGGGACTGGTCCCACCTGACAAAATGTTATAAATACCAGAGACAAGTCTCACTCTCCTTGTACCTAATTCTGGACCTTCCTTACTTCTCTAGGGAGTACCTGCAACAGTGAAGAATTCATCTGCTGCCAGTCATGATTTTGTATGGATTTCGTTTGTTTTACATAATTCATCTCTGGATCATGAATCTTTTGGATACCATTATGGGCTCATACTAATGGCCTTCTTCATCCAGCTAATTTGACTTTGTCTTGTTTAACACTTAATAAAAGGATCTCTATAAAATATATTTGAATTCGGGGTCCTTTTTCTCTAGAACAGGGATGAAATGTGATTTGCAAGTGAGAGAGTTTCCATCAGGGCAAAGGAGTGACACACCTGTGGGATGATGTTAGTTCTGTTGGGTTACCTCTGACTGATGCTTGTGCACAACACAACAAAGCATTGCTCAGTCCTGTCCCATCCTCACAATTGTTGTTGTAACCATTGTGTCAGCCCATCTTGTTGGGGATCTTCCTCTTTTTTTGCTGATCATCTACTTTACTAAGCATGGTGTGCTCTTGCAGGGACTGGTCCCTCCTGATGACATATCCAAAGTTCATGAAATGAAGTCTTGTCATCTTCATTTTTAAGGAGCATTTGAACTGAATTTCTTTCAAGAAAGGTGTGTTTGTTCTCCTGGCAGTCTGTGGTATTTTCAGTATAGGGAATGATGTTATGTGTTATCAAGTTGGTTCCGACTCATAGCGACCCTCTATAGGGTTTCCAAGGAGCAGCTGGTGGGCTTGAACTGCTGACCTTGCAGTTAGCAGTCAAACACCATACCAGGGAATGACGAACACTCTTGGGACTTCAGATCAAGACTGGGCTTCTCAGCAATGCCAGAGGTGGAGGCAGAAAGACATGGAGAGATGGAGAGGCTGGGGACTCTGGACTCAGGGAGGGAGAGGGACTCTGGACTCAGGCTTGCGGGGTGTACCCTTTGGTTGTTTGAATGGTTATATATTCCTGAATGCTTTGGTATACATCCAAAAAAAAAAAAAACAAGGAATGGAAGCAAACGCTGTTTAATGATGATGCATGGAGGGAATTTTAATCATTGCAATGAAATGAAATACAGTAGGATGAATGTAAAGCCGAGGTTCTCCCATGTAAAACTATCACTCAATTCACAATAAAAACTACTGCCAGTAACTGCAAAAATGAAAATGCTAATGTGACAGAGCTGAGGCAATATAATGTGACACGTACAGAAACCAAACACGGCTGAGAACCAGAGGTAAAGGTGAGATCCCACCTCTGCCACAGGTCAGCTGTGTGTCACCTATGCAAATTACATCAGTCCCTCGCTGCTTCTGTTTCCAACTGGTAGCACAGAAGTTAAAACACTCAGCTGCTAGCCATAACGTCAATCCTTTAAATCCACCAGCCATTTCTTGGGAGAAAGATGTGGCAGGCTGTTTCTATAAAGATTACAATCTTGGAGCAGTTCTGTTCTGTCCTATGAGATCAGTGAGTTGACATCACCTCAAAGGCAACAGTTTATAAAGGTCAAAGTACTTTTGCTGCCTTCGGATGATCACATTAGGTCCACAGTACATTGTGAGGCCAGGAAACCGCCCAAGAATAACACAAGGGTGGCTCCTTTGCTCTTCTCTCTCAGGGCATGTAGACTGTGGTTCTGGCAACAGAATGTTCTAGAACTATTATAAATTCATTTCAGAATAAGCTAGGTTGTCTAGAATGTGCTTCAGTGGTCTTCAAAGGGTAAGTCAGCTCTAATTTGTCCACATCAAGACCCTATTTTATAGCACGTTCAAGCTGAGGAGGCATATTCATCCTTTCTTAACGTCCCTGGGTAGAGCAAATGGTTAACATACTTTGCTGCAAACTGGAAGGTTGGAGGTTTGGTTCCACCTAGAGGTACCTCAGAAGAAAGGCCTGGTTATCTACTTTCAGAAACTCAGCCGGAGCAGTAAGCTTCCATTACTGGAGGAACAACTAGGAAAAGGCAGGTAAACATGACTTTCACAACTCAATATAATCAGCGTCACTGAACTGTACCTGTGGAAATGGTTGAATTGGTGTGTTGTGCTGTGTATGGGTTTATTCTCAACAATAACAAAATTTTTTAATTAAAAAAACAAACAAACTATGAGTTATTTAAACTTTATTCTTAGACCAAGACCGTACTGGGGCCTCCTGACTACACATCCGTGGGCATTGTCAAAACTGCAGCTGAAATGCATCCCTGCCGAGTTCTCTTTGTGCCACAAGTCTTCATGCAGTTGAATATGCACCGCTTGCATATTAATTTAAAAATCGATGAATAATAAATAATACAATTCATTTTGGAAAAAAAACCCTCTGGAGCGTAATTCCAGTCAGACACACATGGGGGTCCCCATGAGCCAGGCTAGACAGTAAATGATTTTTAAGTTCTTTCGTAGAGCCGCAGAGAAATAATTTGAAGCTTCCAAATATTTATGGTATTTTTACCCAAGTAACACATATAATTCTTCTTGCAGACTGCACATTAGTTTCCTATGCATATTATTATATATGTGGGTGTTATTTATGTGGGTGTGCTATATGCAAATATGATGCAAAGCAGGAGGTACCTAACATGCAGAGCACGTAGGTACAGCAGGGGCCCGGAGCATGGGTACTGTGGGCTGGGTCTCTGCTTTGTGAAGGCTTTGTATCAACACCCCAGAATTTACTTTCAGAAATTGATTTACCATATCTTACAACCAAAGAAGTCTATGTTCTAATCCCCAGGCCGGCTAACAAGGTCTGAAGCTGGCAGGAACAGCCCAGGAGCTAAGCTGTCCCCCAGTTTCCCGACAATGAATTCGAGTCCCTGGAATTAAGTGAAAACAAACATCGCAGAAGATACTGCAAACTAACAGCCAAGAATCATGTATCCAGCAAAGCTGTCCCTCAAATTGTTGTCAAGTACCATTGAGTTGGTTCTGACTCATAGTGACCCTGTATAGGGTCTCTAAGGAGCAGCTGGTGATTATGAACCACCAACCTTATGGTCTGATGCTTATCCTACAATGCTACACATATGATGGTGAAATTAGATTATTTATTAATCAACAGAAATTAGAGGTATTTGTGACCACCAGACCAACTTTCAAAAATGCTAATGGATCTTCTTTGGACTGAGAACCAACATTATACTGAATGAAATTAGTGAATCATAAAAAGACAAATATTGTATGAAACCAATTTTGTAAAAAGTTAAGAAAAAGTTTTCTATGGTAGCTATGGAGAGTGGAGAGGGAAAAGGAAAATTATTTACAAGCTAGAAGGTGGACACATGTTAACATAGGTGACAGGGCAGCCTAATCCCCCAGGTCCCCAATCAACTAGAAGATTCTCTACTGACAATGTCCTCAGGAGACAGCTGCCCTCCCACCTGGACCGGCCCCTAGCTCCTGGGTTCCCAGCCTCCAAAGGCAGGTGACTATGATATTAACAGGTTTCAATGGAGCTTCCGGACTGAGACAGACTGGGGAGAACAGGCCAATGGTTCTACATCTGAAAGTCAGCCAGTGAATGGTCCAACACCCAATGGATCATGGGATGGCAGAGGCCCAGGCAGAGTTTTGTTCTGCTGTACGTGGGGTGGGGTCTTCATAAATTGGGGGCTGACTCCATGGTTGCCAACGGCATTTATTTAAATGAATCCCACAAGACCCTCTAGGTTACCGTGTCAGTCCTAAGAGAAGGACAGGTCAGCTGAGAGGACAAGCAGTAGGTGTTTTCATGTCCCTTCAAGTTGGATTCTGTCAATAATTGCTGAAATCAAAGTGCTTTTATTTAAAAAAAAAAAAAAAAAAGTTTTTAAACTATAGTGATTTTAGTACCGAGTTTGAACAATTCTTTTTGAGGGAAAGGCCACACCAAACAAAAACAAAGAAAAGCAAGAGAGAGAGAGACATCTACATATAAAATCTTTATTACAGGCAATATTGGTCCATACACTACACAATACCAACATTACAAGTTTCATCTTTCAAAATCATCTTTAAACAGCAAAAGACCAAGAAATAAAATTTGAGTCAACTGATTCTTTTTTCTCCAAAATATTTTCAATGCACAGTATCCTCAGTTCCCTTATTATAATGAAACGTATAAATACAGAAAAGTACCCCATTTAACGTATACTAGTGTTAAATGGTTATTTGACTTAAAATCTTGAGTTAAGAAAATCCTTTTTTTTTTTGTAAGCAACCTACATACAGATAAGTAGCAAACTGTATTCTATTAGACAGATTCATTCTGCTAAAACATAAAGAATTTCAGCCGTTATGTGTTCTGATCCCTGTTAACTACTGTTTGTTTGTTTACCATGGTTCCGATCTGAAGGACCAACTCAGGGAGTCGTCCAAGACATCACCTTAGTCTCTTCCTCAACATACTCCATCCAAAAGTCTGTTCAACAAATGGCAACCGGGTAGCGGTCACTTTGCCACTTGAGGCCAATGGTTCCATGAGAGCATGGCCAGACCTGTTCAAACAGCCCGTTTTCCTACCTACTGTGGGTTGCTGCTCAGAAGGACCAATAGATGCCAATACAAGCAGAAAATCTGCAGTTCCTCTGTTACGTGCCTTGGAACACTTTCAATGTTTCTGGTCAATGCTCTGATTAGATAACATACATAAAAGCCAGCCTCTTAGTTTAAATCTTTAAACAAAAAACTATATTTTCCAAAGTCATTATCATTTGGGGCAATTAAGTGATCTTTTCTCGCTTTGTTGAGTTTCATCTTGAGGGCATCTCTTCTTTCTTCCCACTCCTGGAGCTCAGCATTCCCATGGGCAAATTTACAGCTGTTGCCTTCGGTGCAGATCCCGTTCATATACCTGTCAGGGAAAAGTCAGTTTGGTGAATGCCTGCAAGCTGCTTATGAAAACTGCACAAGGATTCCTGACCACGCATGGTAACTAGCTTGAAATATACACCTATCTAGACTGTAAACCCCAAGGTCAGTGGTTCAAACCCACCAGCCACTCCTTGAAGCTCTGTTGTTGTTGTTATGTGCCGTGGAGTTGGTTTTGACTCATAGCGACCCTGTACAAGGTTTCCGAGGCTGTAAATCTTTACGGGAGCAGAAAGCCTCATCTTTCTCCCGCAGAACAGCTGGTAGTTTCAAACTGCTCATCTTGCGGTTCGCAGCCCGATTCGTAACCACTACGCTACCAGAGCTCCTCTTGAAGCTCTGTACAGGGTTACTATAAGTTGGAAGTAACTCGATAGCACTTAACAATATACATATATATACATATGATCATATTACATATTTTATTTATCATATATTAGATATATTTAACTAAATACGTATTTTTTTATTGTGTTTTTGGCAAAAGTTGATACAACAAATAAGTACTGTTAGTTATGCACTGGACTGTTAACACAAGGTTGGCAGTTGAAACTGAAGCAGTCATTCCTTGGAAACCCTATCCAGAGTTGCTATGAATCGTAATGATCTCTATGGCACTTAACACACACATATGGTTTTATTTTTTAAGTGTTTTCGATACAAGTTGATGCAGTAGATTGGGTTTTCATGTAACAATTACTCCTCAAATTGTTCAGAGACCTTGCCCAGAATGTGGCAGCCTTCTCCTTAGTTCCATTCCGGATGTTTCTTTCCCAGTACTCTGGTTTTCCTGTCCCCTTCCCTTGTCATCTTTGCTTTAGAGCAATGGCTATTTGGTCAAACAGCAGTGGAGATGACTTTTAAAAGGAGTCCAGTACTCACTGGTAAGAGTCTTTATTAGAACCAATCTGTTATTTTGCTAAAAGGTGGCCTTAGGGGACAGTTTTGTGTCAAGGTTTAGGGAGATATCTCACAGCGACAGTCTCAGGGTGTCCTCTAGTCTCCACTCGTCCAGTAAGTCTGCACTTTCGAGGAATCTGAGTTCTGTGTTTTGACCCCTGCTATTAAGATCCATCTTTTGTGGATCTGAACAGGCTGGGCCTTAGTGGTAGACAAGTACCATCTAGTTCTTCTGGTCTCAGGTATTCACTAGCCTTGCAATTTGCATAGAACATCGCATTAGGAATCTTAAGCCTAGAATAGTAAGCATTATCATAGCTTTGCTAGCCACAGTAGAGAAACCAAAGTTTTAAACGATTTTCACCTTGATGAAAACCACATACAGAAAAGCTGACGGGGGCAGAAGCAATGGTGACAGCCCTCCTACCACATGGGAAACCGTGAGTGGGTGGGTGGTTTTCCTGGCCAGAAGGGTTATGATCAGAGCTTTATGGCCTAACGTTTTTAGTTTATAGAGTTTCTATACAACCTCCTAGGTCAGTGAGTGGCATCTAAGTCTTAAAAGCTTATAAGAAGCCACCCAAGATGCAACTGGTCTCTATTCACCAGAGCAGCAGAGGGAGAAACAACACGGAGGAAATGGACTGCAGATTTAATTACCTCACAAACCACATTATCTGCATTATCACAGCACTAGAAGGACTGAATGGGGCCTGGCTACCCTGATTCAATGCTTCATCAAGGAACCAACAGATGGGTCTTGATCAAATGGAGGAAAACTGTGGAATAGAACTTACAGCTCATGTGGAAACCAGACTATTGGAGTCACTCAGGGTGGGAGGAATCCCCAATCTAATGTCCAGACATAAGCTTTAAATCCTGAGTCAACATTACCCCTACTAAACCACCATTAAACTAAAGGACAATTTAGTCCAATTTATTAAAAAAAAAAAAAAAGTTTGCCTCAAGCTAACTCTCTTATAAAGAATCATCTATATGTGGTGTGACACTGTAGGATAAGCATGGGACTACAAGGTCAGTTGGAACCAACTCGACGGCACTGAACAGCAACACACGAGTGTGAACTGACAACAGTTGGCCTGGAACATGGAAGAGCACTACGACCTGATTCTGTCTCATGGCGCCCCCACGTGTGTCAGAGTAGAACCAGGCTCCAAACGCTTCTCAATGGGTGAGTTTAGGGAAGACGATCACCAGGCCTTTCTTCTGAGGTGCTTCTGGGTGGACCTGAACTACCAACTTTTCGGTTCACAACCAAGCCTGGTCATCATTTGCATTATCCAGGGAGGAGGAGATTCCCTAATGGCCATGAAAGTGCCACAAGATCAGCATCAATTTTTGCGTGGTAAGTTTGAAACGCTGCCGTACCTATCGCATATACTAAAATAGCCGCTGGGGAAGCGGTGCTGCCAGCAGTACTGGTCATCCTCCGTGTGGAAAACCTTCTCCTTGTGTTTCTCGGAGGAGATGTGGCCTTGCCACTGCTTCTCACTGTTACAGTTCTTCCTGCACATCCAGCAGTGGAAGTCCACCTGAGCACAGAGAAGACACAGGCCTGTTAATAGGTGCCACCCGTGTACGTCCCAACAGGTCAAACAGGGTCAGAAACTACCCAACGGCAGGACCAGGCTGCTTCTCAGGGTGAGCTGAGCACACACAAGCTCCAAGTTAGAAACAGGACTGAGGCAAGGGTGGCAGCCTTGGAGGCCTGCCAGATGCAGGGAGGAGCAGGGCAGAATTCTGCCAGGTGTCCAAGAAGGTTCCGGCAAGGAGGCGACAGGAGCCGGTGTACAAACAAGGATGTTTGTCAGGAGGACAGAGGCCAAGTACAAACCAGGATTCTAGGGAGAAGTGACATCGTGAGGGAATGCAGAGGGGGCCTGAGAGAGCAGGGCAGGCCAACTCCAGAGGGACTAGCAGTCGCTTTCCCCATTCACCGTGCATCACTTGAGTCCCTGCCACAGGCTGGGATCAGTGTCCCTGAAGTAGATGTGGCAGTGAGACGCTACTCCTGGCAGACACACCTTCCCAGGAGCAGCCCCGTGAGGGCGGGAGGTAAATCTGCAATATACGCAAGTTTCCAGAGCTCGAGTAAGAAATCACCTGCAACATTGGACGAAAAGAAAGATTCCTGGAGACATCTCTCCCCCAGGGGCTGACTCAGTACAGAGTCAACACTCCAGGTGTGGACCATGGTCCAGACAAGGCTGGGTAACCCTGCTCCAGGAGCACAAAGGAACACCGAAGGGAGGGAAGACAGCTCTGGCTGAATAAAAAACAGAAGTGGACACAACATGGTGTGCCTTTAGGGTAAGACAGGGGACAATGGGCCCGTGGATCTGCATGAGTTGGTAACAGAAGGAAAAATGCAACAAGAACCAAAAAGTAGACTAACGTGGATATAAAGTTCCAGCACTTGCCAAACAAATGATAGATTTTCCAGAATAAATGTGCCGTTAAAATGTGTAAACATGGCCTGAAAAATACACTTGGGATCTGATCCCTGTGGGAAGGGGAACAAATGGGACGTCAATTTATCTGCAGTACTTTATTGATTTTCCAGAAGCACAGTGAACTTGGAGTGTGGGCTCCAGAGATTCACTCTGTTACCCTGTCGACTTCTTGGTTTTCACGTTTGAGGGAGGGAGGCGCAAAACAGTAACTGACCACGGGAGGATGAATACCTCTACTCAATCGGTAAGAGGCAGAAGCAGGACTGCAGACGATCAAGAGGGAATGGGACCCCAGGAGCTGGGGAGGTGGGGAGAAGGTGGGGAGGAGGTGGGAAGCTGGAAAGGAGGTGGGGAGGAGGAGCTGGAGAGGAAGGTGGAAAGGAGGTAGGGAGGAGGAGCTGGAGAGGAGCTGGGGAGGAGGTGGGGAAGAGGAGGAGAGGAGGTGGGGAGGAGGGATCATGGCTCCTGGCTCTGCTCTAGGTACCACACTGGGTAACTCAGTACCCTCACTAGGCTTCATCCTCCCAACAGTGCCACAAGGGACGGTCAAGAATCTGCCCAGGGCCACACACTTGTCAAAAGAGGAAGCAGAACTTGGACTTGCAACCCTCTGGTTCCTAAGTCAGTAATGAGGTTGTTATGGATTGAAATGTGTTAGAATCTTAAACCATGTACCTGTGGATGCAATCTTTGTTATGTTTCATTAGGTTGGGTGGGTTCAAAATCTAGTCACTTCTGAGAGATACAAAGGGCAGATTAGATAGAGAAACACACACATCCACAGGGGCATTTGACAGAGGATACGTGAAGTCATCTATCTACAAGCCAAAGAACCAAAAACCCCAGTGTACCAACAGGGAAGGAATCTACAGGGCTCAGACTCCAATTTGGACTTTTAGCCTCAAGAACTGTGAGAAAATAGAGAAAATAGATTTCTATTCTTCAAAGCCATCCCCTTGTGGTATTTGTGTGACAGCAAAAGCCCCAGGCTACTAAGGAAGGACCAAGAAATGGTCCTTGAATGAAGCTGGCTTAGCCAGACGCCACTAAAGAGAGAGGGTGGAAACACCAGAGGGGCTGCAGGCAGTCAGTATAGGGAGGGAGAAAGGCTTCATCCACTGCCCAGAAACAACAGGGCTACTTACAGTCACCTCCGCATAATCTGTTGGCATGTGAATCTGTTTTCCGTTTTCCTTGTGGGACTGGCTGGCAACATCATCACTTTTTTCCATTTTTTGACTCTTTAGCCAGAGTTCATAAAACTGCTCCATATCTTGTACTAAAGAAAAAGGAACGGTTTTCAGCAGGGACAACAAAACACCACCTAAAGGCACACCACATTGTGCCCACCGTCCCCCCCCCGTCCCCCCTGCACCCGCTTTTTTCCCCAAAAGAAAAGGAAGAGCAGAATATGATCCGACAACAGTAAACGGAGATGTACTCTACGTTCCAGCAGCAGGTAAACGTTCATCCTTAGGAGCCAAGTTTATGACTGCTAAGAGCGCACACCTTGGTTTTCAAGATCAGCCACTTCCTCCTGCATTTGTGAAACCCTTTGTTATTGTCAAGTGCTGTTGAGTGGATCCCAGCTCACAGCGATCCTGTATAGGGTTTCTGAGGAGCAGCTCGTGGGTTTGAACTGTGGACCTTGTGGTTCGCAGTCCAGTGCTGACTCTACAGCACCACACCAGAAGTCCGCAAAACCCTTTGGAAGCACGGAAAATGTAAACAAACTCATATGGCATGGTCAGACAAAACCCCTGCAGTGTTTCCTGTTTCCCTGTGTGTTAAACCCTCCCTAGTTCTGCTAGAACCACATGGGCTACTTGCATGGCCTGGAGCTGACCTGCTGCTCACTGCTTATTCAGAAAGCTGAGAAGCACACTGCTGAGACCAAAAAGAGTCTGACTCTAAGGGGGCTCCACCAATCAAGCCATCATACCAGAGAGGACCACTGTGAAGTGAGAAACAACATCACAACTATGATCAGGTCCTGGGCAGAGGCTGCCAGCTGCTTCCTATGGTGAGAACAAGTGTACAGACAGTCCCAGGTTACAAACCTACAACCCATACTTAAGAACCAGCATCCAAAAAGCCTAGTATATAAAAATTTGAGGTATGTGCAATGATTTGTAATATCCAACATATGCTATGTTGCGATACGCATCAAAACACTATTATTACTACCAGTGTCGTACTATTGGGAGCGCGGTGGCGCCATGCGGTAAGCACTGGACTGTGAACTAACAGATCTGCAGTTTGAACCCGACAGCCACTCTGCAGGAGAAAGATGAGGCTTTCTGCTCCTACATAAATTTAAAGCCTTGGAAACTCCATAGAAGGTTGCTATGAGTTAGAACCAACTCTATGGTCCTTAACAAAAACAACTGTTCGATTGCATTCCTGATGCTTTAGTGTATTTTTAAGTATTTCTTTAATGTGTTTATGCATAGAACGATAACACTATGTAATAAGGAGCTCTGGTGTGCTGCTTTAGCTTAAGTGTAGCACAGGACTGCAATGTTGGTTTGAACCACACGGTCGGCAGTTCAAACTTACCAGCTACTCCTTAGAGACTCTACATAGGGCCACTAAGACAGGAGCTAGTTAACAACATGTGACTATACTGTTGGTAAGTGCCATCAAGTTGGTTCTGATTCACAGCAACCCTGTATAGGGTTTCTGAGGAGAGGCTGGTGGGTTTGAACTACCAACCTTTCAGACAGCAGTGTAGTGTTTATACTACAGCATACCACCAGGGCCCCATACACTATATTAAGGTAAGTAAAAATTACAACAAAATTAAGGAAATCTTTATTAAACAAAATTACCAAAATGTGAAGTGATTGTTTTCTCCACACATATCATTTAGGTCCATACACTTCTGAAGTTAGTAGTTCTATCTCCCTGACCCTTCCCTGATGGACTCCTGGTGTGGCGCGGTAGGAAAAGCACTGGACTGCTAACTTTCAAGGCGCTCTGGTAGTGTAGAGGTTATGAGTTGGACTGCTAAGCTCAAGGTCAGTAGTTCGAAACTACACGCCATTCTGTGGGAGAAAATGAGGCTTTCTGTCCTATAAAGATTTACAGCCTTGGAAACCCTATACAGGGTCTCTTCGCTATGAGTCGGAACCAACTCCACGGCACATAACCACTGCTAACTGTTCAAACCCACCAGCAGCTCCTCAGAAACCCTGAATAGAGTCACTATGAGTCGGAACAGACCGGACGGCACACAACAACAAACCCGTTCCCTGAAGAACTCTGTGCACTTTGATTGACACCGTGTCAAAACGGCACTTTTGGCATCATTGAGGGACTCTAGTTGTGTTCTTTTTAAGGTCCTCTGAGTTTCAGGAACAAAGGGAAGACTGAAGGGACGAGATCAGGGCTGTAGGGTGAATGTGGTAGCACGGCTTCCTAAGAAAATTCTCAAAGGACAGTCCTTGCTACCCCAAAGAATGAGAAGAATGGAAGAACGTGATGGGAAAAATTCCTCGGGGCAACTTGCCTAATCTTTTCCTTACCAATGCAATTTCCTTAAAACTTCTTCCCAATAAGCCCCCATGATATTCTGTGTCCTTCAAGAAAATCAAGTTTGTTGTTGGTGAAGTTCAAGTTGGTTTCAACTTATAGCGTCCCTGTGTACAACAGAATGAAAGACTTCGATGCTGTACCATCCATACCACTTGTCCTTTTGTTTCAACCACTTTTGTAGCCACTGTGCCAATCCACCTTGTTGAGGGTCGTCTTCTTTTCTCACTGACCCTCTACTGGATCGCGTGTGATGTCCTTTCTTCAGGGACTGGTCCTTCCGCATAACATGTCCTTAGTATGTGAGATGAAGTCTTGCCATCTTTGCTTCTAAGTAGCATTCGAGCTGTACTTCCAACACAGATTTGTTCATTTTCTGGCAGTCCAAGGTACATTTAATATTTCTTGTCAATATCATAATTCAAATGCGTCAATTTTTCTTCAGTTTTCCTTATTAATTTTCCAACTTTTACACACATATAAGGCAATGAAAAAGACCACGGCTTGGGGCAGGTAATTAAACATCAAACTGACATTTTTGCTTCTTTTAAATAACACTTTAAAGAAGTCTTCCGCAGTAGATCCAAAAAAAAAAAAAAAAAACCAGTTGCCATAACCTTCTGAGCTGACTTCTCTGTTTTGAAATGTAACTGGCCCAGCACATTCCCTAAGAATTTCCAGTTTGACTGGATCTTGTTTTGGAGATACCCTAGAGAGACTAAGATGAGTATTAATTACTGAGAGAACCTGTCTGCAACCATCCACGGACAGCAGAGACATGTTTAAACATGTTTGTTTGGAATAAACTTGTGCATGTATGAACTGGAAGCCTAATAGCAATACTTTTTGACTCGCTATCATACACCATTGCTGCTAAGTGCCATCGAGTCGGTTCTGACTCAACGCAATCCTGCATAGGGTTTCCAAGAAGCGGCTGGTGAGTTTGAATCACCGACTGTTCGGTTAGCAGTCCAGGGCGTACCGTACAGTGCTACACTGGGCCTCATATCCTAAGACGGATCTCTGACTGACATTAGCCAGGAACCATACAGAACTGTCCCGACTTAGCTACAGAGTCAATTTCAAAAGAGGCTTAGGGATGGAACTCGTTTTCAACCCTGGAACTAACTGCCTGTATTCCACATTCCTGCCAAGTGCTAAAAACACAGTTTCTCAATCTCAACACTACTGACCTCGGGCCAGATGACCCACTGTGGTTGCACCCTCCTCACTCACACCCAGTTGTGACAATCGGAATGTCTCCAAGTGGAACTGACAAAAGTTGTGTGAGAGATACGTTGACAACTGTTGAAAACGCAAACAGTAGCTGCTGATGTCTGACCAAACACTCCTGGGATATGGTAACTTGGTTTGGAGGTTTAGGGTCGTGGTTTCATAGCTCATCCCAATTAATTGGCCTAATAATGTGTTCAGCACTTCTGTTCTACCTCCTAGTTCACTGCATAGTGCCTGGGACTTCAAAGCTTACCAGAGGCCATTCAGGGCATAGCAGTCAGCCTCCATTCTCATGGAGAGTTTGCAAGAGCAGGCAGAGATGGACTGTGTGGCTAAATGCCTCCATGAACAGCTGCCTCCTTTGCAATGAAGACCAGAAGTGGACAGTGCCCAGCTACCTTACTGAACATCGTGATCAAAGCCCCTAGAAGAATGCTGATCAAAAGGGGGAGACGGGGAGTGCAGAAAAGAACTGAAAATTCTCATGGACTCCAGGCTCGCTGGAGCTGCGGAGGCTGGATGAGCCCCCGGAACTACTGCCCTGAGATCTTCTTTAAACCGTAAACCCAAAATAGCTCTTGAGTCTTCTTAAAAACAAACAGTGGGGTCCCTTAACTAGGAAAGTTTATCTGTCTTGAGCACTTTGCTCTTTTAAGGTCTATCTACCTACATGGGATCAAACTGACAACAGCGACTTAAAAGATTAGAATGGAAATCGAGGGGCAGTGAGTTTACAATGGTGAGGAAGGAACAGATCGGAAAAAGATGATGAAAATAATTACACAACATTACGAGTGTACTTGATGTCTCAGAAATCTACATGTAGAAATTGTTGAACAGAAGTCTGTTCTGCTGTGTAAACTCTCAACAATAAACAAAAACTGCAAGGTTCCATCCCACCTGCTGCCGTTGAGACTCATAGGGACCCTCTATAGGATTTCCAAGGAGTGGCTGGTGAGCTTGAACAGCCGACCCTGCAGTCAATCCGACCTTGTAGTAGAGTATTTATCCTACAGAGCCACAGCAGGAATTGCCATATTAATAATAAGATCCACAAAAACCATCCCCTTTCAATACACTGTTAGATTTTCAACTACTAGTAATTAAAAAAAGGGGGGGGGGGCATACACTGCCAAACTGTCTCTGATTGAGAACCACTGTGGTAAAAAACAAAAAAAAAACAAAAAACTGATAAGGATGATCTTATGGCAATTTGGCTTTATTGTCTGCCCAAGCGTTGCTAACAATGCTTACCATCAGGCTAAGATTGAAGAGAAAGTAGACATTTCTCTCCTTTAAGGCCAGTGACAGCAGGAGCCAGAGCAAGAATGCTGACATACAAAGACATCGTCGGTGAAGCCAGCCTGGGGGTCGTGACTCCAAGGCAAGGCAGCCAAGGAGGAACCACTGAGTATACTGTAGATAACACATGGTGGGCAACAGAGACTGCTCACCTGAAGCATTTCTACCATTAAAGAACAACCCTTGTATCAACACAATTTAGGGTCAAAAGTCACAGGTGGTCTGAGGCACCTCTCAAACGACTCCCATGAGAAACTTGAAACTGAACCAAGATAAAACATGTTGCTCCTGCGCTCTTTGAATCTGGATTCGTTCTAAAAGTCAGGCCTTCCTGAAGAAACCCCCAAGTCTAGTCTGGTTAATTTAGTGGGGCAATTATTCATAACTGGGGGGCCCTGGTGGCACAGTGGCTAAGCACTAGGCTTAAACCCACTAGGGAGAAAGATGTGGCAGTCTGCTTGTGTAGAGATTTTAGTCCTGGAAATACTATGGGGCAGTTCTGCTTCAGGAGTTGGAACTGACTCATTGGCAATGGGTTTGGGCTTGGGTACTCACATGGGGTGGACAGTATGATTGAAACAGTCACAGAAGAACTGCCATCCCAGGACCATCTTCCAGATGGAGAATTACATCACAAGATGCCAGCCTACATTCTCACATCCAAATCCACCCAAAGAATGCACAAATCAGACAGATGGCTCTACTCTACTGGGACTACAGCCACATTCCCCAGCAATGCTCACCATCTTACTAACAGTGAGATGATGGGATCGCTCACAACGCAGAGAGCTTTTTCTGTGCCCAAGCCAAGCTTGTTGTGGTTGTGAAGTGCCGTTGAGTCAGTTCCGACTCACAGTGACCCTAAGATTTCCGAGGAGCATCTGGTGGGTTTGAAATACTAACAATGCTTCTTCTCCTATACGGCCATACCAGGAGTAACAAGGTAAGCTAGGAAATGTGTACTTATAGAGGAAAGAAACTTCTAGGTGAGTCAGATTTCATAGAGGTCGAAGGAAGGACACAATTAAAACACCAACTCACTTCCATTCTCTTTCATATACGTCCATACTTCTCGCTCCTCAGGACTGTGCGCAAAGGAACAGTTTCCAACATATTGACATTTTTTCCCTGAAGCAACGTGATTGCAAAGCTGCAGTTAAAAAAAGAAAACGCAAAGAGAGAATATTTCAGACAGAGAGCCCATAGTGAAAACTGCCTAGTGTTTATATTTAGGCAGAGTAAATAATGCTTAGTAATCCTTTGTAATATAATGCTAAAATCAGATTCCTTCAATTACACTGAAATGGATTCTAAACCCAAACTATACGAGATTAATTAAGCTTCCTATCCTCCAAATTTATCCAAATAAAGACACCGATCCACAGGAAGTGACATTTGGAATTGGCGTACAGAGCACGGTCTCATTAGAAAATACCTACAAACTCACTGATATTCAGAGTATCTGCAGCCAACAGAGCAGAGCACTTCACTTCCAGGATGAGCACCTCATTCTCCTTTCAAACACTCAAGCCCCCTGCATGTCAGCGCTTACAAAACAGTAGAGAAGCTTCAGACTACCCTCAAGATTAGCTAACCAATATCAGAAAAGTCTCGGAGATGTAACTGCTACACAACCAGGACTCATTTCCTAGCCCAACTGATAAGCATTATCTGAAAACCATTACTCCACTAACCAGGCCATCAAGCTACAGACCCTTCAAATAATCCTTCCTGCCTTTTGTATTTTTCTTTAACAACACAAACACAGTGATGAACCCTAATCTTAACCACCGCCATTGAGCCGGTTCCGACTCACAGTAAGCCTCCAGAGGATAGAGTAGGAAGGCTCCTTAGGGTTTCCTCGACCGTCAGTCTTTATGGGAGCAGAGAGCCTCGGCACACAGGCTGGTGGGTTTGAGCCGCCGAGCTGGTGGTTAGCAGCCCAATTCTTAACCCACTGTGTCACCAGGGCTCCTTGCACACACAGTGACAGTGACAGGAAAATAAGGAGACCAGGATCAGGAGACTAAGAATCATGCCTATCAAGAACTGAGACCATCTCCATCACCTAGAGAGCTTGATGCTTAAACATCATCAACTTACTGTTATTATTAAGGGTCGTCAAGTCGGTTTGGACTCATAGCAATCCTGTAAAGGGTTTCCGAGGAGCAACTGATGGGTTTGAACTGCTGACCTATGGTCAGCAGCCCAGTGGTGATCCCACAGCACCGCTCCAGGAGAAGTTCAAATATCATCAATAGATTTGTCTTAATAGGGCATGAATTCTACTACAGCTCCTTGTTTGCTATCTCAGGTCATCTGTTTTAACAGGAGCTACTGTATAGATCCCTTAGCTTACACACAATGAAATGCTTAGCATCTGGTTCTGCTAAAGTCTGAAAGCAGCCTTGGCCGTCGAGTTGGTTCCCTCTCATGTTTCCCCTAAGGACACTGGTGGATTTGAACTGCTGACTTTGTAGCTGCAGAGCAACGTGTAACCCACTAGGTACCAGAGTTCCTTTGCCTTAGCCCTAGCACTGCCCTTTTCCTCCCTTGGACCAATGTCAATGACCCCCCTGTCCCCAGCCCTTAAAAGGTTCAGAAGGCAAGACTACATCCCTGTGACTTCCTCAGTTCTGTCCTTTTCCCCGCCCTGTTGCACCCCGGGGAGGCACCTGCTCAGGTATTACTAGGGAAACCTTTACCACTGCTAAGGCGCAGGGAGCAGAGAAGATAAAGGAGAAGCGGGCACTGTGCTGGGTGGGTTTCCAGACGACATCACTGCCAGTCACCTTCCTTATGGCGTCACCATTTCCATTTACAGATGAACTGAGACTGAGTGACTTGACCGGGCGTAACTGACATCCTCTGAGGCCACGTGTCCAGCTCCCCACACTGTCTACACACATAACCACACCTATTCACTGCCATCGAGTCGGTGTCAACTCCCAGTGGCATTACCAGACAGAGCTGAACAGCTCCTTAGGGTTTCTGAGACAAGCAATCTTTGCAGGAGCAGACAGTCTCTTGGTGGGTTTGAACTGCCAACCCTACAGTTAGCAGCCCAATGACCAACCCACTTTATGACCATTCACATACATGGTGGTGGTGGTGGTGGTGGATGTGTGCCGTCGAGTCAGTTCTGACTCATAGCGACCCCATATAGGGTTTCCGAGGCTGTAAATCTTTACAGGAGCAGAAAGCCTCATCTTTCTCCCTCAGAGTGAATGGTGGATTTGAACTGCTGACCTTGTGGCTAGCAGCCCAACTTGTAATTTACTATGCTACCAGGGCTCAAAATGATTATTTCTTCCTTCTGCCATACTTACTACGGTAGAAAAAAGATGAAATAATCCACCGCAGTGTTACACTTGTATCCAAGACAAAGGAACCATCATCCTAGGCCTGATGAAGTACAGTCACCCTCCTCAGTCCATAATCGTTTTAAGCACAAAATGTGCATGATTCCAATGACCCTTCCAGCTCCCCCTCCTGTAATAGCTACAACCCACTGATGAAACCACCCACATATATGAGACTAACTCCCCTGGGGACGACACAAACACACCACCACCTTGCAACCTGTGTATGTTCTAGAGAACTATAAGGGGCTCTGGGCAATGGGAAGTTAACCTGCCTCTCACCCAGCACTTTCAGGCAATTCACAGGGAGGCCCACTTGTGAGGGGATCCTGCCAAGGCATCTGCTCTGTATCTGGGCAGGTTTCCTCCTCATGGCAGAGAGCGCATTACCTGCTGATGCTCTACGTGACCCTGCCCTTAGCTCACACACTCGAGAAAAGGAAATATCCAGAGACAGCTTGAATGGTGTGCTTAGCTGAGACCATGGCCCATCACCTGCAGTGTGGCTACGCGCGATGTACCACAGCACAAACAATACACTATAACCGAACTTTCACCTGGGCTGGTTCTTTTCATTCTAATGGTTTTCAAGGAATATATATTCCTGTAACACGGAACATTCTTCCTTGGGCAGCTACTTTCAGAAAGTACTAGAAAGCTGGGTATCTTTGAGCTGCCATCCACTGCTTCGGTGACAGAAACAAAGTAAGATTAAAACAAAGTCATCAACGCCATCTACGATCACATCAACGGCTTTGGGTTCGACACCCAAGTCAGGGATCAAAAATGACATGATTCTCTCATTCCCTTCCTAAAAGAAATTCTGAAAAGCCAGTCAAATTATGCCCATGACTTGACTCCTTTGCCTATAGCATCTCCCAGGTAGCTCACAAAATGCAAATCAATGTAAAAATGACTGCAGAACCACACATGTACTAGGTTGTTGTTGTTAAGTGCCATCGAGTCAATTCCAACCCATAGCGACCCTGTATAGGGTTTCCAAGGAGCAGCTGGTGAGCTTGAACCACTGACATTGCAGTTCAAACAACTTTGCAGTCTGATGCATTAGTCCATAGCACCACACCAGGATAGGGAGAGGAAAATGAGAGGCAACATTTAAATGTCATTATTGAACAGCTCGTGTTTCACGATTGAATTGCTACTACTTTCTAATGATCTAAAATGTCTGTTTTCTGTTTTAAAAAAATAAATTAAAAAGTGGCTTAAAGATTACGTATGTACATCAAACTGTAAAGGCATTTGTTTCTTTGTGGGAAGAGGACGGATGTTCATCCACTTCTTACGTTCAATAGACATCACTCTCATCGCACGGCGATCTTTGGTCCACCTAAGAAAAATGGAGTTCAGTAAAAACAAAGATACACAGGCAAAAGGCATAATCTAAAAGGAAAAGGTACAAAGTTTGTACCTGAAGGATTCGAGATTGTTTTTCTTCCTTCAACCCTTCTAAAACAGATACCTTAGGATTCTTCATCCTTTTACTTCCTATTGATATTTACAAACATGGCCTGCATGATCCTAAACAAAGCCAAGATAAAATATAGGAGGTGGAAATCCCAGCTGAATTCTTAGCTGGTAAAGCCTAAAACTCTCTTTTTGCTACATATTTACTCCTTAGCTACTTTCCTCTGCTGTCTTCGAAACCTTCACTGTTTTTCTTATACGTGTCACTTTAGATCTCTGAAAAGGGCAATTACAAAACAGGTCTAGTCTCCACAGAAACGACTTACGAGTGTCTTGCTTTGGCACTACAGTATTTTCTGTTTTTATCTGGTTCAATGACTTGACCATTTCTCAAACATTGACCACATACAAATTTTATCTTCATATTAAGAGAGCCGGGCATTTGATTGCCAAGTACCTGAAACAACCAACAAAATCAGTTTTAAGTTTTAACAGGAAACCAGCTTTCGGAGCACAAAATAATAAATCATGTGCCTTTTTTTGTGGGGGGGGTTCTTTCTTCTTAGTATCGTATATATTTGTCTTTCCTTGAGTTTGCTGACTTGACTATGTTGTTGTTATGTGCCATTGAGTCGGTACCGACCCATAGCGACCTTATGCACAGCAGAACAAAGTTGACTTGAGTATACACGCTGATAACTAAAATTCTACCTCATCCCCAAATGCCAGAGAACATGGTAGACGTGTCAAACACAATTTATGAAAGTCAGCTTTGGGGATGATGATCAGAATTTTTTGTTTCTGGGTAGTTGGTGGATAAGTACATTATAACTGATTAGAAGGCAAACTACAAATACAATGTCTCCCTTTTCACAATCAAACCCAAGCTCAAGATCCCAACTGTTTTGCCCATTATGCTGTATAAGAGTGGGATTCTATATTCTTGGCAGGTATGTGGAAGATCAAAGACTTTTTTTAAAAAAAAAAACAATGAGTAATTCAGAATCTCTTGCCCCCTCGTCCAAAGGGGATTATTAATTCCATACATGTATAGACGGTAACTGAACTGATTTGCCTACAACCAATCTCCATTCAGTCATTACATAAAGTATTCCAAATGCAGGGAACACACAATAGGAAAGAAAATACCTGAGCCCCAGGCACGTTTGCTTCCAAATTTTGCCAATATCGTTTCGATTCTTGAGCAATAGCATCATGGGAGATACCTGGGGAATGCAGATGAGACAAAGTCAGTCTCCACCAGTCTGCCCACAGTTGACCTGGGGAGCCCCCAACCCCCACCCCCTAGTACCCACATGCAGCCTAATCCTTCTGCAAGGATGGAGAAGATCACCTAGCTCTTCTTCAAAAGGTGCCAACTACAGATACAGCTCTTTGTGCCTTCAGAACAGGCTTTCTTTCCCACACATCCACGGAACATCAACAATTACATAAGCCCACAACATTGGTTTTGGCTTGCAGTGAGTGTTTCCAAGGCTGTAAATCTTAACGGGAGCACAGAGCCACACCTTTCTCCTGAGAAGTGACGACTTTGTTAAGTGTTGTCAACTTGGTTCTGACACACAGAGATTCTGTATAGGGTTTCAGAGGAGCGGATGGTGGGTATGAACTGCTGACCTCTCAGCTATTAGTCCAGTGCTTATCCTACATGTCAAAGCAGGACTCCCAATATTAAAAGTGACATTAAGTTCTAGTGTAGGGAGCTCTGATAGCGTAGTGGGTTCTGAGTGGGGCTGCTAACCGCAGGGTCGGCAGTTTGAATCTACCAGCCACCCCACGGGAGAAACAGAAGGCTTTCTTCTCCTGTAAAGGTTCACAACCTTGGAAACTCTGTACAAAGTCACTCTGAGTTAGAACTGACTCCATGGTGCATAACCACCATAAGCCCTGGTATAGCACTGAGAGATAAGCACTGGCCTGCTATGTGCAAACTCCACAGTTCAAACTCTCCAGCTGCTCCTCAGAAACCCTGTTACAGGGTTGCTGAGTGGGAACCAACTTGATGGCACTTAACAGCAACAACATACAGGTTAACAGGAGCCCTGAGGGTACGGTGGGTCAGGTATGGGCTGCTGAATTCAAAGTTGGTGGTTCAAACCCACCAGCTTCTCCAAGGGAAGAAGATGAGGCTGTCATAAGGGTTTAGGGTCTCGGAAACACTATCAAGGGTCGCTATGAGTTGGAGCTTAGTCAATGGCAGTGAGTTTGGCCTTTTGGTTTTATATAGTTTAAAACAGGAGCCCTGGTGTGGTGCTGTGGGGTAAACAGTGGACTAGTAACCGTCAGGGGGGCAGTTCAAACCCACCAGCCACTCTTGGAAATGCTATGCTTGGTTGTTAGGAGTTGAAACCCACTAGGCAGTAATAACACAACAACTACAGTAGTTTAAAAGGCGCCCTGGTGGCGCAGAAGGTTAAGTGTTGGGCTGCTTACTACAAGGTGAGTGGTCCCAACCTACGAGGCACTCCTCTGGAGAAAAATGAGGCTGTTTGCTCTTGTAAAAATGCATGGCCTCAGTTCTATTCCAGCCTACAGGCAGGCTAGGAGTAGGCACTGACTCGGCAGCAGTGAGTCAGAGTTTAACGGAGTCCTGGTAGCACAAGAACTAAGCACTCTGCTGCTGTCTGAATGGTTGACAGTTCAAACCCACCTAGAAACACCATGGAAGGAAGGAAGGCCTGGTGATCTGCTCCCATAGAGACTGCAGCCCAGAAATCCCTGTGGGACAACTCTACCTGCCACAAGGGTTCAGGGTCATTCGATAGCAGAGCTGTAAGCTGAGTACAAACTCAACAGAGGTGCCATATGAGGTGGATAGAGAAGGCCCCTGAGTGACTTCTGCATCAAAACGCAGATGCTCTGGAATAGACCTGGTTCTCAGCTCTATTTGTTCCCGCACCTACCCGTTTCATTCTGCATGGTCCAGACTTTCAATTCGACAAGACTATGTGCATAAAAGCACTCATCTTCCCTTAAACAGCCATATCGAACTTCATGACGACATAAATCAAGCTGACACTGACTGTGAAAAGAACGTATTTTGCAGTATTTTACTGTTGTCTCTCGTAAAATGTGGACAAGGCACCTAAGATGAAATGGAACGATAGCTTAATATTGTTCTCCAAAAAGCTTTTTCAAACAAAAAAGAAAAAGAAACAATATGGCAAATTTTCAATGAAGAATACAACTTGAATTAGCAGAGAAAATAAATCACTGTCTGCAACTGCTAAATTATCTGGATGTGGGATAAGAAACAATTATGCCTTAAGCCATAGATACTTATATCCATATCCTTATAAGCTATAACATAATATCACTCTTCTGAAGTCATACTACTTTTCTGCATCATGTAATCAATTTAACAACTGATTTCTGATTCCCAGTCAAATCTACAAAAGAGACTTTTAAACCAGACATTACTGAATTGCCTTGCTTCCAAACAAACAAAATGAGGAAGGATGCTTGTCTGATTTTACTTGCATCTAAAGACAGATCTTTTATATCATTTTTGTCATTATAGAAATTAGAAACTACCAACATACTTATTGTCTTCAAATTCATGCTTTGTAACTGGGTGAGAACAGGAAGCAGAATTATCTTTATTTCTTTTACTTATCATTCTAGGCTTATGATCAAAACATTTCTGGAATAGACAGAGAAGAGAGATCATCACAAAAACGTAATACAAAATATCAATTTTGTACCCAGAATAGTTTCAACATCAAGAAGTACTTATACTAATTAACAGCTAACATGAAGTCCAGATTTTATTCTATTGGAAAACATCCTTGTTGCTGGGTGCCACCAAATCGATCCTGACTCTTAGAGACCCTCTTAGACAAATCAGAGCTGCCCGCAGGGTCTCCGAGGCTGTCATCTTTACAGGAGGAGAATGCCGCATCTTTCTCTTGCAGAGTCAGTGGATGGGTTTGAACCACTAACCTTTCAGTCAGCAGCCACACACTTCACTGGAGCATTACCAAGTCTCCTTATTTAATACTTGTAGCTATCATTTAAGAAGCCCTGCGAGCACAGTGGGTGTGACATGCTGGATTGCTAACAGCAAGAATAGCAGTTGGAATCCACCAGCCGCTCTGCAGGGTAAGATGAGGCTTTCTGCTCCTGTAAAGATGGACAGCCTTGGAGACCCTGTACAGGGTCGCTAGGAGTGGGAACTGACTTGATGGTACACAGCATCAGCAGCTACCGTGTACTGAGTGAACGCTTACTATCAAGCCAGAACTAAGTACTTGACACGTCCGTACAGGAAAGTCAGAAACTGTCAACCGTAAGTCTTGACAAAAGTACCTCACAGAGGAATATAAATTCTCCAAGATGCTCTTGCAAAAGTTTGAATACAGTTAGGTTTATCTTTCCATCACCGCCAAAGAACCCCTCTCGACTGAAGGCCCCTTTGCGCTCTAGCGTCCAGATATCAATCTCTTCTTGGCAGTACGCAAATGTGCAGTGGCCAGAGTATCTACACTCCTCCTCAGCAGCAACATCTGGAAACACAGGGAGTGGAAAGACACTCAGTGTGCAGGTGATGGCTTTCGAAAGCCAATGGATTTCAAACATGCTTATGACATCAGCCAACTGTTAAAATAATTCTGACAGATACCTTTAACCAATGAACTGTGTAATACAATCCAGCAATGGTATTAACGCTTTCAAAAAGTCAAGTACCAAAGGTTAAAAAAATAATTCATTGCCGTCGTGTAAAGTCTTTGGAGTCTTACCCACTCTACCTAGCCTCGATGGTTCCTGGCTATCATTACTTTAAAATGTAATGAAAGATTCTCTAGAAGAATCCTCATAAAAAAAAAAGGGTGGGGGTATTGCACAACAGAATTTACAAACTCTCAGAGAACTTACACTTTCTGGAGCTATGGAGTCTAGATGAATGCCTAAAACTACTGCCCTTAGATCATCTCTAATTTTAAACTGAAAATACCCCCTGACATTTTCTTAAAACCAAACAATGGTTTGGCTTAACGAGTTAAAAAAAAAAAAAAAAAAGCCTGCATTGAGTATTATGCTCTTCTAAGATCTATTTATATGTGATCAAATGGATAACAGCAACTAGAAAAATTGGATAGACACTTAGTGGGGCAGGGGGTTTATGTTAACAGGGAGAGACCAGTTAAGAAACAGAGGGTGAAAGTGAGTGTAAAATACAATGTTTTAATTCATTAAAGATAAGCAAATCTCAATCCCATGAGGTGGCTTGACAGAAGTTGTCTCAAAAGGAGCTGAAGCAGAGTTGCATGTTCAAAGTCTCAGTCTAGTCCTTCTGTTGCTGTTGAGGCTACGCCTCCTGTTTAAAACCTGGCCAAGCCTGGCTTCCAACTGCGCACTACTTAAGACCTTAAAAATAACAGTAAAACTACCATAAAATAGAGGACTGTCTCAATCCAAGGAACTTGCTACCAACTGCAGAAACATTCTAAGCAACAGTTCATAAGAGAATCACAGTAAACGGAGGGATTCATTTATCACTTCTGTAATGTATACTATTAAGTAATTAAAGTAAGTACCTTTGCATATATAATATGGTCCCTCATAATTTGTTTTTGTTGGCCTTGGACGTATTTTTTTCCATGATTTATCTTCAACATTCTTTATCCTACCAATTAAAATATCTTTCTTACATTTATGATCTATATTATCATTGTAAGTGAAATCCATTAACTTAGGGCCTGAAAAAGATGTAAAGAGGATTGCTCATATGCAAAAAAAAAAAAAAGAAAAAGATTCATTTTATAAGCAAATTTACATGTAGACACAAGCATACGTACATTAATTGCTCAAATCCCACAAAAATTTTATTTTCACAACCCCCAAATATACACTAGATTCTAAAGTAGATTTCTGCTATTTATGCAGTTTTATCAGACAACAAAAGTTCCATTCAGTAACCAATCCTCTCAAAGCAGACCCTTATTTAACAAGTAGTATAATATTTTGAATATGAATTTTGATGGTTTATCAACGTAATGAACAACAGTAAATATAAAATTAAGAAAGAAAATGGAGTTGGTTCCACTTCAGAAAAATGTCTACGCTACTCAATTTAAAGATAAACAAATCAACAGAATACTTTAATTTTCACAAAAGCATTAGATGAGGCTTTTTGCTCCCATAAAGAAACCCTATATATATATATATATATATACACACACACACATATATATATATATACAGAGAGAGAGAGAGAGTCATTATGAGAACAGACTATACAGCACTTATAATGACATATATATACATATATGTGTGTGTGTGTATTTGTGTGTGTATATATACATATATACACACACACACAAACATATATATAATATATGGACACACTGACTTTGGTTTTCAAATGCATTTTATATATATATATATATATATTCTAACCACAAGGTTGGTGGTTCAGACCCACCAGCCGCTCCTTGGAAATACTATACAGGGTCGCTATGAGTCAGAGATGACTCAATGGCACTTACAACAACATATGCATATATCCTTTAAAAAAAATTCTGAATCTGTTGAAAAATTATCAAATTCTTTAACATATACTTAGAACCAAAGAAACTCAACAATTCCCATAAGCTCCCAGATCAGGTAAATATTCGGTTCCACACGATTCAATTAGTAGGTCATCAAATAAAAACAGAGACTCATCCTAATAGCCTTCAAAGGCCCCACATCAAACACCACGGCTACTTTAGAAACAACTCAACCCAACAGGGATGGGAGAGTCACATGAATTGGTGTTTTTCACAGGTATCACAAATTCAGAAGAACTTCCAGGTCATTCGTGAGTTTACTACTATCTGTTCCTTTGTTTGCTCCTGACCTGTTTTTGTAAAACAGATCTGGCAAGCTTGTCTCAGGTCATGGGTTCCTTCAAGGGGATGTCTTGGCATCACTGATGGAGACGATTTAGTAACTGCACATCCAAAAAAGTTTCCAAAGTCATTTCTAGACTGACTTGAAATTCCCAAGAAACTCTCAGGAGCAAACAAACTACTTGGTCCATTCATCTGCAAGAGGAATCAGAAATAAAACAAAAAAACAAAAAAAAACAAAAACAAAAACAAAAACAAAAAACAGCCAACACATATTGCATTCCCACCACAGAAGGAAATAGAAGTCATCTGAAAATGAAGACAGTCTTCAAAGACTCCAGCCAGTACTAACCCCTCCTCACTGCTCTTTGATGTTCAAAATCGTCTCCTGTTGGGACCGTGGGTATATTTTTTGATCCTCTATGACTTGTTAACAGTAATAGGCAATTGTTTCAACAGTACATACGGGTACATGGCCCGGTTTTATGTAGCCTGGTTGTGTTTAAGGTGTGCTAAAACCTCTCACTGGCTGGGGTGAGTGATTCATTGGCTCTGGCAGATCCAGTCTTAAACATGGAACGTTTATTCACTGGATGTCCCAGACAAGTCATATGATAGCATTTCCCACAGCACACACAAAATTTAAGGGGAACCATCATGTTCATTCAAATAACTCAGTGGCTGAAGCCAAAGACCTGTTTGCAATCGACCCGAGGTATTTACAAAAGAGGAAGTGGCACTTACAAGTAAAAGGGAAGAATTACTGTTGTTAAGCGGTGTTCCCTCTCTAGAAGTTGAGGTGGACAGATCTAAAATAATAAAAAAACTTCAATCGACCTTTTCCATTCCCCTCGTGAAATCAGAACATCAGGGTAGCTAGTGCACTGGGTATGGCTTTCCCCACCTTAGTTTCCCATCCCAATTCCAATTCCAAGGTGCTTTCTTGTTCATTATTGACACTGAAAAAGAGTTCTTCCTTTCCTCTAGAAACCAAGGGCATAAATGACCTTGTAGTCAAGGAGCTTTCAATAGAAAACCCATTTTCGGAAAAGCAAGCTAAGGTGAGCTCCATCAAATGGGACTGTTACAAAGATGAAGAAAACAACTCTCCTTTTAAACAGGAAAAGAAACCGCACCTTTGGGAAAACTATGAAGCAGGAACTCAACTACAATAGCCAAAAGTTAAGAAGGTTCCATTTTCTTGATCTGAGTCTACCCCACTCAATCAATCACTTCCTGTCTGGCCTCCTACATCCCACAGGATTCACTGTTTCAATCGGTTACTCAGATTGTGTCCTTTTAACCTTGCAACAACGCTTGGGGAAAAATTCGAGGGGGCTTCCAAGAGTTCATGCAAAATTTCCATTCTTTTCATTCCATTTTTCACAAACTTCTGGAAGCCCTCTTGCATGAGCGTTTTTAACATGATCAATTGGATTGATTTTAGAGTCGAAAAGCTAGTTTACTAGGAGGTGATGTCTGTCAGTGAGGACCCAGCAGGGTCTACATCTGCTAACCATGGATTCCTCTTAATGTTATTTTTTAAAGCATCGATTCAACGTGGGATGACAGAAATAGGGTCGGATGACCCAATCCTCTGTAACATTACGGCCCGCCACAGTCTGCTGAACTCAACAAGTGAAACCTGGAGTTCTGATGTGGCAATTGCTGTAGGACAAGCACTGGACTGCAAGGTTGGTTTGAACGGCAAGGCTCAGAAGCCCTAAACAGGGTGACTATGAGTCCGAACTGTCTCGACAGCTCTTAATCACAGCTGTAACCATTGTACACAGTGATCCCATTAGCCTTAACTGACTGTTTGCCTCACTCAGATTTCAGAAGGTTAACTTATCTTTCAGACCCTTTAAGAAGGAAAATGCATTTTGCCTCAAAACATTAGAGACACCCAGCTTAACAAACTCTATATAAAAATCATGCCAACGTTCACTCCTCCGTTCATGCCCAAGCTTCTTGATCCCCGCAACGGCATACTTTAAGTCAAGGTGAATTTAAAATGAAAGGTTTAGTCTTTATGTTTTCAGTTATGATGAAAACAATCCAGCACCTATGACCTAGAATCTACGAAATCATTGTCAAGCACATACTTTCTTTATAAGAAAATGAAGTGCGATGGTTTAAAATGTTGGTTTGATTCTTACCTCGTGTGGATTCACTCACTGAAAAGGAATTCAAAGAAGGACAAAGATCTTCTAAGGATGAGGTCAGAGGTGGGTACAATTCGGAAAATGAGGGCGGAGACGCATACCTTGCACCCACGTGCAAGGTTCCTAACAAAGATGCGGAAAACAGGCTGGGAGAGACACCGGCAGTGTCCGCAACCGGTCCATGGACTACCGCCGGTGGCTAGAGGAGAAAAAAAGATGTGATTAAACGAAGAAAATAATGTGGAACCTCTTAAAAACCAAACAACAACACAAAACTTACTAGGCTGGTGGAGACTGGAGGACTCATCAAGCCCATTGCCAGGAGAGCCTCTTACCTCTTAGTACCCTGGATCAGAACTAGCCCCTCACATCACCTTGTAGATTACTAAAAGGGTTCTAGGACAGGACTCCTGCGTGGTGCTGTGGGTTAATGTACTGGACTGCAAGGTCGATGGTTCAAACTCACCAGCTGCTCCTTGGAAACCCACAGTAAACACTCCACTGTCATCAACAGACACAAGAAAAATGCCCACATGGAAAAGTCTTGTACTCATAATATTACACAGTAATAAATTCTAACCTAATCCTAATTTTTTTCTATGTGGGCATTTTTTGAGCCCACTGTTTTCTGGTTAGAAATGGACTGGCACAAAAAAACAATAGCCATCCCTCATAAGTCCTGAGTTGTTACTGTTGTGACGTGCCAGCAATCCACGTATCAATCCACCTTGTTGAGAGTCTTCCTCTTTGTTTCACTACCCCTCTACTTTAACGAAATATGGATGGGTCCCTTCTGGTAACAGCCAAAATATGTGAAACAAAGGCTCGCCATCTTAACTCCTGAATTGCATTCTGGCTTCCTCCAAGACAGATTTATTCATTCTTCTGGCAGTCCACAACATACTCACTATTCTTCACCAGCACCATAATTCAAAGGCATCCTTCATTTATGATCTTCCTTACTCAGTGTCCAGCTTTCACATGCATATGAGGCAAGTGGACTGTACTCCCCAAGGTGACATTTTTGCTCTTTAACAATGTAAAGAGGTCTTGTGTAGCAGATGTGCCCAATGCACATCTGATCTGTTACTTCCGTGGGTGCCACTGTAGATCCCGGTAAAACGAATTCCTTGATAACTTCATTTCTCCTTTTATCATGATGTGGCTTATTAGTCCAGTTGGGAAGGTTATTCTTTTATGTTGAGGAATAATTTATACTGAAGTCTTTGATCTTCATCAGTAAGTGTTTCAAATCCTCTTCACTTCCAGAAAGCAAAGTTGGGTTATCTGCATATCGCGGATTGTTTAGGAATCTTCCTCCAATCCTGATGCTACGTCCATCTTCACATAACCTAACTTCCCAGATTATTTTCTCAAGAAACAGACTGAGTAAGTACGACGAAAGACTGCAACCCTGCTACATACACATGCTCAAAGTAGATATTTTGTTTTCTTTTCCTTAATTTTTTAATTGTGATTTGAAAGTGAGTTTACAGCACAAATTGGTTTTCCATTCAACAATTCAGACACATTGCATTTGTGACACTGATTGCAAAACCGACCACGATGTAATAGCACTCTTCTCACTTCCTCCCTGTATTTGCTGTTTCTCTCACCCTTCCCTGCCTGTTCCTGGCTGCCCTTTTTAACTCAAAAAGGTAGATTGTGCTACACAACACAAACCTACCTGGTGTTACTATTCAAAGTATGTTGTTGTTGTTCTGGCTCAAAGTGACCCTGTTGAGGGTTTTGCAGCTGGTGGGTCTATTGACCTTGTGGTTCAAACCGACCTTGTGGTCCTATGCATTATCCCGCAGCGCCACGCCAGGATTCCATTCACAGTATTGTTGAGAAATCCTGCTGTGGCACTGTGGGTAAAGCACTGGACTGCAAGATCGGTTTGAGCCACAAGGCTGGAGGTTCAAACTCATTAGCTGCTCCTTGGACACCCTACACAGGCTTGTTGTGTGAGTCTGACACAGTATAGGCTTGTCTATTGTTTGGCTGAAACTTAAACCATCAGGTTGACTTCAGTTCCAGGCCTGAAGGGCATCTAAGAGTTACTAATTAAGTCAGAATACTGTTTGGTTTTAAGACTTCAAGGGACATTTTTGGTTTAAGGTTTTAAAGACTACCAGAGCAAGAGTTACAGAGGTTCACGTAGCTTCCATGAGTCTAGAAAGCTGGAAGTTCGTGAGGGTTTGCAGTCCTGTTCTGCCTCTTTCCCTTTGGGTCAGGATTCTTCTCTGGATGTGTACTTTCTCCAGTCAGCCCTGGAACCAATTCTGAATTTCTCCCACCAACTCACCTCTCATCACTCCCATTCCTACCATTCCAAGATGCTATATGACTGAGGGCAGCCGTCAGACAGCAAATGTTCTAGGGCCACAGAGTCTTTCTTGCAACTTTGTAACGCAGCAGGTGCAGCAAGATAGCAGTCACAGAAAATCCACAACTGTATGGGCGTGGCTATGTTCAAGTAAATCTTGATTTACGGAGACTGCAATCTGAATTTGGTATCATTACTACATACCACAAAACATGCTTCTTTTTTCATAACTGCAACCATGAGTAAAAAATTCTCTGCACTCCAGTTATATTAAAATGCCCCTCCATGTCCATGGCTGATGGCAACGTTGAGCGTGCACGTGAAGTAGTTCTGTCGACTAGATGAGGGACAGTGGATTACGTGGCAAGTCATAAGCATATCAGCCATGACTCTGCCTGTGAAATAATCCATGCTAGACTTGGGTTCCGAAAAGTTTGTGCAAGATGGGGACCAAAACAACTCACAGACGACCATAACCAGAAGTGTCTGGACATCTACACACAAAATTTGGACCAATCCTCAAAGGAAGATAGAAGTGTCTTTTAAAAAAATTTTTTCTGGTAACAAAATATGCATTCATCACTATGAACATGACAGTTAAATTGCAGAGTATGGAAACATCCTCAATCGTCGACCACGAAAAAGTTCCAAATCACCTATCATCAACTGATGCTTACAGTTTTTTGGGATTCTCAAGGGCCAGTATTGGAACACTATCAGGATAAAGGTTCAGCAATTTACAATGCTCATTACAGTGAGATGCTCACTAAAGAGCTGCAGCCTCACTTTGGGATTAAACCCGGACGACTGCTGTTCATGGGTACTGTGATCTTACACGACAGTGCATATCCGCACACCTCCACCCGCACTGGTGACTCTGCAAAAACTTCATTTTGAGGCGTTAAAGCATGCTCCCTATAGTCCTGCTCTTGCTCCATTGAACTTTCACCTGTGTGGTACTCTGACCTCAGCCCTTCAAGAATTAAGATTCACCTCTGATGAAGAAGAGAAGACAGCTCAGCCTAAAACATTTTTTAAAAAGGGGATATGAAACCTTGTTGACAGATGAACACACAGTGTATTGAAAAGCAAGGAGATTATGTCAAAAAATGATGTATTTGTCTTTTCTAAAAGCTTATTAAATTCTATAGCCAGAGTACAGATAATATTTGACTCCCCATTGTATTTACAAATGGGAAAACCACTCCAGATTACAAGCCATACGAAAGCAGGCAGCGAATGCTGCATTGGCAAATGTTGTGGTACATATATTTTTATAACAATTAAAAAAAAAAAAGTAAAGTTAAAAGAACAAGAACAGAAAAGGGAGTGGGTGCTAATTAGCCAAGCTATAGTTAGCTGACCTTGGCTTTCCAATGAATGGTTACTGAAGACTTATCCTTCAGGAACGGCAAGTCTTTAAACCACAGAACTTACCTTTCCTTAAATAAGCACATCTTTTGTCAGTTCTTTTAAACTTCCCCTTTCCATAATATGGGATCCCAATTTGTTGTTGTTGCTAAAGTGCTGTCAAGTTGGTTCCAACTCAGAGCAACCCTCTATAGAGTTTCTGTGGAGGGGCTGGTGGGCTTGAACCACCAATAGGAGTATGAAAAAGTGCTAATTACCGGATAGAATATTCACTGTTTTTGTTTTTTACTTAAAAAATGACCAAATTAAATGTGAACACACTGTGAAGAGTGTAACCAAAGTCACTTGAACAATTTGTACAGAAATTACTGAATGGGAAGCTGCTTTGCTATGTCTATACTTCCAGGAAAAATACAATACAGAAACAACAAAACAAAACCCCTGCCCAATCAGCCAGCTACCAGCATAGAAGGGCAGACGTCACTTTCAGGTTAAGAAAAAACAATTTAGATAGCAGATGAAACTGACAGTATCTACTCCGATTGCATAAGTATGTTCTTGTTGTTGTTATGTGCCGTGGAGTTGATTCCGACCCAAATCAACCCTGTACAGAGTTTCCAAGAAACAGGTGGTGGGTCTGAACCGCCAACGTTGTGGTTTGCAGGTCAGTGTGGATCCTACAGCACCACAACAGGAGTCCTGTATAAGTATATGTATTTCTAAATAAATGCTGCCTTCAGAAAGAAAACCCAATTGGATCAAGTCGATTCCAACTCATAGTGACGTGGCTCGATCCCGTGCCATCCTCACAATAGTAGGTAAATTTGAGCCCATTGCTGCGGTCACAGCAAAACTCCAGCTCATTGAGGGTCTTCCTCTTGCTCGCTGACTTTACCAAGCATCGGCCCTGGATGCGCAGTGGTTAAGTGCTGAGCTGCCAACTGAAAGGTCAGTGGTTCAAACTCATCAGCTACTCCACAAGAGAAAGATGTGGCCGTCGGTTTCCATCAGGATGACTGTTCAGACACCCCATGGGACTACTTCTACTCTGTCCTAGACAGTCGCTATGAGTCAGAATCAACTCGATGCCAAAGGTCTGGTTTGGTTTCAGAAGAAAGGAGTATCACTTAAATTTACCATAACACTTCCATTCGTTTCTGGTGCAGAATCGAGGAGGTCATCGATTTCCTCTCCAAGAACCATATCTCCATCATCAAAAAAAGCCTCCGGCATGGTGAAGGGGATCTTCCCGCCATTTGCCAGCACCGTAGGAGCCAGCGAGCTCTCTTCCACTTGCAATGGCAAAACAGAAGCCAAGGGCATAATAGGAACGGAAGTGAGTTCACTTCCAACTTTGTGAGGAAAACTGGGTGCAGGTAGAGAAACAACAGGAATGGTTTCTTGCCTCGGTGTTAGTAAATCTGCAATACGAATGAAAATGCAGTGGTTCATTACATAATACGAGTACTACACTCTTAATAGCTAATGGTAACGGGGGTGGGGTGGAGGTGGGATAAGAGCTAGGGTCTCCTAGTGTAGTGGTTACAAATTGGGCTGTGAACCGCAAGGCCAGCAGTTCGACAACAATTGGAAAGCAAAAGTAAAACAAATAGATACAACAGTAAAAGCAACTACAAATAAACTGGTCAAAGCAATGATAAAAAGAATCCACATTATCCAGGGAGAGATCTGTTCATTCTGGAGAACATTTTCTTTCTTTCTTAAAATGTCTGCACCCCATTCGGACTCAGCTGTCAGACAGTGGGGTAGACTGCAGTGGGTGTCCAAAAATTCCTTAATGGAATCAGTTATTGTCAATCATTCGAGTGGTACACCCTGAAGCACAAAGGTCAATTTCAACAGGGCTCTGTTTGAATACTGTGAAGCCATCCAGCAATCTTATTGGACAGTGCTGAAACAGACATCAATCAATCTTAAAGCTGGTACTTTTCAGGTTGTAAATGTGGTGACAGGTCAAAACATACCCGGTTCAATATCTTCCACAGAACAGGTCAAAGCCTAGAAATGAAACCAAAGAATGGATCAGAACATTTTCAGGATTCTAGCGACGAAACAAGCCATACAGCTCACTTTAAGAGAACCATGTAAGTTTTCCCAGACACTTAACCACCTTATAATCATGATTCAAGAAATGAATGAAAATTTCAAACCTGTATAATATGTGGTGTCCAATGAGGCCCTAGTCTAGCAGTATCACCAATTCTTTCTTGAGGACCAGCATTTCTCAAAGGACAGTCAGTTCTAAGAGGGGCTTTCAAAGACCACCGGTTTGGAGTCTCCTCCAGCCATTACCCACCCCACAACTCATAATGGTCATTAGCATATAAGAACTTCAAGACAACATACTGTTTGTTAAAAACAAAACAAAAACTTCCCTTAATTATTTTTAAAAAATCACAATGATTCCCCAAATTATTGCTATTTGTCCCCAAACGACTCTTTTTCATATACATGCAATACCTAGTATCTATCAACAACCTGCAAAATGACCCAACAGACCTTCAGAAAGGTGAAGACTCAAATGTATTGTGTTGACTTTTAAAGTAACAGGAAGCTATGGACAATTACGTGCTTGAGGAATAAAAAGATCTCAAAAATAAACAAACCCAAAATATTAAAAGTAGAAATGCCCCCAAAGCTTTATACCTTTTTATTTGAAAAAAAATCCTAACTCTTGAAGAGGTAATAACTTTACCTTGGTAGCTCCATCTCCAGGAACTGATTTTAATGAGAGCTGAAATACAGTAATAAAGACACTTGTTTAAGAACAGAACTGAGTCTAGGTTTTAAAATGAAATGAAAAACCTTCTGTAGAGAACTCTAGCTTACCTCAGCTCTAACGTAGGCTTTCCTTACTTTAAATCCCAATTTGTGAGCTAGTTCTTGAGTTAGTTTTATTACGTGTTCATCCTGAAAAAGGGTAGCATATACGATTAATGGAGGGTTCTTGGTCCTAACCATAAAGCCGAGTCAAGACAGGTATAACTTATTTCCTGTAAAGATGCTTACTGCAGCAATTAAACCTTTTGGAGCAGGTTCCAATATACAACTGAACCAGGTGGAAGGCTGCATTGAAAATTTAACCCTCTGACTGACATTTTTCCACGTGGAGTAATAAAATGTTTATGAACAAACCAATGCACTCCCATACCTGAGGCACAGCTAAAGAGCATTTGGCGACAGCGTCGTAAGCCTCTTTGTATCTTCCTAAATCACTCAGAGCCTTAGCTTTCCGATACAGAGCTTTGCAGTTACTGGCATTGAAGTCGAGGACTATCTCACAGTCTTCTAAAACCTTTTCGGGGCAACCCTGGAGGATAAGATCAAAGAATAAAGTTCGCAGCTAAGTGATTCATTTCTTGCACTAATGCAAACAGATTAAGACTGAAACTGAATAGCCTCCTTTTAAACTCTAAGCTGATGCTATTACTCTTCTTTTCAAATTATTTTTATTATGAAATTTCAAATATACAAAAGTAGAACAAGTATCAGGAATATCCATGTTACCCACCACCCAGATCAGACAAATGTTAATACTTGGCCATAAAGGCCTCAAATTCTTATAGCATACCAATTCTGCAAACCTGGAGCTGAAGCCCCCAGGTTTCCCTCCCATGTCTGATCTTCTCCCTCCCCTCCTGTTTTCCTTTCTGGAGTCCATTAAAATGTCAAACGGAAATGTGACTCCCAATCCTACCAAAAAACGAGAAGCCCACTGTTGACGACATGGATACCAGAAAGATACAGTTCTCTCTGAACATCTCTCTCTTCCCAAGTTGATTTTTAAAAAATATATAGACCTCTCAAAGTTTATCAGACTCTCCAAGAATTACTGCCTAAGAAACACATTTCCGAAAACCCTAAGACATTTGTCCCAAGCTAATTCCCACAAGCTTCAGGCCTTTTTAGGAAAGCAGTGAAGAGGCTCTTCTTCAAAACTAAAATTGGGAAATTCACTTTTTATTAACTTATTACATACACATCAGGGATGGGAACCTTTTTTTCTGCTACAATTTATAACATCGTCTGCGGGCCAAAATTACTAACTTAAAAATTAGCCTGCTATATTTGGTCAAACATTTCATGAAATACGGTTGGTTGGAACTATGGTTGCCTTGGCAGGGCTAGACCAAACGATTTTGAGGGCCTTGTAGAGCCCACGGACCAGACATTCTCCATCCCTGCACTACAGCATTGGGGAACAAATGTTTCGCCTAGGAACTTTTTTTTTTTTTTTTTAATTGTAACTCACCATATTAGAATAGCAGGCAATACGATTTATATGTAGTTTTTCAATGATCTCCTTAGGAATTACAATTTCTTCAGACTTTGCATAATCAGCTAAATTCAAGGCTTCTGTGTACTGGCTCATTGAGCCATCCCAGTCCAGTTCCCGGTAGACATCATTTCCTTCATTAAAAAGATTTCTCACAAGGTCACCTAAGTATACCTAAAAACAGAAAGTGGCCATGTGAAACATCTTAAGCAAAAGGGCATATAAGTAAATTTTCATTTGGATCCTGGTGTGGCACTGTAGGATAAGCACTGGGCTGTTAACCACAAGGTCGATGGTTCAAACCCACCAGCCACTCCTCAAAAACCTTATGCAGGGTCACTATGAATTAGAACGGACTCAACAGCACTTAACAACAACAGCTGGACGAAAATGTCAGAGGAAACAAACTGAAAGAGCAAAAGCACTCCTGTAAGGAACTGTAAAACCTGGCCTCAGTCACTTGCTGTCTGAGCAGCTCTCGTTTGCTTGTTGAAGAGAAAATCTTGAAAAACACAAAAAGAAAACCAAAAAGCTTATTCTCCTTAATACAAAGGGGCTTCAAAAAAGTTTGTGGAAAAGGTCAGTATTTTTTCATTTCATGTTTCTATGAACTTTTAGAAGCGCCTTCCTATTGAATTACAGACAACATTCTGGAGTTAAATCAGGATTTACTTAGCCAGCTTCCGACCGGAATATTCAGAATGTTCTAATGTCTCTCTATAAAGAAAAATGATGAAGAGCACCTTTTAGATATTATTTTCAGGTCTCCAACTCTGTGCCCACGCTATTTACAAAAACACTCGGTGGGTCGCATTTGCCTGTGGGCCCTAGTTTGCAAACCCTGCTGTAGATTACAGCGCACAAGCTATCTGCAGAGCTCTCCAGCCGACCTTCCCAGAGCCATTACCGCATATTGCTCCTGTGTCCCCAGGTACGACAGCGGCGACCTACGAAGAAGAAACAAAGAGATTCTATGATTAGGCACTGCTTCAGTCAGAAGTCACCTGAATTCAAACTGACGTGTGAGGAGCTGCCAAATCCAACCCCTCCCTCCCACTGCCAACACCACTGGTGAAAGGCACCATTCTTAGTAGCATCAGTTACAGGAGCCCTGTGTTGTTGTGAAGTGCCGTCGAGTCGATTCTGACCTATAGTGACCCTGTATAGGGTTTCCAAGGAGCAGATGGTGAGCTTGAACCACCGACCTTGCAGTTCAAACGACTCTGCAGTGTGACGCATTAGCCCACAGCGCTATACCAGGGCTCCCTCAGGAGCCCTAGAGGCAGCTAAACGCAAGGTTGGATGCTCGAACCTATCAGCTGCTCCATGGGACAAAGAGGACATCCATCTCTTTCCGTTAAGATTCACAATCTCAGAAACCCCAGGGTGTGTCCTAGGGGGAGATCGACAGCAGTGGGTTAGTAGTGAGATACCTTTGGTCACATATGACAGTAGCCACGAAAAAAAAAAAAAATCTAACCCTAACTATGCCTTTAGTAATGCCTTCAGGACGTACAGCATTTTCTTTTCGAATCATCCTTTTATTAAAAGGAAGCTTAGTTCTTTAAATGCCAAAAATAGCCCAGCACCACTCATACTATTTGATCTAATGCAACATGAAATAAAGGAGAAAAACTATCTCCTTCCCAAAAGGGAACAGAGAAGTTGATGGGCCCACCCAGATCCTGGGCTGTGCATGTAGCGAAGTGCCCAGTTAGAGACCAGGCTCCATGCATGAGATTTCAGAACACATCTGCTAGTCTTCAGTCACTATTCACTCATCCGACTGTTCTTACGGGATTAGGTTCAAGTTCCTCAGTCTAATAGTTTGTGGGGATGCGGGAGGATGCGAGTCCTAAAAATGGACAACAGGACACAAAGAATCTTCAAATACACCCGAGCAAAAATGATTGCTGGAACCAAAATACTGCATTTCTAACCCAAGTTAATAGGATCTGTTCAGCATGACTGAAATGTTCCTTAATCTCTGCAAAATGTCCGGGCACATTTTTTTAAACAAAACCAAAACACAAAGACTGAGACAAGACTAAGCAGGTGTGAAGTCTCGGGCGCTTACTGTATGAACTGGAGCCCCTCCTTAATGCTCTGCTGTCGTTTTCGTCTCTCCTCAGACACATTGGACATGTTATCCTGCACAGCCACTTTCCAAAGGAACAATCTGGAAAGAAACAAGCCACAGAATGAATTACATAAGGTCACCACGATTTGGGATCTCCCTGTCCTCCCCACCCCCCATTGTCTAGCACACCCTGAGCACAGGAAAGGTGGTTTCCATACTCTAGCCCTGATGGTACAACAGTTAACTACCTGGCTGCTAACAGAAAGAGTCACAAGACTGACCTCAGCTAGCAGCTTAGAGGAACACCCCATAATGCCATAGCTGCTGTCAGATACCGTCCAGTCGGTTCCGACTCACAGTGACCCCAGGCATAATGAACAAAACACTGCATAGCCCTGTACCACCCTCACAATTGTTACATTGAGCCCACTCTTGCAGCCAGGATCAATCCACCCTGTTCCATAAAGATTACAGCCTAGGAAACCCCATGGGGCAGTTCTAGTCTACCACAAGCAGTAGCTGTGAGGCCATGCCGACTCGATGGCGCACAAGTCTGAACAGCCATGCAGATGGAGCATGCCTTCCTAAACAATCTTCATGAAAAACGCTATTGTTTTCTCTCCTCTCTTTTCTTCCTTCCCAGGCTACAAGTTTTGTTTCTTATCTATATATACTTGGAGTCCTGGTATGACACTATAGAGTAAGCACTGGGCTGCTAACCTCAAGGTCGGCAGTGCAAACCCATCAGTCACTCTTCAGACACCCTCTACAGGGTTGCTATGAGTCGGACCCGACTTGACACCACTTACAACTATCTGTTCGCTTAAACTGCCACAACAAGTGGCCTGATTTTATTTCTGGAAGCTCTCCAAGAGAGTCTGCCTTATTTGTGAGCAGAGACTCAACTTTATACATACTTTGTTCCACAAGCTTCTGGAATAACCCTTATGGATCAGATTGATGGAAGAGAGATCTGAATGAAGTTACTTCAAGTGGAATTTTCTGGATGGGAAGAGTATGCCTTCAATTCAACACTTGCAAATGTTGACACATGTTTATTTCCACTGATGGATGTTTACTGAGCAGTAACCAGCAAGTTGAAGAAGAGCCAAAGAGAAGATATTTGTGATCAAACTGGTTGGTTCCAGCTCAGTCGTAGTTGAGGAAGGGAAACGGAAACAAACCTGGCATTTTAAATTTGGGTTAACTGGAATGAAGAGATCAACAGGAAAACCTACAGGCTGAATCCCTGTTCCTCACTTACTCTCCCTCTTAGAAAACCTGGGGAGTGTGCCTGTTGCATAGCAACCCCATCTCCAGCCTGCTGAACTTTGAGCAGAGTTGGAAGCAGCAACGCCCCACTCAAAGATGGCAGCAGAGTCCCTATAAAAGCAGGCTGCTCTCCACAGCGCTGGCAATAATCCAATCTCACACACTATGGTCTTAACGGCTCACAACAATTCAAGTCTCCCACTCCAGGGTGCCGAGCCATTACTTTTCTCATTCCAAATCACCACCCACCCACCCCAAAATAAAATTAGGTCTGTTTTGGTTTCTCTTCATCAGCCAAGACTGAACCAGTTCAAACCAGTCAGAAGTCCTGTAAAACATCATCTTTTAATGTCCTCAAAAAGGGTTTCTCAACCTTGACATTTGGGGCCATCCTGTGCATTGCAGCATGGTCAGCAGTATCCTCAGCTTCTAGACGCAAGTAGCTCCACCCCAGATGTTGTTATATGCTCCCTAGAAGGCACAATCACCCCACTGCCAACAAGTCAGCTCTGACTCCTAGGGACCCTATAGAACAGAGGAAAGCTGTCTTATAGGGTTTTTCACGGCTATAATCTTTACAGAGGACTCTTGATGTATTGCTGTAGGATCAGCACTGTACTATGAAGCACAAGACGGTAGTTCAAACCCACCAGCTGCTCCTTGGAAAGTCTGTATGTACAGGGTCACCGGGAGTCGGAATTGACTCGAAGGCACGTAACAACAACACACAACAATCTTTACAGAAGCAGACTGTGGCATCTTTCTCCCTCAGAGTGGCTGGTGGGTTTGTACTGCCGACCTTTTATTTAGCACCAGGCTCCCCAGTTGAGAACCACTGAGGCTTAAAACTCAGAAGACATCTACCACATAAACCATGCATTGAGACTCTTCTGACACAAAGAGAAATTCCACCCAGGTTTTAAGCACATAGCGGACATTTTTATTTCCATTACTGTTTACTAGCTGTAGCTTTATTTTTAAATCCACCTTCTTCAGAGCGAAGTGGTTGGGGGCAGGGACTGGAATGACCGAACACATTAGCAGCTGCAGTTGACTCTTCTCATCTTTTAAATACAACCAGTTCTAAATGTTTTGATCTTTAATGCTTAGATGATGGTATTTGATTGGAGTGTTTACAGATGGAAGAAGTTAATGTCTAATATTTGCTTTGAAATACTCCAACTGAAAACATTGGGGGGGAGGGGTAGAGAAGGAAACAGCAAAGTAAAGAATGCATGGAGATTCCTATAAGTCTCTTGATTGTGCATCTGCTTGAAATTTTCCAAAGGAAAATGTCTTAAAACCCCTAACAGTAGACTGGCTTAATGCCTGGAATTTGCCTCTAAGTTACTGTAGCCAAAAGAAATAGGTACAAGGTAGAAACTAAACAAGAATTCCAAAAATGTGGGAACTGTTACAGTTGGCTGAGAGGTATATGGGAGTTCACCCTACTCTTTTATCTACTTCCATATGTCCGTTTCATATTTGACACATACACAAATCTGTTTGTTTGAATCCACACTTGCAGGTACAAGGATATTTACTGATGTATTATTTGTAAGACTAAAAGATTTACTTTTAGTAAATGAACTCAAAAGGCATCCATATTGGCCAGGAAAAAGGAAAACTGCCTATTTGGAGATGAAATGATTCTATACATTAAAAAAACCCCTGAGATTCTACCAGAAAGCTACTGGAACTCAGAGAAGGATTCAGCAAAGTGGCAGGGGACAAGATGAGTATACAGAAATCAGCTGGATTCAGCTACACTAACCAAGACAACTCTGAAAAGGAAATCAGGAAAAGAATACTATTTGCTGTAACACCCACCACCGTAGTGAACCAAAGTCCTGTGTGACACTGTGGACCACAAAGTCAGTTTGAGCCACGAGGAGGTCGGAGTTCACTCAGGTTCACTCACAGAGTAAATCTAATGGTTTAGAAGGAACTCTCAGGTAGTGATAATCCCTTAATAGCCTTAGATGTTCCCTCAGAAAGTGACAGAAACCCTTGAACCTCTTACAAAGGACAGGTGCCAAAGAGCTGACAATTCAAGAGAGTCTAGAAGGAAATAAAGTGCAGATTTGTTTTACTATGTGAAATACTTTCCCCCTTCCACCTGATTAGACTTTGAGAACAGAGCATCAGGCGATATTTAAATAAAACAGCGCTTTTCATTTTCAGTCATTTATTAAACAAAAAAATTTCCCCAAATTTTAAGACGATAGTTTTCGAACACGGTGAAGTTTCTACAAATGAACTCCATATCCCCACACACTGTCTATGTTCAGTGATTAATATTTTGCTCTATTTGTCATGTTCCCCTCTGTCTCCATCTGTCCATCTTGGAATCCACCTTATTATGTTTATGAATTTCCATCTGACAGAGAGATTAGAAGTATCAATTATAAATCACCTCTACACCCATTAGTAAGCATATCATTCCCTGTTGTTGGTAAGTGCCATTGAGTCAGTTCGGATTCATAGTGACCCTGTATAGGGTTTCTGAGGAGAAGCTGGTAGGTTTGAACTGCCGACCTTACGGCCCAAAGTCCAGTACTGATCCACACCATGAGTCCTATCATTAATTCCCTGGAGTTTAGTATTTTAGTTTTTTTTGCTGCTGTTGTTAAAATGCACAGATCTTATGTTTTAACATATGACACACTGATGTAACCCAGACCCATAAAGATATAGATCATTACCATCATTCCAGAAAGTTCTCTCATGCCCCTTCCCTAGTCAACCAATGTTCTGATTCTGTTCAGCACGGAGTAGTTTTACTTGTGAAATACCCTCTCCCCTTCCCTCTTTTAAGGAGCCCTGATGATGCTGTGGGTTAGGCATCAGGCTGTTAACCTCAAGGTCAGTGGTTTAAACCCACCAGCTGCTCTGGGAAAGAAAGAGGCCGTTTGCCCCAATAAAGATTTTACAGTCTCAGAAACTCTATGGAAGCTGGTGGGTTTGAACTGCCAACCTTATGGCTCAAAGTCCAGTACTGATCCACACTGATCCACACCAGGGGTCCTATCCAACTGAGGGGTTTATACAAAGGCTGTTTAAAAAGTTCGTGGAAAAATGGAATTGAAAGACAATCTAATTTTTCCACAAACTTTTTAAAATCCCCTCATATCTAAAAGTAGCATATGATCAAGAGCCAATGATACTGAAAAACATCCAAGATGCACTGAAGGCACTGGCAAAGAAAAGGCTCCAAGAATCCAAGGAATACAAACTGAAATCTTTCAACAAACTGATGCAGCACTGGAGGCACTCAGTCATCTCTGCCAAGAAATTTGGAAGACAGCTACCTGGTCACCTGAATGAAAGAGATTCATATCTGTGCCCGTTCCAAAGAGAGGTGACCCAACAGAGTGTAGAAATTGGACAATACCATTAATGCAAGTAAATTTTTGCTCACGTTAATTCACAAATGATGGCAACAGTACTCTGCCAGAAAACTGCCAGAGGTTCAAGTCAGGTTCAGATGAGGACGTGAAACGAGGGACATCACTGATGACGTCAGATGGATCTTGGCTGAAAGCAGCGAATACCACCAGAAAGATGTGAACCTTCGCTTTATTGACTATGGAAAGGCTTTGATTGTGTGCATCATGATAAACTATGGGCAACACTGAGAATGAGTAGTACAGAATACTTGTGTTCATGAGACACCTGTACGTAGACTAAGAAGCAGGTGTTCGCAAATGAAAGGTGTGCGCCATGGCTGTATTCTTTCACCGTATGTATTCATTCTGTACGCTGAGCAAATAATGTGAGAAGCTGAACTGTATGTAGAATGTGGCATCAGGATTGGAGGATGACTAATTGACAGCCTGCATATGCAGATGATGCAGCCTTGCTTGTTGAAAGGAAGAGGACTTAAAATACTAATACTGATGAAGATCAAAGACCACAGCCTTCGGTATGGATTGCATCTCATTGTAAAGACAACAAAAACCCTCACCAGGGGACCAATAAATAACATCCATATAAATGGGGGAAAAAATGAAGTTGCCCAAGACTTCATTTTTCTCAGGTCAACCATCAACACTCATGGAAGCAGCGGTCAATTAATGACATACTGCATATTTGGCAAATCTGCTGGACAAAACCTCTTTAAAGTGTTCAAGAGCAAAGATGTCAGTTTGAGAACCTAGGTGCGCCTGACCCAAGCCATGGTATTTTCAATAACCTAAAATGCAAGTGAACGTTGGACAATGAAAAAGAAGGCCATAGAAGAATTGAAGCATTTGAGTTGTGGTGTTGGAGGAGAATATTAAAAGTATTATGGACTGCCAAAAGAACAAACAAATCTGTACTGGAAAAACCCAGCCAGAATGCTCCTTAAAAGCCAGAAGTTTATCTCTCATACTTCCCACATACAATCAGACGGGACCAGTCACTGGAGAAGGATATCATGCTTAGTAAAATGGAGCGTCAGTGAAAAAGAGGAAGACCCCCAACAAGATAGATGGCACAGGTACAGCGGCAGTGGGCTCACAGATAACAATGATGATGAGCTTGGTGCAGGACTGGGCAGGATTTTGTTGCTTTTTCTCAGGGCATAACTGGTCTTTGAGGTCATGCCATATAAAGTTGCTCTTCATAGCTGCCTAGTGAGTCAGAATACACCGTTATAGTCTGTTCCTCTCATTTTCACAAGCAGTCAATCCATTGACAAAGCCCAGTAGCAACACAGCTTAACCATCGCATCCACCACGGAGATTCCTCAGCTGAGGCCCATCTTCCAATTCATCACCTGCCTATGCTCTTAGCTCTCCGTCCTCTCCACTGTCCCCACCCCAACCACTGCCCTTACTAAACTAACAGGAATGCGCTTTTAAAAACACCTATTGGACTTTAGACCTCTGTGTAAAATTCTCCAACGGCTTCCCAATGCTCTCAGAAAAATTCCTAGGCTCTAACTGTGACCTCCCAGGTTTGGGAGGGCAACCTTCCCAACTAGGCACTCACAACTACCTCCCCAGGTTGACACTCTGGTCCCACAGGTCTCTGTGGGCTGTTAGCATGAGTCAGGAGCTCTACCATTCTGTACTTTAAATGCCAATAGTGCCTACAGGAGGACAAGCACCTATCTAACGCCCTAAGGAGCCCTGGTGTTGCTGTGGGCTAAGCAGGGGCTGCTAACTGCAAGGTCGGAGGTTCAAAACCATTAGTTGGCCCAAGGGAGAAAGTTGAGGCTGCTTGCTGCCACACAAATTTAGTCTCACAAATCCTGTATAGAGTTGCTCTGAGTCAGAACAAACTCTTTAGCAGTGAGTTACGGTGGACCTGGGTTGGGTTGTAAAAGACAAGTACAGTTCCACTTGGGCAGAACAGAGTACATATGTACACACACACACATATATGTTCAAGTGACATCACTTAGAACTCAGAAGCAGCAGAGGATTTCTCCACAGGGGAAATCTCTACATTAAAATATGCTCCACCTAGCTTCACCAGAAAGCAGCTCTGGGAACATAGTAATTGCGAACTGGGCTGCGAACCTCAAGGTCAGTAGTTCGAAACTACCAGCTGTTCCTCAGGAGAAAGATGAGGCTTTCTGCTCCCATAAAGATTTACCACCTCAGAAACGCTGTACAGGGTCGCTATGAGTCGGAACCGATTCCACAACACATAATCACCATCACCATCTTCACCTGATGGAGCCCTGGTGTGGCGCTGAACCATCAGTGCTGGACTGGCAACCACAAGGTTGACAGTTCAAACTCACCAGTCACTCCTCGAAAACCCTGCACAGTGTCGCTATGAGTTGGAATTGACTCGATGGTAGTAAACAACAAGGACTTAATGAGGAGTCCTGGTGGCACAGAGGATTAAGCTAGTGGTAAGGTCAGAGCTTCAAACCCACCATGGGTGAAATCTGAGATGATCTTGCTCCTGTAAAGAGTTAGTCTTGGAAATCCTAGGGAGCAGTTCCATTCTGACTCCATTGTTGGTAAGTGCTGTCGAGTCATTGCCCACCCACAGTGACCTTGTACAAGGTTTCCAAAGAGCGGCTGATGAGCTTGAACCACTGACCTTGTGGTTCAAACGACTTTGCAGTCCAGCACATTAGCCCACAGCGAGTCTTTTTTGTTGTTGTTTTTCTGACCAAATGTGTGATTGTTGTTGTGGAGCTGACCCTAACTCATGGCCACCTCAAGTGTGTCCGTCCCAGTCGAGCGGTACTCCCAACAGTTGAGCCGTCTGGGAAGCAGACAACCACGCCTTTCTTCGGCGGCACCTCTGGATGGATTCCAGGTGTCAACCTCTAGGTTAGCAGCTAAGCACCTAATGGTTTGTGTCATCTAGGGACTTGGCCTGGCACACAGTGTGCGGCTGTTAGTTGCCATCGAGTCCATTCCGACTCACGGTGACCTCATGTGTAGAGAAAAGAACAGCTCCATAAGGTTTTCATGACTTCGGGGAAGCAGACCAGCAAGCCTTTCTTCCAAGGTGCCTCTGGGTGGCTTCAAACTGCCAACCTTTCCACTCCTTGTTGAGTACTTGACTATCTGAGTCACTAAAGGAGATTCCTAACAAACTCATGAAGCTTAACCTCTAGTGCTAATTACAGGATGGGCAAGAAAGGGCTAGAGAGTGCCCCCAGGTAAATGTGCTACAGTGTTAGATTTTTGCCTAGAAAGGTAATCCTGAATTTCAAAGGAAAAGCTGTAATTACACTCTATATTATAATCCTGGTGTGGCGCTGTGGGCTAAGTAAGCACTGGATGGCAAGGTTGGTATGAACCACGACCTCGGCAGTTCAAACTCACCAGTCTCTCTTCGGAAACCCTATACATGGTAGCTAGGAGTCAGAATAGCCGGGACAGCACTTAACGGCAGCAACAACAGAGTACATTCCACCCGGGGTTAAAGTTTCTCCTGCGATGGTTTTAAAACACAAAGAGTGAAGACAACCTCATTTCCAACCTTGCAACAGTATGTTAGTTTACAAGGGCGATACTTGTAAACAATAAAAAGGCAAGGCTGAGATGAGAGCCTACCAAGTGAAATATTACTAGGGATGTTCCAGTGCCTTCTTGCACCAGCTAAGATCTTACAGATACCTGATGAGGCAGTTTTTCCCTCTGACTAAAAACGAAAACTTGATGATTCAAGGTGTGCTAAACATCCTCAGAGAAGTTATTTACGTATTTTGCTGGGCTGTTGTTTTTGCCCCACAGAGACTGTTCCACCCTGAAACCCCCATTACATCTCAGAATCCATCGGCTATAACACCTGGCAATGCTCCCAAAAAGTCCAGCACAGCACCTCGTGTCTCATCCAGGTCAACTCATCACCTACGTGGTGGGAAGAAGGATGTGAGGCCCTCAGAGTGCAAGTTTGCCCAGGTCACCTAAGTCAGTGACATGCCCACCACTGCCCATGAGGACTCACTCCTGTCCCCAAGTCATCAGCATCCTGCTTCAAATTCACAACTTTTCAAACAACGCAAAGGATCCTTTACAACACCCCTCTGCAAACGCTCAGCTTGCGCACTGCCAAGAGAACTATAACAGGAGTGCGACACGTAATTTTCCATGTTGTTAACACACACACAATGGAACCAATGAGATCGTCATCATATGTTTTTAAAGAACGTTTTTATTGTGAATTGAGTGAAGGTTTACAGAACAGATGATCCGTTTTACGTTCAATATAGCACACGGTTTCATCTCAATGATTGGCATTCTCTCCATGGAACAACAGTGACCCTATGGCCTCTGTGGGATTCTCAGTTTCCATGCCAGTCTCCTCTGCAACCCTTCTCAACTGTGCCCTTAGGTTAATGGCGCTCTCTTGATTTTGAATGCTGAATTATTCCACGGTGAGCATACCTGATTAATGTTGTTATCCCCCTAAGAATTGGGCCATGAGGCCGAGTTCAGTTCCAGACCTGAAGGAAGGTTGAGGACCACAGTCTCAGGTTCCTTGAGTCTTTTCTTATATAATTTTTCTGAGTTTTGCTGCACATTTTCTCCTACTCTACAGGAAGTGTTCCAATGCGATCACTTTCAGAACAGCGGTGGTGGTGCTAGGGGCCATCTAGTTCTTTGGTTGCTAGGGGCCATCTAGTCCTTTGGATCTCGGGGTTGTGGAAACTGATGGTCTATTATTAGTCCACTGGACTAACTGATTTAAAGTGTCTTCAATTCTCATCACTCTTCTTTTCCTCCACATATGTTATTTACCCCAATATGTCCCTGAGGTATCAGAATAAATATGAACTAACTAAACAAAAAACTGCTAATCATGTAAGAGAAAAGAAAAAAATTCTGGCTGGGAGAAAACTGGTAAGAACACAACACCTCATTTTTTTATATCACTTAATAATAAAACTTTCTTTTTCAAAAAAAAAAGCAAATGTCACTAGAGTTTAATAGTAATCTCCCTTTTGGATTAATATCTTAATATTCCTTCTCCACTATAAAGATCTAGTTTTACTTTTGTTGAAATATAAACACCTCACACTGTAGAGAACGAATTTCACTTCGAGTTCTAAGATTGTGTAGAAAATTACACACACACACACACACTGTTTTAGTCATTATCTAGAAGACCAGCGTTTCCTCACATCATACCTTTTCTAGGAAGCCATTCTAGGTTATACGTGGCCAAGCGCAAGCAAAACTCTGCCTCTTTCAATCTGACCCATACTGAAACATTACAGAATTTCCAACATTCACTCTCACCTCTTTAGAGCTGAGGTTCAGGTTCGATCAGCATTCTCTCTCCTTTACAACACTGAAGGATGGAGCTCTGGAACTGTAGTGGGTTACACCTTGGACTGTTCTCCGTGAGGTCACCAGTTTGAATCCACCAGCTGGGCCCCAGGAGAAAGATAAGACTTTCTGATTTACAGACTCGGAAAACCCTATACAGAGTGGCTGTGGGTCGAAATGGCACACAACCACCACCACTCAAACTGGTAGCTTTCAAAATCAATCAAAAGAAAGGTCATCTGGGGCCATAAAGTTGACATAAGGTTGTTGTTGGTGGTGCGCTGTGGAGTTGGTTCCAACTCATGGCAACCCTGCACAGGGTTTCCAAGGCTGTAAATCTTTACGGGAACAGAAAGCCTCATCTTTCTCCTGCAGATAGGCTAGGAGTTTCAAACTACTGACCTTGAAGTTAGCAGTCCAACCAGTAAGCACTAGGCTACCAGAGCTCTTTGATATAAGGTTAACAACCATCATTCTAATTTATAAAAATGGACAGCATCAGGGAATATGAAGGGAAAAGGGTGTAGGCTGAGCTATCACGAACCACCCCCAGCCAAAAGTCTCAGTAATGTGAATCAGCGTGGCAGAAGTCCTTAGGGTCAAGGAGATCTTTGTAGAACAGATGAAAAAAAAAAAGTTGACATTCAGCCTGTAATAACTCAAGAAGGGATTCTGAGCTGAAGCCAGGGGAAAGTTCTTCACAGTGAAAATGATGTTGAATAATTCTGCAAATGAGGACAAGGCCCCCATTGCACATTTCAGCTCAAAAGCTGAGTGCAGGTGAGTGGGAGCAAAAGCAGGGGGAGTTCCTTGCTGAGTGTTGGGGGCAGTGGGGTGAGAAGAGGACAGAGGCCATCAGAGAAGCAGGAAAAGATAAACAGATAGCAAAGGTTTCCAACCCACCACACTCAGACACATCATCCAAGAGAAACATAAAACCCAAGGCAAACCCACTGCTGTCTATGTGGACTCACAACAACCCTATAGATCTGACTCCAACTGCCCCCGAGGGTTTCCAAGGCTGCAAGTTGGTTGGAACGGCTGACCTCTTTATTTGGCAAGCAGTGACGTGCTTACCACCAGGGCTCCTTTCATGAGAAATGCAAAATCTACATGTAATTTAAACTTTTGATTATCTTATTTTTTAAAAAGGAAACTCATTCTTTGTCTTTAAGCACCGTCAAGTCGGTTCCGACTCATAGAGACCTGTAAAGAGTTTCTGAGGAGCCGCTGGTAAGTTTGAACTGTCGACCTTGAGACCTTGAAGTCCAGTGCAACCCTAAAGGTCCAACATATTGTCAACATTTAGAATTAAAAATTATAAATCCTCTCAAGCAGCGAAACAAGACAGCAATGGTAGACACATGACATTTCTGCATTTGTCAAAATACGACACAATGAACGCAAAATAAACTATGTTGTCGTTGTTCATGTTAAGTGCCGTTGAATTGGATCCGATCCAAAGCAACCCTGTATCGGGTTTCCGAGGAGCGACTGGCTCAAGCTTGAACTGCAGACCTTGCAGTTCAAACTGAATTTACAGTCCAACGCATTAACCCACAGCACCACACCAGGCCTTTCAAGTAAATCATAAACAGTAACAATGTACCTACAGTGGTGCATCATTGTAACAAATATACTACAGGAATGCAAGATATCAATAATAGAACAGGGTGCAGGTGAGTGTATGGGAACCTTGTACTTTCCTGCAGTTTCCTTTAAAGCTAAAATCGCTATAAACATTAAACTATTTAAAACATAGAATGATAGTTTACAGTCTTTATTATTCTTAATTTTTAAGAAGCCATGTGTATTTTACACTCTGAGCACATATCACATTTCAAACGTACAACAGTTTCATGTGGTCTTTAAATAGCTAACACGGGCCCCTATTTCATTCCTAAATATCAGAGAATCGGTAAATGCTCAACGAATGACAAATCCACCCAATCACACAGAAGGGGCAACGTCTCCGGACCGAGCCAGTGTTTTCCAGCTTGACCACACCCCTGTGATGGTCATTCCAGAACAGGAAATTAACCCTAATAGGAACTGACAGGTCTTCATTCTTTAAGGGTGGAGGAAAGAAAGCTAACCTGGCAGTCCCCGGATCCACAGAAAACACAGGCAGCGATTCACCACCCATCCTACACAGAACACCCGCGCAAAAAGAGGGATTGTCCCCAAAGAAATAATCACTCAGCTGCAACCTTCCCGCCCCAAAGATTCAAAATACTTTAGGCCCTGCGACCCCGAGAGGAGACAAGAATAGGGAGGGGGTGGGAGTAAGTAACCAGAAAGGGGCGCTTTGCCAGCGGAAGTGCATGCAGGAACTGGGTCATGTAGTTATTCTTCGTCGTCAGCAAAGGAAAAGGGCCCCTTTCTCTCCTAGTCCGTGAGGATGTGCCCTCCCGGGAGAGACCCGGAGGATGCCCTCTGCCCGCCGCCGTCGGGCCCTCGGGCCGCCCTGGGCAGCGAGTGGACCGCGGACGTGCCCAGGGAACCGTCTGTCTTTTGTGGTCAAGGCCCACGGGCTCCCGGCCCTCCCCCGCTTCCGGGGTCTCCTCCATGTTGGCGGCCGGGAAGGGCCGTGGCGGCCGGGGGTGTCCGGCCGGGGACGTCCGGGCCGGGGAAGTGTGGCCTAGGACGGAGGTCCAACGCCACCGCCGCTGTGTCCGTTAACGGCCCCGCGCGAGAACGAAGCAGGGGCGCGCGCGGGGGGGGGAGGGGTATGGGCTGGGAGACGGGGCGCGCGGGGTCAGACGGCGCGGCGGGGTCTGCGGGCTAGGCGGCGTGCACCTACCTGACCGGGGGGCCGCGCGATAGGCGGGCGGCGGCGCGCAGGTGAGCGGGCGGCAGAGGCGGCCGGGGCGCTCGCTGGCTTACAGCTCTCCCCCCGGCGACCAGCGGCGGTGAGTCCGTTGCGACCGCCGGGGCGCCCTCTGGTGGCGGGAGGCCGCGCCCACAGCCCGGGAGGCGCCGCCATTGGCTGCGGCCAGAAGCGAGGGGCGGGCGGCCGAGGCTCCAGGCCTGGCGGCTGCGGCTAAAACTCCAGGCTGGGGCGATGGGCCTTGAGGCCTAACGGAAATAAACGGGCAACTGCCAAACTGGTAGAGTCTACAGATTAGCCAATCAGAAGAGCAAACCGTGCACGGGTCATACTTACGCCGAAGCTTGATTGGTTGCTGATGTGTTGGTGTGGATTCAATTGTGCCTACTCCCTCCTGTGGTCTAGAGTCCTGGTGAGGTGCTGCGTGATCAGCGCTGGACTGCTAACTGCAAGATGGTCGGTTCAAACCCATCAGCTGCGCCTCGGAAACCCTATACAGGGTCACTATGAATGGGAACCGACTCGTCAGCACTTAACAAACAAAACGCCTGTGGTTGGAGAACTGGTGTGGTGCTGTAGGATAAGCCCTGAACTGCAAATCCCAGCAGCCATTCTTGAGTTAGAAGCGACTTGAAGACTCAAAACAACGTGCCTGCGGTTATAATCTTATTTGGGAATGGGTTGTCAATGTTAAATTAATGAGAGATTCAGACTCATAGCAACCCTATATAGAGTTTCCGAGGAGCAGCTGGTGGATTTGAACTGCCGACCCTACAGCGCCACACCAGCAGCTCTAAAAGAGATTAAACATGTGAGTGGAGCAGAGATGGGGGAAGAGAGATGCCAAGACACATGGAGATTGCCAAGGAATCAGGAAACAAGCTAAGGAGACAGGGACCATCCTCCAGAACTGAAAGAGAGAAAGTGTCCCCTAGAGCCTATGAATTCAGATTTTTAGCCTCCGAATCGGGCTGTGAACCTTAAGGCCAGCAGTTCGAAACTAGCAGCCGTTCCACGGGAGAAAGATAAGGCTTTCTGCTTCCGTAAAGATTTACAGCCTCGGAAACCCTGTACAGGGTCGCTATGGGTCGGAACCGACTCGAAGGCACTTAACAACAACAACAACAAACTGTGATCGCAGCCCTGGTGTGGTGTAGGATAAGCACTGGACTCCTAAAGCCCCACTAGCTGCTGTTCGGAAACCCTACATACGGTCCACTATAATTCGGTCCTGACTCGATGACACCCAACAACAACAACAAATTATGAAAAAATAAATTTGATGAAGTCACTCACTTGTGGTATTTCTGATATAACAGCACTAGATATTAAAAGCGTGTGCAATTGAAATTTATCTTGTGTCTTACATTTTACCTGGTCATGGTCACTGCCAGACAGTGGCTCCAACCCAAGTGCTGGGCATATGACAGGCATGTTATATATATGTTGTGCTTGTTAAGTGTCATTGAGTCAGTTCTGACTCATAGCAACCCTGTATGTTTCCAAGAAGTGGCTGATGAGCTTGAACTGCCAACCTTGTGGTTCAAACAGACCTTGCAGTTTAGCCCAGAGCATCCCACCAGGACCCCAGTTATATATGTTAAAAACATACATACATCTGTTACCTCTCTCGCTCTTTTCTTCCCTGTCTCTCTCCCTCTCTCTCCACACACATATATATATGTATATATATATGGAGTCCTGGTGTGTTCTGTAAGATAAGCACTAATGACAAGATTGGCAGTTCAAACCCTCTGGCTGCTTCTTGGAAACCCTGTCCAGGGTCACTATGAGTTGGTACTGACTTGATGGCATTTAATATAGTATATATATGGTGCTGTAGGATAAAGCATTGAACCACAAAGTTGGTTTGAACCTCAAGGTCAGTGGTTCAAACTCACCAGCCACTCCTTGGAAACCCTATACAGGGTCGCTATGAGTTGAAACCAACTGAATGCCACTTAACAACAACATATGTATAAATAGGGACATGACCAAGTCTCAGATATCAGGAAGCCCCTCCTCCCAGCAAGCACTCTAAAATAGTAGTACTTTTGGTCCTCAGACTGCTGAATTGTCGCTATTTACAGATCAGGAAACTGAAAACAAAAGCTAGTCTCCTGGTTCTCTCCACTGACTCCTGAGGACTTGGCTCCTGTACTTGAGATTCCTGCTCTAAATGCCACTGCACGCACATTGATCTTCAACTGGTCAGGTATCCCTGTGCACAAGGTCCTGCACGCCGCTCTGGGGCCAGTCGGGGTGAGACAAAGTACCCTGCCCCATGGGAGGGCAGTGAGGTGCCCACAAATAAGACCGGTTTGCTAATAGTGTGATGGGAGGTTGGAGAGACAACTGTACTAAAGGAGGAGGAGGGGACTTAGGAAGGAGGAAGTGTGAGATGGCAGAGGGAAAAGCATATGCAAAGGCCCTGAGTCTCGGGAAAGACTGGCTCTGATTCAACTTCCATCACCGCATCTCCCTCTCTGGCTCTCCTGCCTCCCTCTTTCCTTTCCTGCCTCCACATGGTCCCAGATAATCTGATCTCAGTGTCTTTAATGTAATGACCTTCAAAGCCCGTATTGTTATGTAGGAGTCCTGGTGTGGCGCTGGGTTAATGCACTGGACTGCAAAGTCATTTTTTGAACTGAAAGGTCAGTGGCTCAACCTCATTAGCTGCTCCTTGGAAACCCTATACAGGGTCTCTATGAGCCAGAACTGACTTGACAACAGCACTTAACAACAACAACATTGTCATGTACGGTAACATCACAGCTGCCTGAGGTTAGGACCTAGACTTGGGGGGCCATTATTCTGCTTCCTATAAATTCAAAGGTTAGAAGGTCTGATTTTAGATGGGCCTGCTTATGGGGCCTCCATCTAGACCCTTTGTCAAGGTGAAGACACCCACTTAGTAGCCCTGTGTAATCCTATGCGGAACAAAACAGACCCTAACACTCCCTTCCTCAAGCTTCCCCTCTGTTGAGAGAGAATTTTCAGAATCTTCACTGGGCCCCAGAACAGCCCCCAGAGATATCAACATACTTCTGCCGGGTATCAAAAGAGAAGAACATACTCAGCAGTTCTCAAACTGAAAGAACTGAAGGAAAAAAACAAGCCTCGACTTGGCAATATTGAAGGACTCCATGGGCAAAATATTAAATGATTTAGAAAGCATCCAAAGAAAATGGAAGGCATACACACATTCATTGTACCAAAAAAGAAACGGTCAGTGTCCAACCAGTTCAAGACGTAACATATGATAAGAACTGATGGAGTCCTGCTGTGGCGCTGTGGGTTAATGCACCAGACTGCAAAGCCGTTTGAACTGCAAGGTCGGTGGTTCAAACTCACCAGCTGCTCCTCGGAAACCCTATACAGGGTC